>NW_027411639.1:600000-939446 GCF_049639745.1 Rhodnius prolixus | reverse complement strand
ACATTTCCTTCATATTTCGAATCGCTGTATCACCTGTTTTATTCGTGTAATCTCTGCGGAAATATAGACAATCATAGTACCGTTTACCTCTAAATTTGTGCACAATTCCAGCTGTCTAACTGTATTTATAAAGGAGATATAAGGTGATAAAGTTTGGCATCTTTTCATTTCCTTCATATTTCGAATCGCTGTATCACCTGTTTTATTCGTGTAATCTCTGCGGAAATATAGACAATCATAGTACCGTTTACCTCTAAATTTGTGCACAATTCCAGCTGTCTAACTGTATTTATAAAGGAGATATAAGGTGATAAAGTTTGGCATCTTTACATTTCCTTCATATTTCGAATCGCTGTATCACCTGTTTTATTCGTGTAATCTCTGCGGAAATATAGACAATCATAGTACCGTTTACCTCTAAATTTGTGCACAATTCCAGCTGTCTAACTGTATTTATAAAGGAGATATAAGGTGATAAAGTTTGGCATCTTTACATTTCCTTCATATTTCGAATCGCTGTATCACCTGTTTTATTCGTGTAATCTCTGCGGAAATATAGACAATCATAGTACCGTTTACCTCTAAATTTGTGCACAATTCCAGCTGTCTAACTGTATTTATAAAGGAGATATAAGGTGATAAAGTTTGGCATCTTTACATTTCCTTCATATTTCGAATCGCTGTATCACCTGTTTTATTCGTGTAATCTCTGCGGAAATATAGACAATCATAGTACCGTTTACCTCTAAATTTGTGCACAATTCCAGCTGTCTAACTGTATTTATAAAGGAGATATAAGGTGATAAAGTTTGGCATCTTTACATTTCCTTCATATTTCGAATCGCTGTATCACCTGTTTTATTCGTGTAATCTCTGCGGAAATATAGACAATCATAGTACCGTTTACCTCTAAATTTGTGCACAATTCCAGCTGTCTAACTGTATTTATAAAGGAGATATAAGGTGATAAAGTTTGGCATCTTTACATTTCCTTCATATTTCGAATCGCTGTATCACCTGTTTTATTCGTGTAATCTCTGCGGAAATATAGACAATCATAGTACCGTTTACCTCTAAATTTGTGCACAATTCCAGCTGTCTAACTGTATTTATAAAGGAGATATAAGGTGATAAAGTTTGGCATCTTTACATTTCCTTCATATTTCGAATCGCTGTATCACCTGTTTTATTCGTGTAATCTCTGCGGAAATATAGACAATCATAGTACCGTTTACCTCTAAATTTGTGCACAATTCCAGCTGTCTAACTGTATTTATAAAGGAGATATAAGGTGATAAAGTTTGGCATCTTTACATTTCCTTCATATTTCGAATCGCTGTATCACCTGTTTTATTCGTGTAATCTCTGCGGAAATATAGACAATCATAGTACCGTTTACCTCTAAATTTGTGCACAATTCCAGCTGTCTAACTGTATTTATAAAGGAGATATAAGGTGATAAAGTTTGGCATCTTTACATTTCCTTCATATTTCGAATCGCTGTATCACCTGTTTTATTCGTGTAATCTCTGCGGAAATATAGACAATCATAGTACCGTTTACCTCTAAATTTGTGCACAATTCCAGCTGTCTAACTGTATTTATAAAGGAGATATAAGGTGATAAAGTTTGGCATCTTTACATTTCCTTCATATTTCGAATCGCTGTATCACCTGTTTTATTCGTGTAATCTCTGCGGAAATATAGACAATCATAGTACCGTTTACCTCTAAATTTGTGCACAATTCCAGCTGTCTAACTGTATTTATAAAGGAGATATAAGGTGATAAAGTTTGGCATCTTTACATTTCCTTCATATTTCGAATCGCTGTATCACCTGTTTTATTCGTGTAATCTCTGCGGAAATATAGACAATCATAGTACCGTTTACCTCTAAATTTGTGCACAATTCCAGCTGTCTAACTGTATTTATAAAGGAGATATAAGGTGATAAAGTTTGGCATCTTTACATTTCCTTTATATTTCGAATCGCTGTATCACCTGTTTTATTCGTGTAATCTCTGCGGAAATATAGACAATCATAGTACCGTTTACCTCTAAATTTGTGCACAATTCCAGCTGTCTAACTGTATTTATAAAGGAGATATAAGGTGATAAAGTTTGGCATCTTTACATTTCCTTCATATTTCGAATCGCTGTATCACCTGTTTTATTCGTGTAATCTCTGCGGAAATATAGACAATCATAGTACCGTTTACCTCTAAATTTGTGCACAATTCCAGCTGTCTAACTGTATTTATAAAGGAGATATAAGGTGATAAAGTTTGGCATCTTTACATTTCCTTCATATTTCGAATCGCTGTATCACCTGTTTTATTCGTGTAATCTCTGCGGAAATATAGACAATCATAGTACCGTTTACCTCTAAATTTGTGCACAATTCCAGCTGTCTAACTGTATTTATAAAGGAGATATAAGGTGATAAAGTTTGGCATCTTTACATTTCCTTTATATTTCGAATCGCTGTATCACCTGTTTTATTCGTGTAATCTCTGCGGAAATATAGACAATCATAGTACCGTTTACCTCTAAATTTGTGCACAATTCCAGCTGTCTAACTGTATTTATAAAGGTGATATAAGGTGATAAAGTTTGGCATCTTTACATTTCCTTCATATTTCGAATCGCTGTATCACCTGTTTTATTCGTGTAATCTCTGCGGAAATATAGACAATCATAGTACCGTTTACCTCTAAATTTGTGCACAATTCCAGCTGTCTAACTGTATTTATAAAGGAGATATAAGGTGATAAAGTTTGGCATCTTTACATTTCCTTTATATTTCGAATCGCTGTATCACCTGTTTTATTCGTGTAATCTCTGCGGAAATATAGACAATCATAGTACCGTTTACCTCTAAATTTGTGCACAATTCCAGCTGTCTAACTGTATTTATAAAGGAGATATAAGGTGATAAAGTTTGGCATCTTTACATTTCCTTCATATTTCGAATCGCTGTATCACCTGTTTTATTAGTGTAATCTCTGCGGAAATATAGACAATCATAGTACCGTTTACCTCTAAATTTGTGCACAATTCCAGCTGTCTAACTGTATTTATAAAGGAGATATAAGGTGATAAAGTTTGGCATCTTTACATTTCCTTTATATTTCGAATCGCTGTATCACCTGTTTTATTCGTGTAATCTCTGCGGAAATATAGACAATCATAGTACCGTTTACCTCTAAATTTGTGCACAATTCCAGCTGTCTAACTGTATTTATAAAGGAGATATAAGGTGATAAAGTTTGGCATCTTTACATTTCCTTTATATTTCGAATCGCTGTATCACCTGTTTTATTCGTGTAATCTCTGCGGAAATATAGACAATCATAGTACCGTTTACCTCTAAATTTGTGCACAATTCCAGCTGTCTAACTGTATTTATAAAGGAGATATAAGGTGATAAAGTTTGGCATCTTTACATTTCCTTTATATTTCGAATCGCTGTATCACCTGTTTTATTCGTGTAATCTCTGCGGAAATATAGACAATCATAGTACCGTTTACCTCTAAATTTGTGCACAATTCCAGCTGTCTAACTGTATTTATAAAGGAGATATAAGGTGATAAAGTTTGGCATCTTTACATTTCCTTTATATTTCGAATCGCTGTATCACCTGTTTTATTCGTGTAATCTCTGCGGAAATATAGACAATCATAGTACCGTTTACCTCTAAATTTGTGCACAATTCCAGCTGTCTAACTGTATTTATAAAGGAGATATAAGGTGATAAAGTTTGGCATCTTTACATTTCCTTCATATTTCGAATCGCTGTATCACCTGTTTTATTCGTGTAATCTCTGCGGAAATATAGACAATCATAGTACCGTTTACCTCTAAATTTGTGCACAATTCCAGCTGTCTAACTGTATTTATAAAGGAGATATAAGGTGATAAAGTTTGGCATCTTTACATTTCCTTTATATTTCGAATCGCTGTATCACCTGTTTTATTCGTGTAATCTCTGCGGAAATATAGACAATCATAGTACCGTTTACCTCTAAATTTGTGCACAATTCCAGCTGTCTAACTGTATTTATAAAGGAGATATAAGGTGATAAAGTTTGGCATCTTTACATTTCCTTCATATTTCGAATCGCTGTATCACCTGTTTTATTCGTGTAATCTCTGCGGAAATATAGACAATCATAGTACCGTTTACCTCTAAATTTGTGCACAATTCCAGCTGTCTAACTGTATTTATAAAGGAGATATAAGGTGATAAAGTTTGGCATCTTTACATTTCCTTTATATTTCGAATCGCTGTATCACCTGTTTTATTCGTGTAATCTCTGCGGAAATATAGACAATCATAGTACCGTTTACCTCTAAATTTGTGCACAATTCCAGCTGTCTAACTGTATTTATAAAGGAGATATAAGGTGATAAAGTTTGGCATCTTTACATTTCCTTCATATTTCGAATCGCTGTATCACCTGTTTTATTCGTGTAATCTCTGCGGAAATATAGACAATCATAGTACCGTTTACCTCTAAATTTGTGCACAATTCCAGCTGTCTAACTGTATTTATAAAGGAGATATAAGGTGATAAAGTTTGGCATCTTTACATTTCCTTCATATTTCGAATCGCTGTATCACCTGTTTTATTCGTGTAATCTCTGCGGAAATATAGACAATCATAGTACCGTTTACCTCTAAATTTGTGCACAATTCCAGCTGTCTAACTGTATTTATAAAGGAGATATAAGGTGATAAAGTTTGGCATCTTTACATTTCCTTTATATTTCGAATCGCTGTATCACCTGTTTTATTCGTGTAATCTCTGCGGAAATATAGACAATCATAGTACCGTTTACCTCTAAATTTGTGCACAATTCCAGCTGTCTAACTGTATTTATAAAGGAGATATAAGGTGATAAAGTTTGGCATCTTTACATTTCCTTTATATTTCGAATCGCTGTATCACCTGTTTTATTCGTGTAATCTCTGCGGAAATATAGACAATCATAGTACCGTTTACCTCTAAATTTGTGCACAATTCCAGCTGTCTAACTGTATTTATAAAGGAGATATAAGGTGATAAAGTTTGGCATCTTTACATTTCCTTTATATTTCGAATCGCTGTATCACCTGTTTTATTCGTGTAATCTCTGCGGAAATATAGACAATCATAGTACCGTTTACCTCTAAATTTGTGCACAATTCCAGCTGTCTAACTGTATTTATAAAGGAGATATAAGGTGATAAAGTTTGGCATCTTTACATTTCCTTTATATTTCGAATCGCTGTATCACCTGTTTTATTCGTGTAATCTCTGCGGAAATATAGACAATCATAGTACCGTTTACCTCTAAATTTGTGCACAATTCCAGCTGTCTAACTGTATTTATAAAGGAGATATAAGGTGATAAAGTTTGGCATCTTTACATTTCCTTTATATTTCGAATCGCTGTATCACCTGTTTTATTCGTGTAATCTCTGCGGAAATATAGACAATCATAGTACCGTTTACCTCTAAATTTGTGCACAATTCCAGCTGTCTAACTGTATTTATAAAGGAGATATAAGGTGATAAAGTTTGGCATCTTTACATTTCCTTCATATTTCGAATCGCTGTATCACCTGTTTTATTCGTGTAATCTCTGCGGAAATATAGACAATCATAGTACCGTTTACCTCTAAATTTGTGCACAATTCCAGCTGTCTAACTGTATTTATAAAGGAGATATAAGGTGATAAAGTTTGGGGCTATTACATTTCGTTCATATTTCAATTCGATGTAACTCCTGTCTTACTAGTGTACTCGTAATCTCTAAATTGTGGCTCTGTCCATAATATCCGCTTAAAAAAAGAAGAAGCTAATTGGTATTACTTTTGCATTTACTGGAAAATGATAATAAAAATTATTTTTCCTTAAAGAATATTACGTCCCCCTATTGTTTTTACTTTTTTTACAAAAATAATAATAACACGGTAACATACTAGAAAATGAAAATACAGAATATCCTTTGGCTATGACCCAAAAAGTCTCACATACTCCTGTAAGGACATTTTGTTTGTGTTGAAAATATAGACAAAAAAGAGAAAAGAAAAGTGGCCATGTTAGGAAAGCTGAGGATGAATCACATGTACTGGCATTGCGCTGACAACTGAGTGGACTAGAATTGTCTCTTAGAATTGCAGGCTCGATAGGGGTTGGCAGCCTGATTGCCAAACAAAACTAGATCCAAAAATATTTTTGTGTCAAGATATTTGTATACATTATTATTATATTTTATATCTAATAAATAAAATAGCTTTTTTATTTTTTAAAGTAATAACAGTTATTTTTTCAATTAATACTGATATAACAATTTGTAGCCTCTTATTACGAATTAGCGAAGTCTATCATTGCTTATCATAAATGGATATAGCAAGCGTTGCTTAGCTTCATTTCAAAATAAGATACTAAGCAACTCAACGGGAACAATAAATCGCTTGGCAGTTTTCAAATCAAAGAGATTACGCGATGACCATAATTTATGTTGGTGCTGACCTCCTCTATGTATTATTTACGTTTTTGACGTGAATACGGTTTTAAATTTGCTATCATATGGAGGCAATCCAAAAAACCTAATGATAACAAAATCGGGGGATACATTTTGGCATTATAGTTTCGAATCTATCGTCTACATCCAAAATTAAATTAGAACACTGGTTAGCTAAAGGATCAAAGAATTCATTACGATAAGCGAGGACTGTGACGCATCGCGCGCGGTGGAGGGAGAAGCGCCGCCATTTCGAGATCATTTTGCTGCTTATCAAAATTTGCAACTAGTATAACTTTTGACCTGGAGAAGTTACTAAAGTTTTAATCGTCAGCTGTTGCCACAATCTATCGATTGTATATAAAATATTAGTGTAAAATAGTGACAGTGAATATAATAAGGTGTTAGAATAAAAAAATATTATCAAAAATATATAATGTCGGTCTATACGCGTCGAAAAGCCAAAACCAAATACAGAGATCGTATACCGTTGGAAAGGGCTTCTCAAGAACAATCGAATGGTAATAATAGAACAACATATGACCGAGTCAAGCTGTGTCGGGGACCGTAAAAGATTGAATGCGGACGAGCGGATCAACGACAGTGTCAGTACATCTGCAGTTGGGGTGGTTGAAATTATGCAAGTGGATGATGAAATCGCTTCTACATCGAAAGGGCATAGATTGTGTTCGATCGTCGATGATGAAGACACATTGGGCAGCAGCTAGTGCATGTTTCACTACGACGTTTGTCAACAATCCATTCGGACATAAGTGTGATGTGTGTGATCGTCTATGGTTTCTGCGCTCATTGAAGCTTTAAAAGAAAAACACTTACCGCTGCTTTTTGTTTCCTTGATTTCATCCTAAATACATAAATAAAAATATTTTATATAAAAATTGTAACCCGTTACGTAAACGTATTCACGTACAACACACGGCCGTGTCCATGACACAGTCACAGTATTTTTTTTTCTTTCATTTTTGTGCTGGTATGTTTTTGATATTATTTTATTTGTTTAATTTGCAAACATTGTGGAGTGCAATCAAGAGATAACAATTTAGTTATTTGAACTTAAAAAATATAAATGAAATGAAACATTAAGATAATAATGAATTCATCAAATTCACAGGAAATGGTCGCATCTTCACCGACTTGATTGAAAGTGGTTTGCTAATAAGTTGGTTCCACTGTATTGTTCTCTACTCGCAAACAATTACGACCCACCAAGGAGGTAATTTGTTGGTGGAGAGTATAACTACCATAGAACTCTCGCAACTTCATAATTTGGGGTACCATCTTTGGAATAACTGAGAATGGAGTTGTAGGAAGGGGTTTCATTGGGCACTAGGGAATGGTTAGCCCTGGTTATCCCTCTCTTTCTTCCTAGAACTTTCCTGTACATCCTGGCTGAGTTGTTTCAACACCAGGAGGTGCTGCTGGATTAGTTGGTTGCAGTACAAAATATCTCGTTAACAAATAACGAATTGCATATTGTTTGCACCTACTATTTCCAGTTCCTTATGTATTCATACATTTTTGTTTTGTCCTCTTATTGAATAATTTTTAAAATTATTTAAAAATAAAGAATCTAAATTTGCCACGTACACAATAGTTATTTATTTAACAAGTGTAGAAAGTAGTACTTTTCCTCACGCGAGGCAGGGTTTCACGCACGAGCGAGCGAGTGCAAGTGCAAATTGTCGAGTGTGAGGAAAATACTTGACACTCGAGTTAAATATTATATTTTTTCTGCAACCATTAGATTTATTAACTAAAAAAATTAAAAATTTCATTTTTACAGTCTACAAGAAGTAATTTATTTATTATAAACATTTATTGTTATATTACAATTATTTACATTACTTATGTATTTACATTACTTATTACATTTTCTGCTGTTTCTTTTATTGATGGAGGAGTGTTTTCTAAACAGGAATCACTAGAATCCATTTTAAATTTCTATAAGGTAACACTATAACCTTTATAACTGTTATAATTAAAAATATCTAATTATTTATTAAAATATTATTTTTATTTCTATATTCCTTTCAATTTTTATTTTATTTTTTAATATTCGTTTTTTAATTATTTAGTTACGTTAAATAAGCTTATTAAAGTTTTACAGAAAATATTTAATAACAAAACTTCTTATATCAAGGAAGCACAATAAAGTTTTTTCACTCACCAGTGAGGAAAGTGACACTAATGGGAATTTTTCCCCACTAGTGAGGTAAAGTTGGGCATTACACAGCTGATTTTAATTGAGTAATGAGAACATTCCTACATGGTTGCAGAAAAATATAATTACGAGGCCCAAATATCGCTTTCAGGAAGCCAAACTTTAGTTTCTTGCGGGTCTTCTATACATACTCGTACATTTAATTTCAAATAAACTTGCCTATATTCGATAATAATTTAATAGAATTTTTAATAGATTTCTGCAGCTTGCCTATTCCAGACATTATCTTCTGCTAATGAAACCAGTTGTAGGCGGCCTTATTCTAGAAACAGTGCCAGCGTTATTTTATTAAACGTAAAACAATTATATACATATATCTGTAACCAACAATTGATAATCGTGCCCAGATATTACTTTTTAGTAACTTATGGTAGCTATATTCTGATATCCTGAATTAACTATTACTAAATAATAGAAAACAATAATTTTACTATCCCTTACTCCAGTAGTCAGAGAATTTATTGCTTTCGATTTGGCTTTATCATCCAAATACTATTATATTAGATGTTTAGAGGTCTCCCTTCCATCTTTTAATGAAGATACTGTTGCTATTTATTGAGCAGCATAACTCAAAAAAACAGCTTTTCATACACAAAAGGCCTATAAACTTACGGCGAAATCGGAAAATCGGCACGATTACAATCCTCTCTCTTTCTCCTAGCAAGTGAAGATAAAGAAAAAACATTAAAAAAGAGAAAATCATTATTAATATTACTACAATTTGTATAAAAAGTCCATAACAGTTGCTAAACTTTATTGCGAATTATTGCTTTCAATCATAAAAGAGACATTATTTCCTGAAGACCGGTTAACATTACTGTGATTTGACGAACCGTGATGTGCACAACAATGAGCTGGGATCTGGCTACTGATCAATTTGCCCACCAATTACATTTGGTTGATTTATTTTGAAATTACAATTGTTGTTCGGTCGTTGATAAAATTAATTCTACAGCCAATAAAGTGTTTTCTAAAGTGTAAAACTGTAAAAGTTTTTATTTTGTATCTGTGTGAGAGCTTTACAATATAGCTTAACTTTTACAGCTTAACAATTCATTTACAAAAACAAACGACAATATCGTAATATCAGGATTTTCAGTAATTTTGTTTTTAGGGCAGCCAAACATACAATTAAGTGAAATAGCTCTTAATTAAAAACTCCTAATTAACGTTTGATAAAAAGGTGAGAGCATCCCCCCCAAAAAAGATACTAAATAGAGCTCACCGAAATAAGTGCCTACGTCAAACCCGCGGAGACAGTTTGCGGAAAACTCAGACTAAAAAAAAAAGGCGTTGAACTCTAGGAAAAACTTTTGAGTTTAGTGTATTTTAAGTTAAAGATTGTCTTAAAAAATGAAAGTTGTCTTTTTGTAGTCTTATCTGATATGTTCATTGCTTAGAGAAACCACTTTAGGGATATCAGCTTGGAATTTGAATTGATAAAATTAGGCTGTTCTCATAATAATTTGTATTCCTTTTTGTGTACTTAATATACGAGGGTCGTTTGAAAAGTCCGTGCAAAAATAAAAACTACTTAATTTTTGGGGGTAAACCTTTTTTATTTTTCAACATAGTCTCCTTTTAGGCTTATACACTTCGTCCAACGCTGCTCTAGTTTGTTGATCCCTTCCAAATAATAGGATTTGTCCAAGTCTGAAAAATAGCCATTCGTTTCTGCAATCACCTCCTCGTTTGAATAAAATCTTTTTCCCGCCAGCCATTTCTTCATATTGGGGAACAAATAGTAGTCCGAGGGAGCCAAGTCTGGAGAATAGGGGGGATGTGAAACGAGTTGGAACCCTATTTCCATTAATTTTGCGACCACAACTGCTGAGGTGTGAGCTGGTGCGTTGTCGTGATGGAAAAGGACTTTTTTGTGGGCCAATCGTGGGCGTTTTTCTTGCAGCTCGGTTTTCAAACGGTCCAATAACGATGAATAATATGCACCTGTAATAGTTTTACCCTTTTCCAGATAGTCGATGAGGATTATTCCTTGCGAATCCCAAAAGACAGTCGCCATAATCTTTCCGGCCGAAGGAACGGTCTTCGCCTTTTTTGGCGCAGATTCCCTCTTGGTAACCCCTTGTTTAGATTGTTCTTTGGTCTCAGGAGTGTAGTGATGTATCCATGTTTCATCCACAGTGACGAAACGACGCTTAAAGTCCTGCGGATTCTTCTGGAACAGCTGCAAACCGTCCTTGCAACACTTCACACGATTTCGTTTTTGGTCAAGCGTGAGCAATCGCGGCACCCATCTTGCGGATAGCTTTGTCATGTCCAAATGTTGATGCAAAATATTATGTACCGGTTCATTCGAGATGCCCACAGCACTAGCAATCTCACGCAACTTCACTCTTCTGTCATCCATCACCATATCATGGATTTTATCAATGATTTCTGGAGTAGTAACCTCAACAGGGCGTCCAGAACGTTCAGCGTCACTTGTGCCCATATGGCCGCTCCGAAAATTTTGAAACCACTTATAAACTGTTCTAATCGAAGGTGCAGAGTCACCATAATGTTTATCAAGCTTCTCTTTAGTCTCCTGAGGCGTTTTGTCTTTCATAAAGTAGTGTTTAATCAACACACGAAATTCTTTTTCGTCCATTTTTTGAAAATCACTCGACTTCCTCGATTCAAACGAATGCCAAACACAAAGAAATGGACCGATCTGGCTGAAACTTGGTGTGTGTTCTTTCAAGAGATGCTACTAACTAAAACATAACCTCGATACGCGCCAGTAGTGCTATCTCTCTGACTTTGCACGGACTTTTCAAACGACCCTCGTATGCATAAATGTCAACAACTAGCGCTACATTATGTCCATTCTGATGAAAGTGAAGGAGGGAATAATTGGGATTGAATTGCTCTGTAGTTAGATCTGAACAAGTGCACAATTGTTCCTTATGTAATCTTTCTGTCGTGGAAGACATCTAGTACCATTTCATTGCTGAATGCCCTGCGAGGATTTCGACGGGCAGCTTTTAATGCGGAGTGGTTAGATTTTAATTGTTTTTTGGCATATTTAAATTTGGCGGAATTGGCAGAATTTGTTTATTTTAACTGTAAATGCCATAAATTATAGGCAATCTTTGATAGAGGAAGTTAATTTTTGGTTAATTGCAGGTTAGGTTTACTGTTTATGTTGAATAAATAGAAGGCATTTTATTATTTTATAATAAGGGTTATGTTTTGTTTTGTTAAAAGTGTATCTGTTCGTCTTTTGTTTTGTTTTAGGATATTGTATATATTATGTATGTAGGTAGGCGATAATTTATTTTGTTCATTAATTACTTCTAAAATAAGAGGTCTGTTAATTAAGTAATGAGACTGATTTTTTTAAATTTTTTTATTCAAAAAGAATTACAATTCTATATTGTCACCTTCAAAATAACTTCCTTCTGAAGCCACACAGCGCTGGAGACGTTTCTTCCTCATAGCAGTGCTCGAACTCCGATACAGGAATAGCCTTCAGCTGGACGGTTACAGCCGTTTCAATGATCTCGACTGCCCCAAAATGAGTTCCCTTGAAGTGATTTTTCAACTTCGGGAAGAGAAAAAAGTCACAAGGACTCAAGTCAGGCGAATAAGGAGGAATGTTTTTACTGGCCAAAAACTCGGTTTATTGAAATTGCTGTGTGACAAAGAGCATTATCGTGATGCAACACCCACTTGTTCTTGATGTTTGGTCTCACACGAATGACCCTTTTTCGAAGTTTTTCAAGAACCTCTCGGTAAAAGTTGTTGATTGACCGTTTGACCTTGAGGTAGAAACTGTTTGTGGACGATTCCGTGGATATCGAAAAAAACAAATCAGGGTCATTCGTGTGAGACCAAACATCAAGAACAAGTGGGTGTTGCATCACGATAATTTACAGACTTCGTATGTAAAGATTTAAATAGTTTGTTTTTAAGTTTCATCAGAATATTCTTTCTTTGTTGAAACAACTCTGCAGACGGACATATGTTAGTCCATGTAGATGTATTTGTAATAACAGATGTACTTGTAAGTATTTATTTATTACTACATAAATAAACGCCATTATTATTATTATTATTAAATTAGGCTGAGATAGATAGTTCACTTATGTTTATGGAAGCTCGCTACTTTAATTTATTGTAAGAGCATTCTCATAAGATGGTACTGGCTAAAGTTATAGTTTTATAAGAAAATTGTCAGGTGAGAAAAACTGCATTATGTTTGGTTTTAACCAAACTATTCTTACAATTTAAGCCTATTATTGTGGTCGGAGTTCTCTCTAGCCTGCTTCCTGGGTTTCTGTCTGAAACAGGGTTCATGTAAGTTGTGCTGGAGGGGCAGAAAAGAACCACAGTAGCAACTTACAATGCATTTTCTTACCTAGCAAGGACTCAATTTGATATTCTATATTAGAATAGATGTAAATGTCTAGGGTTCCGTACTATGATTTTATTTAAAAATTCCTGTTTAAGTTGTTTTCAACTGCGGTAAAAACAAATAAAATAAAAAAGTATAAATGAGAAATGGAATCTGAAATAGGAGCTCGTTAACTTCCATACAACCAATTTGCAAACGTATATTGTTTTCCTCTGCTCTCGCGTAAAAACTATAATTTTCTTTTCTTTTTATCAATTTTACAAGTTTTTCTTTATGCGCAGTGGATTGGATGCGTTGGTTTGTTTCATTTTTAAATAAATCGTATACAAAGCTTTAATGGGGCGAGATGTTTTCTTTCTGCAAAACTAGGGTAGCTTTTTTTTTTTTTTTTTAAATCTCGTTTGATTTACATTTTTATTTCTTATTCTCCCATCTCTAAAAAAAAAAAACTTATGTGATTAAAATGTAATTTACAAATACTTTTAAATTGATGAACTTCACATAAACAGTTCATTGCAAAATTTAACCTCAGCTTCAAAGAGGGTTTGTGAAATAGCTGAACAAACAACTCCCCCGCATATTGTTTGAATACAAGGCCAGAATAATCTCTTTGTATATAGTTAAGGCAATAGTTTTGCAAGAATTTAACAAAAACAGATGGACGATCACTTCGACCAGGTTTACTGTAAAATTTTCATTTGAGTTGAAATTTAATAAATGCTAATCTATTCGCTTCTTATACACCTTCATTAAATACATTTTTAGGAGTTGGCAATCAATCTCTTAGAAATAAGGATATTCGATATACGATATAACATATAAGGTAAGTACGGGGAAGACGCCAGTCGGGGAAAGACGCAAGTACCGTCACATTTTGCATATCTACAACTGGATGACAGCAACTCCTACGTTAGAGTGTGTAGTCATCAACTGTGAATACCGTGCTAGTGAATATTTCTATTTATATCTAGTTTAATCGTCGTTAAACTGAAAATTCAGCTCTTTGAACCTGGCAAGTACACATATAATATTTCGTTGTCGATACTTAAGGTTTGGTGACGGATTGACTAGATTAAACGTAATAATTCCTTGATATTTGTGTCGTGTACATCTTGGTGAGTACGTGTTAGCTTGAAACAACATGGCTGAAGCCTTAGTACAAAAATAAATCTATGTGACGTCTTCCGCCAGTACTTGGGGTAAGATGCCACCTATTGAACTGTTTCAATTTCATATTTATTCTCATTCATTATTACATTTTGAGAATTTTAATGAAAACCAAGAAGTCAACGCACCTCTGGCAATAGCTTCAAGAAGCAGCAGCGGTTCCAACATGGCAATTGCTTCAACAAGCAGCAGCGGTGCCAACATTTCTTTTGAAGAAATTAGTCCTATCCCCAGATTTCAGAAACCCAAGCAAACTCGAAGAAAGAAACAAACTGCTGAAGTCCTTAACGACGGTGCAGAAACGGAAGGCATTGAGAAGAAAGGCTGATCTGCCGACGAGAAAAAGGGGGGAAAGTACAGCAGAAAAAGAAAAGGAAGGACAGTTCATCTTCAGCATCCTCCGCTCCCGATAATTTGGTAATGACCAGTGGCGAGGATGACATTGAAGAGGAGGACGATGGTTTTTGTATTGAGTGTAAAGGATATTTTTATGATAGGAAGGGCCCAAAATGCGATTGGCTTCAATGCATAACATGCAAGAGATGGCTACATGAAATTTGCAGCAAAGACAATTTGCATTGCAAAAAATGTTAAAAATTAAACAAAAAATGTCTTTTGTTCGGTGTTCCTTCCCCTCACTGTTTAATGAGAATATTTTGCTGATTACCTAACATTAAATTTGTAATTTTTTCTTTCTCAATTTATATCTTAAGATATTGTTGCATCTTCCCCGTTTCATCTTCCACATGATGGGGAATGCATTCAAATGCATTTTTATCGGTTTTGCAATTAATCTAATATACTAATATATATATGTAATTAAAGAATAAAAAACAACCTGGACGTTGATACATTTGGTGTTGTTTTTCGATCACCCAGTTTCCTACAAAACGGAAATAAGTGTTAAGTGTGGTATCTTCCCCCCACTTACCTTACATAAACATACTTAAGTAAATCTGTTGAATCATTTGAAATGTTGAACAAAAAAGTGTGCAAAATAAGAGAAAACTATCTATTCAAAGCTACGAGTTGAATTTCCAGTAGCTTGGACAGTCCCTATGGAAACGTCGGATTCAGACAATGTAATGGATTGCCAGAATATAGTTAGAGAAAAGAGATACATTTGAATTGATGTAATAATGGAATAATATAGAATTAACTTTATTTTGTTTTTGGTAGGTTTGATATTTTGATATTTTGTTTGAATGAGATTTAGGAGAATATATGAGCTCTGCAAGCAAAAATCAAATTAGTGTAATTTCTAATCTATAAATATTTATGTTTATAGGCTTATGTAGGTACATGAGCCTATAACTATAAGTAATCGCCTATTTTTTTGAGGCGGGGCTTAACGTCCAACTCCCAATTTGGTGTCGTGAACGGAGGCGACTAGCAAACATACTTTACTGTAAATTTCTTTTATTAATAATTAAATAAAATTCAAGGCCTAGGACCGGGAATCGAACCCAGTACCACAATACATTTTAGCTTCGCAGGTCTCGCCTCTAACCACTTGGATGAGCCTATAACTATTTATAGGCTAAATCCTACAATTGTTTTAGTCCTATTTATTGCGTCACCTTGCTTATTAAGCATTTTTTTTCCAATTACAAATGTGAACATGGTTACTTGATATTGTATAATTAAATAATTTAAAAAAAAATGATTTATTTCGTTATTTACATTCTGTATATACATGTATACAATTAGTAAATAGGAAGAATAAAAGATCAATGAATGCGTGAAAGGCATGAGGAGAGAAACTACCTAGCGGCAGCACTCTCTACAGGATATGTATGCTGTTTATGGTCTTCATGCTGCAAGGAAGTCGCAGGGCCACTGGCGATTCAGTCGACAAGGAGGATTGTAAAGGATGTCAGAGGAGGCGAGAGACAGTACAAGAGGATTAGCGCAAGTGAAGAGAGTAGTAACGAATTTTTGATATTTAATCTTGGCAAGTTGGTGTACGAATGAGATGTTGAGGTAGTTGTGAAGAATGAGGTTAGTCACTGTAGAAAGGAGCGTCAAACTCTCTGTCGGAGTAGTTTTGACTGAAATGTTTGCACAGTCCGTAGGTTTGTAGGTTTGGCTGAATCCCACAGCTCTAGTCTGTAAGTCCGCATAGGTTTGAGAATAGTACTGTATATTAAGCGTTTGAGTTCTATGGACAATTTGGAGTGTTGTTCAAGTAGTCTGTAAAGCAGTTTCGCACGTTTTGTCATTGCTTGTCTTTTAAGTCTAGTATGTGGGTTCCACTTGAGTCGTTTGTCTATGTAGAGCCCAAGGTAGCGCACCAGATCTGTACAAGGAAGAGGATTGCTGTTGAAGAGGAATTAAATAAATAAATTTATAAAATATAACATTACATTTTATGTGAATATAAATATGTCTACATATTTCTGTTTTGAATGTCTGCAATGTAAAGAAGTATGCCACTGTTACATTTAGGTTATAGAAGTGGATTCATCTGAATCGTTGCCTATGAAGAGCCAGAAAGAGCTCTAGTTACACTTATCAATTGGTTACAACAGTTATGTGAAATAGGAAGAGAACTGTTATTCCTATAGCCTTCCCAGAGAACACAATTGAACAAAAAAAGACCCTGAACTTTAACCACTTTTAGCTAACAAACAAAGAGAAATCTCCCACAAACGTGCTTTTCCTAATATCCCGTTTCAAACGTCCTGATCTTTTTTAAACTTAAAAGAAGAAAAAAGGTTATATGACATTCTCACAAAACCACGAAGGAGAGAACATCACAGAGATTTTATTTTTATTGTCTTAAATAGCAATTTCTGCTCACTTCAACAAATTTATTAAAAAACTTAACAACCACCTCCACTGTTTTGTGTCAATTCTCCCAGTAAGTCATAAAATTTAATTTTTCATCCGATCGATTTCGGATTCAGCAAGGCTAGTGGGTGTTAGAACCATAGTAGAATTTTTGGCGATGGATAAGTAGGCAAAACTGGCCATAGACAATTTCAAAAACATGCGCCCTAGTATGATAAAACTAAAAGTGTTTTAGTAGTGCAATAAGATAAGATTCTAATAAGGCGGCCCAAGGTCTCTGCCCCTGCGACCCCTTTGGATCTATTGTGGTCCCATCACTGTAGAGCTCGCCCTCTAAAGAGACCCGTCCGTTTAATCAGACTCATAATTCTGGAAAGCTCGCCGGCCTTGGTCTTTCCTCCCCAAGAAGTAACATCCTTAGCCAGACAAGCCTCTTACACTGACACAACACATGCAGTGCCGTTTCCTCCTCCTCCTGACAGAGCCTACTAAGGCTATTATCTGCCAGGGCACCCAGACAGTCCCATACCAGCCTTGAGTTAACCTGATAGTAACCAATAGCTCTTAGGGCAGCCAGGCTGCCCGAGAAAATCACGATCCTAGACTTACTTATTCCTCGTTTAATAATCTCCGCGGCACAGAACTTAATTGCAGCTAGCTCTGCCTGAAAAACTGTGGCTAGTTTACCTAGGCTAACCGGAAAGTCACATTTCGGCTTTGCCCCGTACACTCCGACTCCTACACCCTTCTCTGTCTTGGAGCCATCCGTGTACCACATCGAATCCCCCACAACTGAGGGTCCATTCTTCTAAGCCTCCCGGTCCCAAATAAAGACTTTAAAAGGCTTGACAAAGCTATATTTGGGAGTCATGACATCTAAAGGTTGACGCAAAATAGGGGGTCCAGCTTCTGCTCCTCATATAGCTCCTGATACGCCCCTACATGCCTAAAGCCGATAGGAGATTGTCCCCTCATAAGCCTATAGACAACGGCCGTAGCAACTTCTTGAATGTATATGTGCAATGGAGGCAAAGTAGTGCATTTCTATGAGGTATGAAGTGCCACGATAGCCAAGCGGTTAGAGGCGAGACCGGTAAAGCAAATATGTATTGTGGTACTGGGTTCGATTCCCGGTCTTAGGCCTTGGATTTTATTTAATGGTTAATAAAATAAATTTACAGTAAAGTATGTTTGCTAGTCGCCTCCGTCCACGACACCTAATTGGTAGTTAGACGTAAAACCCGCATGAAAAAATGGGCAATTACTTAATTTGAGGTATGATTGAACTCATACCTCAAAGTTCAACTTTGAGGACATAATCACAGTTCTGACTGATGAAATAATAGACGGGAAAGCAAATTAACATTCTATTCATTTACATTAGAAATAATAAATAAATTGGGTCTAATTGGGAAATCTTTATGGCAGATTATAGAATTTTGATTCAATGAAACAATTCAGTTTTTGTTCACTTATATTTTACAGTTTTTATTTGGAAATAAATCTACAAAGAAAAAAAACAGCATTTTAAGTAAATAAACAAACAAATCCTGAAAAATTGTGAGCCACGTGTTGTCATGTGATTAACAGGATTGCAGTGAGAGAAGCGAATATAAGAAGTTGTCAGGAATTGCCGCTCATCCACATCACTCATAGCGGAAAGCCTGATACCAGGCCATTGGCCTTATCAGGAGTACAGCGCAATAGTAATAAAAACGTAACACGTATTAGTCTGGTGAAGCAGTTAGGTGATATCTCTACCAAGTTATAAAGGTCTTATTTATAGTTATGGTACCAGATCTTTACGGCATCAGCATCACCTACACTGCTCTGCCAATTTCTGTAGATCGCGTCCTCCCCATGTACACTCTCGTTTCACACGTTATTTATTACTGAATTCACTTTATTTAGTAACCTATTTTATTTTTATTTTTTTCATATTTCGCTCTTGCAGGGTTCGTTAAGATGCCACCACGAACAGTTAGAGACCTGCAGAGCTATGCTTTGTACTGGTTTCGATTCTCGGTCTAGGCCTTGGATTTTATTCAATGGTTAATAAAAATAAATTTAAAGTAAAGAATGTTTTTCTAATCGCCTCCATCCACGTCACCTAATTGGTAGCTGGAAGAAAGCCTGCCTGAAAAAAATTAAAAGGTCTCCTATTAGGTATATAAGTATGTTTCCACTTCTGGCTCCATACATACGAAGTGTGGCTATTAAATAACGAGACTGATGCTGCTACAGAAGAACTATGCATGCGCCAAATCCTAACGTCCGACAGCTGTGCAGCGTCTCACGTGTTAGTAGAGAAATCAGTCTGACCGGAACTGTCGTTTGTGTAAGAGGTGTTAGTTTCGTTTTGCCGAAAACATGATACTACATATGTAGTAGAGCAACGAATTGTCGTGAATTTTATTAAAAGAAGTTTATGGTGATGAATGTTTATCACGTGCGCAAGTTTTTGAGTGGTTCAAGCGTTTCCAAGATGGCCGATAAGACGTCGGTGATGATGACCGCTCGGGTGTCGCCCTTCCACGTCCAAAACGGATGAAAATATCGATTATAATTAATCAACATTACTACCGTGAGGTGCTTGCTCAACTCCGTGAAAGAGTAAGGAAAAAACGACCCGATTTGTGGAAGAACAAGTCATGGGTTCTCCAACAAGACACTGCATTGTCTGTCAAGACGTTTCTAGCCAAGCACAACATCCCAGTTTTAGGCCACCCGCCATATTCGCCTGTCCTGGCCCCATGTGACTTTTATCTGTTCCCCAAAGTCAAATCTGCAATGAAAGGGGCACGATTTCAGTCCGTTGAAGCTGTGAAATAAAAAGCGGCACGCGTCATGTAGGAGCACACAGAAAAAGACTTCCAGCACTGTTTCGAACGATGGTAAATTCACATGGAGCGTTGTAGGGATAGGGGAGGGGTGTATATTGAAGGTGATAATAACTAAATATGTATAAATTTAAAATAAAATGTTTTACAGCAATAGTCTCGTTATTTAATAGCCACACCTCGTACCGGCGATACCTTGTTAACACTGAAGATCAAAAGTCAAAAAAACATGTCTCCGATGGCCTGTTTTCTGCCCATCTGAATATTTTCTTTTTCATTTACTATTCTAATTTGACTCTGAAAATTTTGTAAGATCTCTCTTTCCGGTGTTGAAGGCTCCATCCCCTTTATAACCCCTTCTGAAAATATTAGGTTGTCCGGAAACTATGCTTTCAAATTTCCTTTTTTAAAACAATCATTATTACTTAACTTGTTGGCTCGGAGATAGCGGTATCAATTTTCATCCTGTTTTACCCAACAACTCTTACATGAAAAATGACTCGAGCATGTTTGTTATCTTCAAAAGAAATCCATTTGCCAAGAGTAACCCGATGGATACATCTCCCGGTTGCCCTTATTTCCCTCAACAAAAATGAAGTAGGGACCTTTATCACTAGACTTCCTTTTATTTTCTGCCAGTAATTGGAAGGTTTCTATGGCAACATTACCACTGTTTTCTATAATTTCGGTTTCACCCAATTTGGGCTTAGCCCGGATTATATTCTGAGGAGTCCCCTCACGAACCAGCGATCTTTTATTTGTTTTGCCTGCATTAGGATTCACGCTATAGTTGACTGTAGGCGTTAATATTATTGTTATTATTATTACTATTATTAGTAGAATACTTATCTGGTTTAATGGTATGTGTTGGTGGTTCTCTGCCTGTGGCAGTCCATCGCTAATCTCCTCCATGTTTCCTTTTGAGGTTTATTCTTTTTTTTTTTTTGAAACTTTGTTATTGTGCAAATTACAAGTATTAAAAAACTCTTTTTTTCCGCAGAAAAAGCGAAAACATTTTGATGAACGGCTCTTTAAACCCACAAAGTTCCTTATTATAGATAAATTTGAGGAAAAAAAAAAACGCAAACTTTGTAGAGCCAAAAAGTTAAATTGTCGCCATAATTGTTTCCCTTCGTTAATGTATCTAAAACAAAATAGTTTATATTGAGCACATTTGTCTTATTTAGGGGCCGAACCACTCCGAAAAAAGCTATTTATATGTACGAGGGGGTACCCAAAAATAACCGGAATTGCGTTGCCGCGCATGGAGCTTATGTAGTACGCATTTCTGCCGCTAGACGTGTATAGCGCAATTCCTTGCCAGTTCAGTCCTGCCTGTGTTGTCTGCCTGGCTTGTTCTGTTCATCTGCAGTGATTGTTTTTACCAGCGCTGTTTTGTTCTTTTTTCGTTTTTTATGATGGCAAGTTTAAGTGAACAACGTGCAGCTCTGAAATTTTGTTTTCTACTCGGCAAAAATGCTGCTGAAAGTGTTTTAATGTTGAAAACAGCTTACAAAGATGACGCTATGGGAAAAACTCAAGTATACGAGTGGTTTACTCGGTTTAAAAATGGCGACATGTCGATTGATGACAAACCTCGTTCTGGACGTCCATCAACTGCCCGAATCGACGAAAATGTTGAAAAAAATCGAGAGCTGATGTTCACAGACCGTCGACAGACAATTGATCAACTGTCAGAGAGTAGTGGGTTATCTTGGAGCTCGGTTCAGCGAATTTTAACGGAAGATTTGGGGATGAAAAGAGTTGCTGCCAAGTTTGTTCCTCGAGTTCTGACTGACAATCAAAAAGAACATCGAGTTGAAACATGTCGTGCTTTGAAACAACAGCTTGAAACTGATCCAGACTTTCTGTCAAAGGTCATTACTGGTGATGAGTCATGGTGCTATGGTTATGACCCAGAAACAAAGCAACAGTCGAGCCAATGGAAGACGTCATCTTCACCCCGACCAAAAAAATGTCGTCAAGTCAAGTCAAACATCAAAACAATGCTGATTTGCTTTTTTGATGCCAAAGGCGTAGTCCATTCAGAGTTTGTCCCCCCAGGACAGACCGTCAATCAAACCTTGTATTGGAAGTTTTGAAAAGATTGCGCAATAGTGTTCGCCAAAAAAGACCCGATTTGTGGCAAACAGGAGACTGGTTCTTCCACCACGACAATGCACCTGTACACACAGCCATCTCTGTTACACAGTTTTTGGCTAAAAATGGCATGGTTCCGCTGCCCCACGCACCTTACTCGCCTGACCTGGCTCCGTGCGACTTTTTCTTATTTCCACGCATGAAAAAGGGCATGAAAGGTCACCGATTTGACAACATTGAAGAGGTCAAGAAAAAAACGAAGAAGTAGCTGTCAGCCATTTCTAAAGATGACTACAAAAAATGTTTCGAACAGTGGAAGCACCGGTGGGACAAATGTATTAGTTGTAATGGAGAGTATTTTGAAGGGGATAAGGTTGTTCTGTAAAAAATTTGTAAATAAATAGCTTTTAAAAAATAATTCCGGTTTTTTTGGGTACCCCCTCGTAATTATGTAAATTAAAAAACCATTTGTTAATGATGTGAGTCTGTTTTTTAAGGTCACAATTTTTTTAAAGAACGGAACTCTTTTTAATAGAACTTTTTTCTTGCTAAGAATGGAATTGATGCTGTGCTGCTCTTAATCTCAATATGATACTCTCGTTCTTCTTGATGGAAGATTAATATCCATAAAAACAACTTGTGTCTGATGTTTTTTTTTTTAATTTCCACAGAAATGTGTGTCTCTATATTAAAGAAAATAATTGATAAATAATTTCTTAAAAGAAAATAAATATAAATTAAAAAAAAATTGTTTAAATTTTCTTGATTTTCCATTAACCACGCGCAGCATGTTGTAAATTTTCAAAATACTCTCTAAAAATTTTGCAATTTCTAAGTGATAATCCAGAGGCACTGAAAAACAGTGCACTGAAAAAAAGGCTGCGGGCGACAATTAATAACTGAATATTTCAAATTAACCCCTGCAGGAATAGAACCACTTACCATTTTTGCGAGCATAATTTTTTGTTTTTGTTTTATCATTTCGTTTATCATTTGGATGGTTATCTGTTTTTACAATTTATTTTTAGCTAAGAAAATTATTTAAAATTTTCAATTTCGGCTTGCACCTAAATTTCTCGCATTAAATTAAGTTATAACAAAACATAGCTACGTGATTTTAATTTCGGTTAAGCTATAAGGATGGCAGGAATATAGAGTACTGGTCCATCAATTAGTTGTAGTATATGTAAATAGTTGTATATAGTAGAGGGATGAATGTGTGAAGCGAATGTATTTATAAGTAAGAATGGAGAGTGAGAGATATTCTAGTGATAAGCGCCTAGACGATGCTGGCTGTTTGGCGAAAGCCAATGCCAAAAAAAGAAAACAAAAAGAAAAACATAGTTAAAATCTAACTGTTATCTGTAAATTTAACTGTTGACTGTTATTTTTTATTTCATTTACGAAACTGTAATCCCTGCATTTATCGCTTCTTTCATCTTATAGCTTGCCTATCTCTCATGAAAACCGCAGCTGAAAAAAAGATGTGTTTCCTCGTTTGGTCACAAGAATCTACGCAGGAGCAAAGAGCACTGTCAATCAGCTGAAATATATGGAGGTACGATTCCCATCATCACTTAGAGCTTGGGTTGGCATAAATCCCAAAGGCAAATACTCTGCTTTTTTTTTGTGAATAGCGTTCTTTAGTAACGCTTCCTTTAGTGGTCCTGCGCCAATATGGTGAATGAAAGAGAGAGATAGAAAGCAAGGTTTTTCCTCTAAAAGAATGTTTGAGTAAGTAAAGTGGAGTAATTGCCTATTATTTTAGGCAGGGCTTAACGTCCAACTACCAATTAGCTGTCGTGGTCAGAGGCAAAAGCACATACTGTACTGTAAACATTTGTTGGTTTTCTTTTTTTTTTCCTAACAAACAAAAAGTAGCTATACGCAGGTTTCGAACTGGGGATCTCCCTCTCACAAAGCCACGCTGCTAGCCACTAGTCCAACCGACCCGTCCACTGTTTGAGTTCAATGTAAAGTTTTGTTTACAACATATTACAAAGGAACGTTAAATATATGCCGAATTCCCGAGCTTGATAGAACAATCTAGAACTAAAGTTCCACATTACTGAATGAGTTAATCAATTTTTCAAATACTCTCAATTAAGGTTCCATTGATTTATTTTAAACTTTGTATCCTCAATAGTCTACAGTATTGGTTGGTCTAAAACTTTTACCTGTGAAAATGTTTCTGGATACTTTCATTAAGAGGATTGTTAGAAGAAAAGGGTGAATATTCTTTCCACTATTTACCATTCCTGTCTTTAACCATACCTGAATAATCGGTAGTTTAACGTTAAGCTCTGCCTGAAATAAGAGGTGAATACTTTACTTATTCAAACAGTCCTTTAGAGGAAAACCTTGTTTTCTCATTTTCACGCCCCATATTGGCGTGGGACAACTAAAGGAAGAGTTACTAGAGAACACTTTCCAAATTCTAAGGGAAAAACTACGGAAAAGGTCAAAATGCCGGCCTAGTTCGTCCGCAAAAAAAGTGATTTTTCATCTTAAATAATTATCTCCTTAACAAAAACTTAAAAGTTAAGTATAAGAATTGATTAAAAGCCAAAAGGTACACAAATCAGCTAGTGCCCAACATTTCATTAATACTTCTAGAATCATATTTTTTAGAAGGTATTAGATGTCACAGACCCTTGTGCTGGCCTTTTATCACCTATAAATATTTTTCTGTTAGAATAATAAAAGATGTATCCCATCATCATAGTTAGTATTAAAAAGGCACTTCGTTTTAACTCTATTCCAAATTATTCTCGTGATTTATCTTTATTCTGAATAATCATCACATTCACTCGCATATTAAAAAGCAAATGAGAAAGTAAGAGTTGGTCTAATACTGTTGTAATTTGAATTACGGAGTTTGAATTTCAGTCTTGAATTCGTCTTACGTGAGCACAAATTACATAGTTAATAACAAGTAAATCATACTTGCAATTATAATTCATTCATTTTCAACCATTTATTTAATGTACTTGAGTACTTGTAAACACTGAGTACAACTGAGTACTTGTAAAGTTTTATAACCAACTAAAAATTTGCGTGCTTATTACATATCCAGGGTGACCAAAGTTATATGCTCCACCCACTTTTTTTTTTAACGGCGGGAAATTTCAAAAAAATAAAAAACACGTATTTAATCATTTTTAGTCTAGTTTATTTCCAGTAATTGACCCATTTTTTTAAACCCTTCGAGATACAGCATCCAACTGTTGTTTTTCAAATGGAACGTTATATTTTTTGTTGCATATTTTTGTAGTATTTGAGCTCCTAAAAACAACAAAAAAATTATTTTTGAAATCGGTTAGGTTTTTCAAAAGTTATGGTAATTTAAAATATGAAAAACAAATTTCAGTTTACTGTCAAAATTACGTTATTTTTTTTAAAGAATCTATTCAAACTGGGCACAACCAACGGATAGGCAAGCCAAAACTCTGGACTCCCACGCTTTGCTTGTAGCAACACTTATGGTGGCGAAGTAAAGATCTAGGCAGGCTAGAGTTATTCGACGTTCAGGTTGTTTTTTCTACAAACGTTTGGTGTGGAGTTATAGGAAATCAACTAATCGGCCCATACTTCTACAGAGAGAACTTAACTGGTGAAAGATATCCAACTTTTTTTTCAGAGACATTTTGCCAGTTCCGCTTGAAGATGTTCATCTACAACGTCGGCTAGATATGTATTTTCAACAAGATGGTTGCCCGGCACATAATGCGAGAGTTGTTCGAGGACAGAAATTTCCATGAAAAGTGCTTAGGGACTCATTGTCCCATCCAATGGCCACCTCGATCTCCGGACTTAACCCAAATGGGCTATATTTTGTGGGGATACCTAAAAAAATAAAGTGTAAAGTATCCTTAATCCCGTGGCTTCAGTCGATGATCAGAAACGTCGAATTACTCTAGCCTGCCTAGATCTTGACTTCACCACCTTAAGTGCTGCTACAAGCAAAGCGTGGGAGTCCAGAGTTTTGGCTTGCCTATCTGTTGATTGTGCCCAGTTTGAATAGATTCTTTAAAAAAAAATAACGTAATTTTGACAGTAAACTGAAATTTGTTTTTCATATTTTAAATTACCATAACTTTTGAAAAACCTAACCGATTTCAAAAATTTTTTTTTGTTGTTTTTAGGAGCTCAAATACTATAAAAATATGCAACAAAAAATATAACGTTTCATTTGAAAAACAAAAGTTGGATGCTGTACCTCGAGATACAGGTGTTTAAAAAAATGGGTCAATCACTGAAAATAAACTAGACTAAAAATGATTAAATACGTGTTTTATATTTTTTCGAAATTTCCCGCCGTTAAATAAAAAAGTGGGTGGAGCATATGACTCTGGTCACTCTGTATAACATTGTAGGGAGAACACCTAGATTAACAATGTCATTGAGGAAAACTACATTAACAAACTAGATTAATTATTAATTTCGTATTATTATTAATGCTAAACTACTGTATAAATAATTATTTTGTAGATAAGGACTGGTTAACATAAGTTTGAAACAAAATTTCAATGTGTTAATTAAAATAAAAGAAAAACGCAGTTTTTGACCAAATGTTTTAAAAGTCTAATTGAATATACATCATTATCCTTAATAATAATAATAATTACTTTTTTTATTATTTATTTGATTTTTCTGATTTTTACATAAGTAAAATACAGAGAGTTTGCCTTGAGAAATACAAAAATAAAATAAAAATAAATAAAGTATTATTTTATTGCTGCATAATAGTAATGATACTTATAATAATATTTTAATTTTAATAATAATTAAAATTTACATATGTAAATAAAAGTTTGTTGTAAGAGAACGGATTATCATCTATACCTCTTCACCTTGTTCTTAATTACATTTGTCTTAGGTTCTACTTGTGCTGCTGAGAACAATGACCAAAAAGCCCTGATCTAGTTGTACCAAATTAAGTTGGTTTAGTTCGTTTATGTTTTCAAAGCTCGTTTACTTCATAATTAGTTATTAATTAATAGATTTATGCCGTGTGGTATTTTGAAAGAAATTGAGACAAATTTCCTTCCATTAGTCTCTCACATATTGCACACCTGCAAGTTAGCAATACGAGACGTCTATCTTGGTGCATCAATAGCTAACCTTAAGAACTTCTTTTGCAACCTTTGTTTTTTTCTTTAATTTTGTTTCGCATCTCAAATTCCAACATGGAGCTGCATATGTCGATGTTTTGTTGATGGATAACAATATTTTATTGGCAACACTCGCTGAAGAGTTTTTCATTTAGGAATGGAAACGAACTATTAGGCTTGTACTATTGCGTTATTGTGGGAAATGAAAGCAAGAGATCCGCCCAGTGTGACTTCCAGGTACCCTGAATAAATAATTTAAACAAAATCTTTCCTTGATGTCGCTCAGACGTTCGACAGGGTTTGGCACGAGGGACTACTGTTTAAGCTGAGGTAGATTCTTCCTCATAGTTACTACCTCATCTTCAAATCTTACCTAAAAGATCGATATTTCAGAGTCAACTGTGGAGCAGCAGACTCTGATATCCGCCTAGCTCGAGCTGGTGTTCCTCAGGGCAGTGTCCTAGGTCCTCTTCTTTACTCCCTGTATACAGCAGACATACCTCAACATCCAAATACCATTCTTTCTACCTTTGCTGACGATACTGCAATCTTATCTCCTCATTCCGATCCTCTTATCGCTCTCAAATTCCTACTCTACAAACACACATCAACCACTTCAAGTGGAGAATGAAAACCAACGTTACGAAGTCAAAGTTTATAGTATTTACTCTCAGACGGAAAATCCTACCTCCTATCATCTTGAACCAAATTCCAATACCAACTGTGGACAAAGTACGCTACCTTGGACTGCACCTAGACAAACGGTTGACATGGAATCCCCATACTAGACTGAAAAGACAAGAAACTAACCAACGCTACAAACTTCTCGCCAGACTACTTAACAAACGATCGAAACTTAACCTACATAACAAAAGACTCTTATATCTACTGTTACTGCGACCTATTTGGTCATACGGCATCGAAGTATGGGAATCGACTAAGCGTTCCAACTCACTACGCCTCCAGGCATTACAGTCAAAAATACTTCGAAAACTTCTAAACGCTCCGTTCTATATTTCTAACCTCACTATCCATAATGACCTCAAAATTCCTTTCATTACAGATCTTGCTAACACTCGTTTCTTCAAATTTCATTCCTCTACAGCAGCTCATCCTAACCCTCTCATAGAACACCTATCTTCCTCCACATTACCAGGTGATCCTCTAAGGAGATTGAAGAGAAGATGGCCTCGTGATCTTCTCTCATCGTGAGAGCAAAGCACGTTACTGGAGTGGCACCACTGGGGGCCTTCTCCACTCATGATCTCTTCTATTTCTTTTTTCTTATACCATATTTGCTTGTAGCAACAACTGTTGCAGTGGTAAATTACAATAAAAGATTTTAAAAAAACAAACAAAATCGAGTTCCTGAGGGCTGATTTTAGCACTGTAATTCAGCAATTGGTGCAGCTGCCCCATTCATCCTCCCAACTCGGCCCAATCTACATGTAAACACTACATCGATACTGATTTTGATTATGCGGCAAGTTCACATATTATATCACAAAATAATCTGGCTATAAGCACAACATTAAAGAAAGCTTACTATACTTTATTTTCATCAATATTATGTGTATGTTACAGCTTCAATAAACATCAATAACATATCCTCCTTGTATTAAGTGCTTTTTGACAAGCATTCACCCGTTAAATAGATCTCTTCAAAATTTATATTATAACTAAATCGTTTGTTATTCTTCTATCTTTTTTTTGTTCACCCCTTAGGTTATCTTTAAGGTAACCATACTTCCAGGTCATAAAGCGTTAACACGGTTTGTGAATTTATTTTTCCTCACGTTTAAGAACGAGCCATTAAGTTTCCTCCTAGAATATTGTGCAATATCAAAGAAGATTTCCGGTGAACTAACAACTTTCCACTACAGGATATTGTAGCTACATTTTTAAAAAAAATCTCCTTCATAAAAACAAAAAATTATAGCTTCATTTAAAGTATGTTTCTTGCAGAGAGAGAGAGAAACAAATAATAATTATTCTTAACAAACTCTAGATAATATGGTATAAGAACGCTTTATATTTTATAAATCCTCTAGCTCCAAAATCTTTCTTTTAGAACTCTTCCTGACAACCTGACGAGACGTCTTAAAAGACTGTGGTGGCCTCGTGATCTCCTCTCAAGTGAAGAGAGTGACTAACCATATAATGTTTTGGAGTTTTACCACTGGGTAACTTCTCCACTCGTTACCATATCATTTATTATTCAATTGTACCATTGTTATTTATAGCGCTAACGCGCTGATTGTAGCACAATAAAAGCAAAAAAATAAAATAAAAAAATAAAGATTTTACTAACCCTGCAACTCGGAATGCAACTTGAGAAACGCCTAACATGGAACCCCTCACCTGAGACTCAAAGAAATTAACCTCAATCTTAGATATAACATGTTAAAAAGACTTCTAGACAAACGTTCAAAACTGACCCTGACGAACAATCGATCACTATATACCGCTCTACTTGCCCCAATATGGACCTACGGAATACAGCTCTACGGAAGAGCCAAAAAATCGAACATCAACCGACTTCAGACCTTACAGTCTAAAATCCTGAGAACAATAGCTAACGCTTCCTTCTACATCTCCAATCTCGTCTCTTAAATAGCCCTGATCTCGCTACACAAAGCTCCACTCAAATCTACACCGTCATTCAAAACCCTCTGACCCACAAGATGTCCACTACAACACTTCGTTTAAATCCACAGCGCAGACAAAAGCGGCGGTGGCCACGCGACCATATAACATATAACACCGATCTCCTAGGATAGTTGCTGTGTAAGCTTGCCAACCTGGCTAACTAACGGCTTCCATCACTGGATGGCCGTCGTTCACTCCACTCACGTCTCTTGGCGCACATGCATGTGCGCGTGTATGTGCATATATATAAGTGCATGTGTATTTGCGCTGTCCTACTCAACTATTTTGCTTGTTATATTGACTACAGTTGCAAAATAAATTAACAAAATAAAATAAAAAATGAAAAAATAATAAAGATCTAACACTGCCTTCATAATTCTGAAAACTCATATTGATAACATGGTTTAAGCAAATATCTAACCAACAATAAATCTCCTTTTTTTAACTAAGATCCAAATGTAGCAACAAGTTCAGATTGATAATAAGAATTGGATGAATTTCTGTAAAAACATGAGTGGTTCTCATTAAATCTGATTCCTTTACAATCCTAAAATGATTCGTGCAATACAACTGGTTCATTTTATTGATGGATAAAAAGCGAAGTGCTTATCGGTAAGAGTATGTGAGAAGGGCCAGAAATACTTTTTTTATAGGATATTCATGAAAGACAAAACTAAACCCATTTCGGCCATATTATAAACACAAAATTAAATTTAAGAGATCTTAGTTGGCTTTCAAGAATTCGAGTGGTATTATTAAGTTTAAGTAGTGACCCTTGATAGAAGCGGCAAGGCGATGAAGGTTTTTGTACCTTGTGTTCTTTACGACTAAAGGTGGACCTTTTCCATTTACTTGGAACCCAACTATAAGTGAACTCCGACTTCAGATCATGGGTTGGTTCTAGTCTATTTGGCCATTACCTTAGAAATTTATTATCTACCTCGGAATATCTTCCGCTGATTGCCTTTACCAAAAAACGTGTGGAATTTAAAATATGAGGCAAGCTTAAGTATCTTTTTATTTTTACTTTAATTAAGGTTTCTACATTTATTTTGTTTTTTTTAGCGTTTAAATGTTCGCTTTGCTGCTACTTAGTTACAATCTTAGAGTAAAAAGAAATAGTTTTTACTTAGAATTCAAGTATCCATTTTATTTATTTTTTCTTTGGATTTTTGTTTCCACATTTTTAGAGGACATTTTTATTTGTTTTATATTAGCTAACTCAAATAAGCAAAGAAACAATTTATTATAAATAAATATAGAGTTATCATTATTAATAAAGAAAAAATGTAAAATATCCAAAGTTTCGCGTTAGAGAACTGTCACCCAATTTGAATTAACGACTTTTAATATCAAAAATTTCAACTAATTCTTTAGTAATTAAAGAAGATTTATATCACTTTAATAATAAATTCCTGCGCTAATGACTCTGGTAATTGATTCGCCAAAACAAAACTGAAAATATAATTACACGTTTGCACGACTTACAAAATAAATTTATCACCGGCAGCATTTTCTTAGCTCTTTTGTAGTAATTTGGGGTGGAATATAATTAAAATAAATTTCCTTCAGCATCTTCCTTAGCCTCAATTCATTTTACTCATCACATTAAAAACGATTTCTCTAGCCCACTCCAAAAGTTTATTGAACAATAGCAATTAGGGTGAAGGGACCAGTAATTGACATACCAGAAATAAACTGGTTTTATAAGGGATATGAGCCGTTCTTAGTGGTGATTCTTTCAGTTTCGTTATTGAGAAGCCTTTGGGCAGCAGTTCCAGAAAAATATTAATTATTGGAAGTTTCCTTGGTATCAGTGGAAGGTTATTTGTGTTAAAAGTTCAAAATCAAGGAAAAAACAAGCCGTTGCTAAGGAGGATTGATAAGAAAATAATTTTCCTTTTTTCTTATTTTTCGTTTATTTGTTCATATATTCATGTGGTTGTCAATGTTCTGTTATAATTAGTATGACTTGTAGATTTCATTTATGTAGTTTTTTTTTTTAATTACAAGAAGCATTGAGGATTAAAATGGGGCTGTCAATCACTGGTCCTTGAAACGGCTACAGTCCTACAGCTTTTTTTTTTGGAACCAGTGATTGACTTCCAGGGAAAATGGTAAGATAGGTTGATAAATTTTATTATAATTAAAAATTCAATACATTGCAAAATAAAATCATTGATAAAAATCGGCAACATGAAATAAATAGTAAAACTTCCAACAAAATATGTTTAAATTAATGAATTAGCAAATGTACGCCTTATTTCAAGAGGGCATGCAGAATGATTATTCTGTTCAGAACAACAATGTATGAACAACAAACTGGAATAGTCGAGATCGCCGAACAGCTTCCGAGGCCTACGTGATTGATAAAAACGACGCCCACTTATCGGAGTTGAAAAGTCTCTCATTCTCCCTCAGTTTTGGGTCCTTACCACATGACAAAGAAGAAAGGGAGGAAATGGCCGAACTATAGAATTCCTTCAAATAAAACGGCCAGAAAAATGAAGCTCCCTCAAGAGAAGTACCAGGTGCGAAATCAAACATACGTGGAGAGTTGGTGACTTTGTGATGTTACACATTAATAACATAAAATGATTGTAAGATCTATTGTATTTACCAATTGACAGACATGTTGACCGAAGACGAATATATAGCATCCCATAGGCTAAATAGGCTAAACTGTATTTAAAAAAAATGAAATCGGTATGAAAACCATTTTTAATTTCTAAACACGTGAAGGTTGGATCGCCCTGTACTACTTTATGGAGAACGTTACCAATTTAATAAAACCGTTGATGTGTGAGGTTTTCAAATGGCTTGTGATTTCAAGTGGCTAATTATCAATTACATAAGATATATTATGATGTTCATTTCCTATGTATTCCGAAAGAATATTTTGTTTTTTTATTCATTTTTTCTTGGTGTGCCTATTTTAATAACACATATTTTTGTCAATTGGTTACCTAGTTATGTGAATATCAGTGGTTTATTTGTAGGTATGTATATATTAATACCTATCCTTTCCAAGTTAAAGAGTCAATAACAGATATATATTTTTTAATCTAGTTTTTTTTTCATTGACGTTTCACTTATTTATTACTGTTATAAGTGCGAATGCTTACAACCTGTGGCGGGACGCGATGAACGTGCACACAATGTATATATACATGTGCCCAAGAGGCAACTCGGTAATAATAAACAGTAAAATACTGAATAGACGCAGAAAGTAAGAATGAATTACATTCAGATAGTTTGGTTTGCATTGTCTAATTTTAAAATTTTTTAAAACCTAACTCGAATTTTCTTCTGCAAGTTAATACTTTTATTATTCTCTTTCCTTGTAGTAATTATGAATTAAATTCATTCTCAAATAAAACAATGTGCAATAATTGATGCAGAATAAACTTAAGTAAAATTGTTCAATATTTTACCAACTTATTAAATAATATGAGAAACAAATGCCTATTTTTCCTCGTGAACTTTATGTCCCACTGGAATACGAGTATGATCTGGAAAGTCTATATCTGAGTATGATCTGTGTTTACTATCTGGAGTAAATTGGCGTGGAGTTTTGTTTGATTTAAAGTTTTACTTTACGATAAAAATTAGTTGAAGCTGAAGTTGTCTAATTCAAACATTAATAACAAACATAGGATTCAAGATTATCGAGGAATCGATCAAATAAAACAACTCGTCTTTTTTGCCAACGTTTCGACAAATATATTGTCTTCTTCAGGGCCTGGACATTTATTTTGAAATGTGCCACATAGTAAAACAGAACAACACAGTTAACTTTAGGACAGACACGTCGAATTTGGCCGACTGCTACAATTTTGTCCATAAATAGATATCCAAATTTTGTACATAATTATTGCTGGGTTTTTTAAATTTACTTCTAATCTTTTGGTTACTTGTTATTTAGTTCATAAGGGTTATTTGGTTTTTCATATGTTTGTCATTAACGTTTTTGTACTTAAAGAAGTATTCCAACATCTATTTTACTCTTTTGTCAAATTGAGCATTGTAATTAGTCTATTGTATCTGTCCCATCTCTTTATTGTTATTACCGAAATTCCCGTGTAAGTCCTACACGTCTGTATACCTACTTATCCAGTTCTGGCTCTTAGTTTCTGTAACTCAACCAACCCGCACAGCCACGTAAGTTTCAATAATTATATAGAATTTTTTGTATTTTACTGTTTATTTTTGTATTACTGAGTTTTACTGATTTTCTATGCTACTGACTCTGTAAATTGTTTTGTATTTGTAATATCCCGGCCTTGAAGAAGACAATATATTTGACGAAACGTTGGCAAAAAGACGAGTTGTTTTATTCGACCGATTCCTCGCCAATCTTGAATCCTAAGTTTAACAATCTACGGTCGCGAAACCTATATATTCAGTATTAACAAAATAAATAAATAAATAAATCCTACGTATGTATATTTTTATAAATTCAGAAACCCACTCACTGCCTGCCGGCGTTCATATATACACAATTGTATGTATAGCTAACTAGAAATATAAGGGGAAAAAAATGAATAAAAATAAAATACCAAACAAAACCCCAAAAGAACTTTATAACCTTCCTACAAACAAGAATATCTCTTTTTCATAATAAAAGCTGTGGTTGTTTGGAGATTGTCAACCGAATTGTATGACATGAAATTTCTTTTAAAATAATATTTTCATGTTTATTTTTGGTTCAATAAACTTTCTTTAATAAACATTTTTTGATGCCAATCAAACCTAATATGTCGTCGATGTTTTTGCTTGAAAAAGACTGTATGAGAAGGACAGAGGCACAGATGGTGGGGTTGTCGAATGAAGCGCTAAAATAAGACTAAAAAGAAAACGAAAAGAGAGAAAGAATACGGAATGTTGACATACGGGAAGAATTGGATATATACAATATCAATGAATTTATAGAAGAAATTAGAGATAGATGGAGGGAGCATCTTAACCGTATGTCAACTACAAGAATACCTGTAATGGTCAATATGTACAGACCTAGAGGAAAACGTAGTGTAGGACGACCATTGAAAAGATGGAGATGAAAACAAAACAAAAAAAAATAAAAAATAAATAAATACAAAAATAATGAAATAAATAAAATATTGTGAAGACGGAACAGGCATGTTGCCTAATCCCTGAAGTGCAGAAGAAGAAGAAGAAAACGAAACAAGTAAGATAATAAAATGTGTGGAAATAGCTGGGCTCTCGCATTCGTTGCATTTTAATCGTAGATAATGTGCGTGTTTTAAATTTCATGCAGTAATTTTATTTTTCTCTGATTATCATGTATTCTGTCCCATATTTGTCCAGTATTTTATTTGAAATGAACTTCCATGTTTTTATAAAATTGTAACCGGAATTTTATAAGAATTGCTAATTTTAAATTGGAAGCCTCACAGAAATACCAGCGTGCCACGTTTACTCTACGGCGGGGCTCCTGTCCACCTGTCCTCTTCAACAGCAATCCTCTTCCTTGAACAGATCTGGTGCGCTACCTTGGGCTCTACATAGAAAAACGACTCACGTGGAACCCCACACACTAGACTTAAAAGACAAGCAATGACAAAACGTGCTAAACTGCTTCACAGACTTCTTGGACGACGCTCCAAATTACCCATTGAACTCAAACGTTTAATATACAACTACATTATCCTCAGACCTATTTGGACATACAGGACTAGAGCTGTGGGGTTCAGCCAAACCTACAAACCTACGGACGGTACATACATTTCCTCTGACAGATAGCTGACGCTCCTTTCTACGGTGACTAACCTCACTCTTCACAACGACCTCAACATTCCCTTCATAGACCAACTCGCCAAGACTAAATACCAAAAGTTCCATGCTACTCTCTCGACTAGCTCTAATCCTATTGTACTGTCTCTCGCCTCCTCTGACATCCCTAATACTCCTCGTCGACTGAATCGCCAAAAGCACCACGACTTCCTCGCAAGAAGTCTGAAGACCTAAACGTCATTCTTGTCCTATAGAGAGAGCTACCGCTGGATAGTTTCTCTCCTCCTGCTCTCCTCCCGCACCAGTTCCTCACTCTCTCCATATTTACTGATTGTATGCAATGTATACAGATAAATTAAAAAAAAGCCTGATTAATCGCAATGAATTTTACTCTTTTGTCAAATTGAACATTGTAATTAGTCTATTGTATCTGTCCCATCTCTTTATTGTTATTACCGAAATTCCCGTGTAAGTCCTACACGTCTGTATACCTACTTATCCAGTTCTGGCTCTTAGTTTCTGTAACTCAACCAACCCGCAAAGCCACGTAAGTTTCAATAATTATAAAGAATTTTTTGTATTTTACTGTTTATTTTTGTATTAATGAGTTTTACTGATTTTCTATGCTACTGACTCTGTAAATTGTTTTGTATTTGTAATATCCAGGCCTTGAAGAGGACAATATATTTGTCGAAACGTTGGCAAAAAGACGAGTTGTTTTATTTGACCGATTCCTCGCAAATCTTCCATCCTAAGTTTAACAATTTGCGGTCACGAAATCTATATATTCATAAAATTCAATTACAATAAATTTCTTTATATTATTTTATGTACATAGAAATATATATATTTTCTTTTAAAGCTTTTATAAAATATCTATAGGAACAAGTGTGCAACATTTTAAAACTTGAGGCTGCCGCACTTAAACTCTTTTTAGATTCTTGTGAGCAGTGGACATCAGAAACATCTGTCTTAAAATTTTTTGTCCATTAAAAATTTTGTTTATTTATTTTTTGTCTTTACTACAGCGAACAGCGTTTCCTTGTACTGATTCTGTTCATTACCACGGACTATACATGGTCGCAGTTTTTTGTCATGGAGTTTACATGCACGCTTTAAGAGACAATAACTGAAGAAACGTTTCTGCCTTCTGACAAGATTTCTTAACAGTCGACTGGAATTGACACTAAATAACAGATTTACTTTATACGTAGCTTACTTTAGTTACTTATAAATAACACGCTACTGAGACTGATTTGAACTTACTAGAACTGTGGAGTTCAGACAAGCATACCAAAATCTGCCGACTCGACTCCCTGACACTACAGTCACACAAATTCTTCGACTTTTCCATGCAACCGTCTCTAACAGAACCATTCACTTCGATCTAAAGGTGCCTTTAATTTTATTATCTTCGATGCAAGAAGTTTCATTGTAATCTACTCATTGACCGGCTTTCATCTTCTCTACGCTTCCCTGACAATCCCAACCGCCGAATGAAACAGCGATTTACTCCAATAATTGGAAAGCCACCGATGGTAATTCCTCTAATGTCACATCCAGTGTCATTTGTTTTACTTGTTATAGGGGAAATTGTAATTTTCAATAAAATTATTAGCAGAAAAAGAAGATTATTTTCATTCAACAATACTCTCTTAAAATACAAATGTAAAAAGTTAAAAAAATGGCTACCCCAATACTCGATAAAGAGATTTAAGTGTGAGGCCGAACAGTCACCCATTAATTACACAGTGAAAATTAATATCGGACATACAGCAGGGTAGGAAACACGGTTACATGATATGAAACATATCAGTTAAGATTGTAAATTGAACATTTGCATATGATATCTACCAATCAGGGTTTATAATTGAAATTCATTAGTTCGAATCTTTTTTAAGTATTATTTGCACCGAATCCACATCATAAACATCCATTGATATAATTAGAATTACGTTCAAGTTTAAAATTCTCTTGGGCCCTATAAATAATATTTACAAATTTAAATTTGCAAACGCTTTACTAACAACAACTCACAATATAATTCACAGTCCAGACATTCAGCCAGTTTAACGAACTTAACCATACACTTGTTTTAATTTTAATGCCCTCAATTGCCACCAAATATAGATCATATCCGGCAGGAAACGATTGTATTCAGTATTTTACTGATATAAATCCTATAAATTCGAGTATACATGGAAATCCGTTAAAACCCTAGCTGTTTCCAGGTACTTCGGTGAATCCTGGTCGGTAGGCGGAGAAAATTTCATGATAAATACTGTAGTTTATAAGTTCAGATAATGGTTGAATATCACAATACTTGCGCACCATAACACAAAAAAAGGTATTACTGGTTATTAATCTGAGATGCTGGTTATACTCGTTACTTTTGTGATATAGAAATTTTATTATTTAAAATAAATATTACTCCAAACGCTATTTACCCCATATTTTCCTTTTTATTTATAATAGCACTGATGTAATTTATTTAAATATAGGCACCACGGTAGCAGAGCAGTTACAGGCGTGTCCTGCAGTACCTTGTGGTACTGGGTTCGATTCCCGGTTTAGGCCATGGATTTTATTTAATGTTTAATTTGAGAATTTTGTAGTAAAGTATATTTCCTAGTCGCCTCCGTCCATGATGCCTAATTGGTAGGCAAAGCACTCCTGAAAAAATAGTCATTACTTTACTTTTTTACTAAAATATTTATACTTTACAATATTTCAATTCTTCTTTTCGCCTCTCTGTTTTAACAAAATATCAGTTTTACTATTTTCTCCTTATTTTTGTATCTACAGGGTGGCCAGAGTTATATGCTCCGCCCACTTTTTTTTTTAAACGGCGGGAAATTTCGAAAAAATAAAAAACACGTATTTAATCATTTTTAGTCTAGTTTATTTTCGGCGATTGACCCATTTTTTTAAACCCTTCGAGATACAGCATCCAACTGTTGTTTTTCAAATGGAACGTTATATTTTTTTTTTGCATATATTTGTAGTATTTGAACTCCTAAAAAAAACACAAAAAAAGTTTTGAAATCGGTTAGGTTTTTCAAAAGTTATGGTAATTTAAAATATGAAAAAAAAATTCAGTTTATTGTCAAAATTACGTTATTTTTCTTAAAGAATCTGTTCAAACTGGGCACCATCAACGGATAGGCAAGCCAAAACTCTGGACTCCCACGCTTTGCTTGTAGCAGCACTTATGGTGGCGAAGTCAAGATCTAGGCAGGCTAGAGTTATTCGATGTTCAGGTTGTTTTTTCTACAAACGTTTGGTGTGGAGTTTTAGGAAATCAACCAATCGGCCCATACTTCTACAGAGAGAACTTAACTGGTGCAAGGTATCTAACTTTTTTTAAGAGACATTTTGCCAGTTCTGCTTGAAGATGTTCCTCTACAACGTCGGCTAGATATGTATTTTCATCAAGATGGTTGCCCGGCACATAATGCGAGTGTTCAACGTTACCTGGACAGAAATTTCCGTGAAAAGCGCATAGGAACACATTGTCCGAACCAATGGCCACCTCGATCTCCGGACTTGACCCTAATGAACTATTTTTTGTGGGCATATCTAAAAAATAAAGTGTACAGTAACCTTAATTCCGTGGCTTCAGTCGATGATCTGAAACGTCGAATAACTCTAGCCTGCCTAGATCTTGACTTCGCCACCATAAGTGCTGCTACAAACAGAGCGTGGGAGTCCAGAGTTTCGGCTTGCCTATCCGTTGATGGTGCCCAGTTTGAACAGATTCTTTAAAAAAAATAACGTAATTTTGACAATAAACTGATTTGTTTTTCATATTTTAAATTACCATAACTTTTGAAAAACCTAACCGATTTCAAAAATTTTTGTTTTGTTTTTTTTAGGAGCTCAAACACTATAAAATTATGCAAAAAAAAAATATAACGTTCCATTTGAAAAAACAAAGTTGGATGCTGTATCTCGAGGTACAGGCTTTTAAAAAAAATTGGTCAATCACTGAAAATAAACTAGACTAAAAATGATTAAATAAGTGTTTTTTATTTTTTCGAAATTTCCCGCCGTTTAAAAAAAAAAGTGGGTGGAGCATATAACTCTGGTCACCCTGTATATTTAGCCGTAGATCTCACATGTCTAAATATTTGTTATTAGTCAGTCATGTGTGTGATTAAATCTGAAAAAAATTGAAACAAAAAGAAATAGATAAAAACAAAAATAAACTAACATATCACACAATTCCTGAATAATTTTCTTTTTACTCGCTTTGCTTATTTAATTCATAAAGGAAAAAATAAATACATCCTGCTTTATTTTTGAGTTAAATTAGTTTAACGAGCTTCCCCCACCCTGCAAAAAAGGTAGTTTAATAATTAAGTGTAGCTGCCATCCAGGTAGACAAGGCTAAAACTGAGAAAAAGACCTTGGAAAGACAGCAAAGAGAATGAAAGCTTGGAAAGACATCTTATATAGATAGTGCTCATCAGGCCAGAATGTTTAATATGATTAGTTTGATGGATCAAGTTTCTCCAGTACATAATTCGAAGCAAAATGATTGATGAATATTAACTGTAATTAGTCAAGACTTGATATTGACATGTACAAATTTCCTAAACTATACATGCTTTAATTAGATAAATGTAGACAATTTGGAGTAAAGCACTAGCGAGGCTTTTTCTTGCTACAGTTAACATATATTTAATTGGAAAGCAATTATATCTTGCTTGAAAAATTTTACTCTACATTTTTTTGGTCCTTAATTAAAACTGTCCGGTAGGACAGTTGTATTGGGGTTGATCGTCAAATAGTGCACGAAAAAGTGTAAAGCTGAAAAACACCCAACTTTGACAATTTTTTTCTCTTTTTCTATAAAAGATTAAAATTCCCAAATTTTCTTTATAATTTAGGGTGCTACTCATTACTAAACAAATATTTTATGCATGAAAATGGCCAGCATAAGGGTCTCTGTCATCTAATACATTCTAAAAAATATGATACTAGAAGTATTAATGAAATGTTGGGTACTTGCTGATTTGTGTACCTTTTAGCGTTTAACCAACCCTTATACTTAACTTTTTAAACTGTAAGTTTTTGTTAAGGAGATATAATAATAAGTTCATATTGGACCTGTGCAGATAGTCCGATAAAATGTTCTGCAATTTGATTATTGCTGTACGAATTGGAATTACCATAAATTCTTCCGCAGTATCGCATTAGAAAAAACAATTTTTTAGGAACAAAAGTTATACAATAAAAGCTACTGACTTATACAATACACAATTTGAATGCAAAATTTAAATACAATTATTGTAGTCCAAAAAATGTTCGTTAAATAAAAAAAGTCTTCAACTTACCAGTCTAAGTTTATCCCATCTTCTCTTTGTGAAAGTGCTAGCGAGAACCAATTTGTGGAGTTAGGTTTCTAGTCTGGCTAGCCTCCTGGAAGAGTGATGATCTTTAGCATAGATCACGGGCCCCATAGCGAAGATCTGATGATTGGTGATTCTTGGGAGCACTACTCCACCTGCGACAAATGGAGCATCAAATTCCATCATACTAATCTCTTTGCTGGTCAAGGTAAATGGAACACCTCGTCGTAATCCCACCGAAAACTAGCCGTACACTTTGCTCCGGACATTGCCGATCTAATCTGACATTTTTATAGGGTACGTACAGTTAAACTCAGGAAACGTTTTCAAATACGAGGTGTGGCTGTTAAATAACGAGACTGATGCTGCTACAGAAGAACTATGCATGCGCCAAATCCTAACGACCGTCAGCTGTGCAGCGTAAAGCCTTCTCTTTCGATTGCAGCGTCTCAAGTGTTTGTAGAGAAATCAGTCTGACCGAAACCGTCGTTTGTGTGAGAGGTGTTAGTTTCGTTTTGCCGAAAACATGATACTACACATGTAGTAGAGCAACGAATTGTGAAATTTCTCATGAAACTTGGTAAAACATTATCTTTTATTAAAAGAAGTTTATGGCGATGAATGTTTATCACGTGCGCGAGTTTTTGAGTGGTTTCAAGATGGCCGAGAAAACGTCGGAAATGATGACCCCCTGGGTCGCCCTTCCACGTCCAAAACGGATGAAAATATCGATTATAATTAATCAACATTACTACCGTGAGGTGCTTGCTCAACTCCGTGAAAGAATAAGGAAAAAACGACCCGATTTGTGGAAGAACAAGTCAGGTTCTCCATCAAGACAACTGCATTATCTGTCAAGACGTTTCTAGCCAAGTACAACATCCCAGTTTTAGGCCATCCGTCTTATTCGCCTGACCTGGTCCCATGTGACTTTTATCTGTTCCCTAAAGTGAAATCTGCATTAAAAGGAACACGATTTCAGTCCGTTGAAGCTGTGAAAGAAAAAGCGGCACGAGTCAAGCAGGAGCTCACAGAAAAAGACTTCCAGCACGGTTTCGAATAATGGTAAATTCGCATGGAGCGTTGTAGGGATAGTGGAGTGGTGTATATTGAAGGTGATAATAACTAAATATGTATAAATTTAAAATAAATTTTTTTATAGCAATAGTCTCGTCATTTAATAGCCACACCTCGTATAGGTGGTTAGGATCAATCTGTATGCAGCCTATGTTAGAAGAAGAGGGAAATGTCTCTGTTTTAGATGCAATCAGTAGTTTCAAGATGAGGCCAATGATACTTGGAGACTAGAGTATTTATTATGCAAACAAGGTAGGTGGGAAAACACTCGACCTTCTATAAAAGGAACGTTTCTCCTTTAAAACATCAAAGGGGTCTACTTTGGTTGCAGTGTCTGAGTTATCTATGTTCTAGCTTAATCCTAGAATATTAATTCTAAAAGCTGAAAGACTGAAGCTATTACAAGGTATACAGTGAAATCTTAACTTTATCTTTTTTTTTTTTCATTTTTTTTCCACCAACATTACGCTTTTTCGTGCAGTTTTTGACGATCAAATTCTTTTACAACTGTCCTACCAGCAGACAGTTTTAATAAAGTAGACACCTAAAACTGGTTTATCGCAAAAATGAAAAAAGAAATTCTAGTAAAAGTTAAAAGTTCCAACTCAAAACACTTTAAATAGTGTAGAATAACAATTTACTCAGAAGACGTAAATGCACTAACAATTTAATTATGAAATTGGGTATCCAAACTTCTTTAATAAAAATCGCCAAAAGAATTGTACAAAAAACAAATTTATTTTTATAATAATTTGAAGAAGTTTTTATTAAGTTATTCTATTTGATGAAAATAAACTTTCGGTTTCCAAACGAATATTAGTTATTTATTATGTGAGAGTAAGTTATTGTGGCGTTTGAGGTCATTGGAGCTGTAATTGAGTTGTTCTAAGTTCTCATTATTTGTTTTATTGGCTAGTACTACAGAGTTAGTCCTCTAGTTCATCCTTATCTCCCTCATATAATAACAGTCCTTAATAATAATTAACTCCAATTAATACTTACTTTTATAAAATACAACGTAGGTGCTTTGTACTTCAATGCAGCGTTTCCCGTGCAGCTGTGGTACGCGAGTTGCTAGTTGGTGGTACACGAAAAATGATTAATAATGTACATAAAAAAAATTAAAGCATAAAAATAACATAGAAACGTTTTTTCCTATAATTCATAAAAAATATTTTAATTAATAACATTATACAGTAAAGTTGTATGTACAGTAATAAGGTTAGTCTGTCTCAAGATATACGAGAAAATATAATAGGATTAAAATTGTCTCTCATGGAGTATTTTCCAAAACCCGAAAACACAAATGATAATTGGATTTCAAACCCCTTCTATAAAAAGAAAATTTGACAGGATTATCATGTGATAGAACTTAAATGATAACTATGCAAAAATCTGCTTAAAGAGACTGATGGTAATGAGTAAGCATTAATGAGTATCCAAGCAGCATTAAATTTAATTGGTACTTACAGGTAGTTGAATGCTTAAAAGAAATTAATTTAGAAGATTTGGGCACAAATATAATAATCCTAAAGTAGAACTTTGTAAATTAATTAATAATTTTGATGAGAAAAATATGTACGCAATTTTTAATTATTTAAAAAAAGTTTTAAAACTAGGATCTTGCGCTTTACAAAGTTTATAAAGTGAACATGAACTTGAACTGCTTTGTAACAGATACATTGTATCTCTATACAAATACAGATAATTATAATAAAATAGCACACTCGGAATTACAAATTTTACGAAATAAAATCTTTTTTTATGAAATTGTACAAATTAACATGATGTACTACCAAGTGGTTCGCGAGCCAAAAAAATATTGAAAAACGCCGCATGTATAAAGTAAAATGTTTCATTTTGAATTTATAGATTAATAAAATGCAAATATCTCATTTTGACAGTTAATTTGAGCTAATTATGTTTGAACTCCAATTTTACTGAGACATCTTAGAGGTTAACTCTTGAATATATAACTGCATTAAGGGAGATGAGCCCTTTATTCTGTGAATAAGGCTACCATAATGTACTTCAAGATGTGCCATCCCTGCTACCATGATGTTCGCTTCGTTGAACACTTTGACATTTTGCTTTTCATGGAACATAATTGCATATTATTAAGAACCGCCCACTATTTTATTTATTGCTATCACAGTGGAAATAAAATATTAAAAGGTGAATAAATGTTCCTGTCCATTACTAAGGAATTATATGCTCTTTTAGTCGTTTATCAAAGAGAATAAAATTTAATTATTATTTGTGGAGTTTACTGATTTAGTCAGGAGTCCTACATAGTGTATAGTTTACCCAATAACTACGATTTATTTAACCTAAAGTTGGTACCAGATTCAAGAGGCGTGGAAAGATATTGAGAATCTAAATAAAAATAACTCGAAACACGAGGAACAACCCTTATATAAGAGAGCAACATAGTTTTTTTAAAGAAATCAATCAAACGCCTTTTCAGATATCAATGGCGGCTTTTGATACTTCTCTGAAAGCACTTTGAGGTCATGCAGAATACAGCTCTTAGGTTAATTGCCGGAGCTCCTTACATAAAATAGAACTTGTAAAAAGAATTAATATGAAACATCCTTCGTATACGCCGTCGTTTCATGAACTACAATTATTGGTAAATCTATTATTTTGCTATTCATCTCGTGGAAATTAACAAATATTATCACTGAATAATTGATTGCTATTAGTTTTAGATGATTGCCTAGGAATTTTTTTTTTAATTGATCAGTGAATGTATCCAGTAATACTCGTTCTTTCGAACATCTCTGCAGCAAATTAAAATCAAGGCCATACCTACATTTTTTTCCCTTAATCGTCTGCTTAATGTACGTCTTAATAAATTAGTGTTAGTTTCCTTCTCCACTCTACATATTATTGTATCATCATTATTACAAATAAAGTCAGTCACAGTTCAGTTGTGCTTGCTCTATCACATCCTCATATATCACAGTCTACGTCTATAGAAGAAAGTTACAGTAAGTATAAAGCGAAGTTTTGTAAGTGAAAGTACCGAATACTTCAATACAAGAAATAATAAAGAATATGTGCTTTCTGGTCCAGTGTAATAGAACAAAGTCTCTTAAGGTTACCAGATATAAAACTATAATATCTCTATCCGCGTAAGATTATTTAGTTTTTAGTATCTAGGGTGCCCCGAGCTATGCATTAGCAAAAAATAAATAAAACAGTATCTGGTGAGGCGAGCCCCAAAACACAACGGTGTAGTTACGTTAAGATAAATAAATAAGTTTAATACAATAATAAAAGGTTAAAACTCTCTTTTATTGCATCTGTTTTATAGATATTACCAACGACAGATCTAAATGTTTAGAAACGTTTTGTACCACTAACCTTATTCTTCATTTTCAATTCCTCTTAAAATATTCTACATTACTATTATAGTTATATCCTTTTACATAAAATACTGCAGTTAAAGATGTGCATTACCTGATTTAGTATGTTTCACGCCCAGTTATCGTCAAATGTAAGAGTAAATACGATTTCAGTCACAAGATACTGGTAACCTCTATCTTTAGTTTCTTAACCCTTAACTGGTATCCTCAAAATCTCAACTTCAGCTAGTATCGTCGGGTCAGCTTTGACCCAATACTTTAAATGCATATCACTTTTAAAAGGTCATTGATATAATTAAAGTCGATTTAGTTTTTCTTTGAAAATTTATTTAGCAAACGAAAATGATGAATATTTTGTTAAATTTGTTTCATAAGATTAAAAAAAAAAACAAAAAAAGAATAACAAAAATAGTTATTTATTTAACAAGTGTGGAAAGTAGTACTTTTCCTCACGCGAGGCAGGGTTTGCACGCACGAGCGAGCGAAGCGATGCGAGTGCAAGTGCAAATTGCCGAGTGTGAGGAAAATACTTTACACTAGAGTTAAATATTATATTTTTTCTGCAACCATTTATTAACTAATAAAATTAAAAATTTCATTTTCACAGTCTACAAAAAGTAATTTATTTATTATAAACATTTATTGTTATATTACAATTATTTACATTACTTACGTATTTACATTACTTATTACATTTTCTGGTGTTTCTTTTATTGATGGAGGAGTGTTTTCTAAACAGGCATCACTAGAATCCATTTTAAATTTCTATAAGGTAACACTATAACCTTTTTAACTGTTATAATTAAAAATATCTAATTATTTATTAAAGTATTATTTTTATTTCTATATTCTTTTCAATTTTTATTTTATTTTTTAATATTCGTTTTTTAATTATTTAAATAAAATAAATTTAAATAAACTTATTAGAGTTTTACAGAAAATGTTTATGTTAATAACAAAACTTCTTATATCAAGGAAGCACAATAAAGTTTTTCCACTCACTTGTGCGGAAAGTGACACTAATGGGAATTTCCCCCCACTAGTGTGGGAAGTTGGGCATTACACAGCTGATTTTAATTGAGTGATGAGAACTTCCCTACATGGTTGCAGAAAAATAATATTTACTGAAAAACGTTATTTTTCTATAAGAAAAGTCCTAAAGAAAAAACTTTTTTTCCCCCCCTAATTCTGCAATTACTGAATTATCACGATGCGAGTATAACATACTTGTTTTGTTTTGGTACAATAAACCACCGTTTTGTTGCCAGTAAAAACAAACAATGAAGTTCCGATGGTAGTTTTTTTTATTTGGAATGTCCCCGAGTAAGACAAATTTAGCTTTCCTAATTCATGGACCAGCTTAACCAATCATCAGCAATATTAAATATTATGTATATTTACTATATAATATTTAATATAATAGAATAATATTAAAAAATAGAACAGAAAAGAAACACCAAAACATAGAAATAAAAAATATTAAGAAAAAGGGTATAACGTAAAGTGGTATGTCGGGTCAAATTTGACCCAAAACCTGTATTTTATTTACTTGCACTGCTCAAGAACGACTGATTTGTATGATCGATTTGTATGGTGAGAATGAAAGAGGAGAATTCAGAGAAGGGGAGATGTTTACAGGTATTTCCCACAAAATGCCACACAAAAGAAAAACGCGCGGGTCAAATTTGACGAGACTAGTTGAGGGTTAGTAAAGCAAGTATTGCGTTTGTATCTAATTTTAGAAATAGATTATTTGGGATTGTGGAAGAAGATAGATGTTCGATTAAAGGGTTAAAATGGAGCTGCTTAGAGAGGAATAGAAATTTAAGGAAACGATCTTTGACGAAGGGGCTTTTGGGGTCATTATGGCTTCTGAGTGAGGTTACATGCATAAAACGGAGCGTTAAGAATTATTTATTTTTGATTGTAATGACTGGATGCACAGAGAGTTTAGAACGAACGTTTAGTCGACCCCTATACTTCGATATGATCAAATAAGTTGCTGTAGGTTAAAGTATTTTGTTATTTAAACGTCATAACTGTAACAATAAAAGGTTTGATCATCATCATAAGTTTGATTGTAAGATTCAACCTGCAGTAGTTTTTGAGTCATTGTTTCCATAAAATAGCACAGGCTTCAAAGATTTTAAACAAAAAGAATCGAACTAGGGGGGACAATGATTTGTGGTTAATGGAGTGCCCAGAACTGGAATATCAGGTACATATCTTGCTACCATTAGACTTTAATCTTCTTGGAAGTCTACGGCGCATTTTCTAGGGACACCTGCTCTTCCTCACCATCTTCAATTTCAGCAGGACCCTCAGATTTTAGCAATGATATGGGTTCAGTTACCCATGCGTAACAATTTTTGTAGTAAATAAATTTGTAGTAAAATAAACATATTTGGTTAAATTTCTGTAAACTAAATGGTCTATACAATAATACATACATCGTATATAACTATGAGAGATACATTGAACCAACTATTTTTCGGTGTACGTAACACTATTGTACAGTTTGTTGGAGAGTTGTTGCAGAAATTGTGCTAGTTAGAGTGCTGTTGTTGTTATTGCACAAGTATGCTAGTAGATACTTCTTGGAGCAACGCCACATTTAGACAAGTTTCTCCGATCACACTAACTTGGTAAACTCCTCAACAAACTTATGTTCTTCAGTTAACTATTAATCTCACACCCTTTACCGCATAATGTACTTCTAGTTTAATCGATATTAAATATAAACTGTTATTATTGTGTTTACGTTCCGCTTAGGTATAACATAATTTGCTGTGTTTTAATTAGTTTTAATATTTTTAGAATAATTCTTATGTTCATAATTATTATGGTCTTGCCAAGTTTACGGTTTTATTTTATTTTTTAGAGGCGCATAAACTGAGATTGAATGAACCCTAAAATATGTCAATATTCAAGTAACATTGCCATAGAGCTTAGCGATTAGATAGCATTATGGTTGAGCTTCGTATTATTATACTATGTGGGGCTGCTGCTATTTACTCAAACAAATACAATAAGATAATATTATATGAGCATAAATATCTATTGTGAGATGAATCAGTAATGATTTGGATTCATTAGTTTTTAAAATTGATTGGAATACAAATTATTTGATTGGAAGGAAGAACACAAATAGTTAAACTAAAATCTTTTAAATTACTTCCTTTTCCTGTCCTATCTGGGGTTCCTCAGGGTTCTCATCTGGGGCCATTTCTTCTGTTTAACTTATTCATTAATGACATAAAGCACAATCTTCAAGATTCTCCTTTTTTTGCTATTTGCGGATGACCTTAAACTATTTTTGTCAATCTCATCCCTGCTTGTATGTAGGAACTTGCAAAAGGCGTTGAATTCCTTATCTCGTTGGTACCTTGAGAACTGTTTAGATCTGAACTTGTCCAAGTGTAGTGTAATTTCCTTCACTAGGCAGAGTGACCCCGTGTCTTATACGCTGAACGGCTCTTTGCTGATTAGGGTATTGTCAGTAAAGGATTTGGGCATCACTTTCAACTGTAAATTGGATTTTATGGAGCACATGAATAGGATCAGAAGCAATGCTTGGGTTTGTATTTAGGAACAAGAGGAATTTCTCTGACAGCCGTTCTTATATCATATTATGTAATTCCGTTGTAAGACCCCAACTTGAATATGGTTCAAAATTTGGAGTCCGTTTAGCAAGGTAGATATGGCTTCTATTGAGGCTGTTCCAGTACAAGTTCTTTCGGTGGTTAGCTTGCCGTTTGAAAATCCCTAAAGAAACCCTTATCTATTTCGATCTACAGCTCATTCTCAATATTCCTCCACTTGCCACCAGAAGAATTTATTATGACCTCTCTTTCCTCTGCAAACTTCTCCATTCTCAAATAGACTGTCCTTACCTTCTTTCTCTAATTTCTTTTAATATCTCATCCCACACTACACGACATTCTTCTCCATTCAATGTACCGTACTGCAAGCATAATTACGTTTTTTACTCCCCTAACTTTCGTATGATGCGGACAACCAATCATTAGATCTTTTTGGCATTGATACAAAAAAAATTTGTAAATAAAGCCAGAGATCAACTATTACGTTAAATTATTTGTATTATTATTTTCGTAAATTGGATTATTGATCCGTTTTTATTTAAAAGTAAAATAAAATAAAATTGACGAGCAGCAAAAATGTTATTTATTAACTACGTTAATTTGTGGCAATTGAGATTAATCCTATTTTGTTATTTTGACTTTACAATGGAATTTACTTTGTTCAATATTCAAGGAAGAATATTAATGAATCTAATTTAAAAAAAAATTGTACCTTTGAAGGATTTTATTCAGGAGGTAGGGAAGTTGATCTATCTGAAATTAGGTAGCGCTTAGAACATTGGAATTATGTATATCACAGTGTTGTCAGAATAAGGAAAATCCCTTTGATGTGATGCTCCAGGTTATATAACTTTCCTAAAACCTAGGTAAGAGTTTTAATGGCATTAAAGGAAAGTGCCATTATATTTTGGACTAGAATGGAATTTAGTTTTTGACCTTCAGTCTCTAAAACATATTAATCTTTAGTGATAAGGCGTTTTTTTTTTTGTCAAACTTTATTTTATTATTAAGGGACTGTCGCCCATCAAGTAGATAAGAGCCCTTAAAGTGAGAATTGTCATCTAAATTAATCAGAATATAAAATTAATGTGAATAATTGGCTGGACTGAAAATGGGGTATTAATTGTTTGTACTTATTAAACAGGTATCTTGTAAAATAAAGATCTTTGAAAATAAAATTTGTGTACTCTCCATTTTCTCATGTCGCAAATTTTACTTGAGCTAATTCGCTCCACTGCAGTTCTTTCAACTGGGGAATATTATTCCATTTAAAAGTAAACCAAGAACAAATGTAAATTTACAATTCACACAGAGAATTTATAATAGAGAAGCAGTAAAGGTTTTTTTTTGTTCAAAAGTTGGTTACACTGGGTTACCACTGTTTTGTTTAAGCTACAAATTAGAGCTTTATTATTTTCTGTTCGGGTTTATACTTAAAATTCAGGTGTACATAATTAGCAACATTGTTAGTCGTGAATCGTTTACCGAAGAGTGTTGGAAGTCGATTTTAGAAGTAAGTGCTATAAAAATATATCAAATGTAGGCATAACTTTTCAAATTATTGAGTAACACGACTTGTAAAAACTAAGTCACTAAAATGGCGGCGTCTCAAAATACGTTATTTTGGATTTTTTGTTTTTAAAAATCCTGTTTAAGGGTCTGTTATTTTTCAGTTAATGTTAAATTCCCCCAAAACGAATTGGCACAGTATTTGATTTCCACTAGGATGTAGCAGATTTGAATCCATCTTCTTGTCCTTAGATTTCCTTTTTTAAAACACTCTTTACTGCTCACCTTCAGTGTTGTCTAAAACAAGAGGACACTTTCTGGAAGTCGTCTGTCTGGGCCTGGGCACGGAAAAAGGCTTTGAGCGCCTGTAGCTTAAAAGATGTTCACGTGTCTTATTTTTAAAAATGAAAAGAATTACCAAAAGGGATTGGCTCCAATTGTCAGTACTCTGGAATCCCTAGTTTTGAATCCTTGGACTTTTTGGAGCTTCTTGCAGCTCACAGTTCGGTGATAGAGAGTTTTATCTGTTTTGAGTATCAATGTCCGGCATGCCAGTGATCTTATATGTTGAAAGTTTGAAACTTGAGAATTACAGTTAGAGAAAATGGTATGATACGTGATACACACTTGATCTTTTTTGATTGTTTCTTGATGTTCAAAAATCACGAAAGTTCAAAGTTGTTATTTCGTTTTGATACTCCACTTTTTTTAACCTAATTTCGTGAATAGATATGTATATTACTGGATCCAATAAGTGGGTGATTATTGTTAAAAGTAGGACCATTTTTATGTTTATAAACATCGGCATCTAGTTCTTTTCAAAAATAATACATCTTAACGTCAGAAGCTATGCAATTACGAGGGTTGGCTGAAAAGTAATGCACACATGCTAGGAGAGGGGGAAAGAAAAGTGTTATCAAGTTCGGACAAAAAGTATATTAAAGTGCAATTCTTAAGCTTCACAATTGTGTATTACTTTTCAATGCAGTCACCATTAACGCTAATACATTTCTCCCAACGTGAAACTAGTTTTTTCATTCCGTCACTGAAGAATTCTTTTGACTTTTCTTGAATCCAGGACTTGACAGCTGCCTTCACCTCATCGTCTGAGGAGTATTGATTACCCTTGAGGTCTCTCTTGAGTAGAGGAAACAAGATCCGAGGAATAAGGAGGGTGTGGAATTGGTTCAAACTTCAGTTTTTCCAGAGCCTCTGCAGTTTCGCCGCGCGAGGTGTGAGGACGAGCGTTGTCATGTTGCAAGATTATCGGTGCCAAGCTGCCTCTAACATGACAAACTCGACGTCGGAGGTTTCTTAGAGTCTGTAAGTGCCAAGAAGAATTTTATCGTTGTCCCTGGATCCAGAAAATCGGTCACATAAACTTGGTGAGCATCCCAAAACACAGTCAGAAGAATTTTTTTTTTTTTTGCGGACGGTTGTATTTTGAACTTTTTCGGCCGAGTTGAAGACGCATGTCGATATTCAGTGCTCTGCCTTTTCTCTTCTGGGTGTCGTAATGGTGGACCCATGATTCGTCCCCTGTCATCGTCTCAAAAGAAAGTCGATAACTGCACGCTGTTTATCTCGCAGTGGCATAGCACTAGTACACGTGTCCATACTTCGGCGTCTAAAAGTACACTGGCTGAACGCAGCGAATTGAAACTGCGCATACGTAATAAGAGGAAATGTGACTCCCAAACGCCACCTCGCGCGCTTTTGGAAACTCTTCGTTCGCGCTCAGCAAGCATGTGTGCATTACTTTTCAGCCAACCCTCGTAATTCAATAATTATTGTTAATTAGACTTGAATGCTATGATATAAAATAAACCAGATGAAAAGATATTTTTTGAGAGAGTTATCAAAGAAACTTGAAAAATAATAAAGTCTCAATTAAAACCTATCGCTGGATCCATGAAATAAAGTACCACTAGATAATGCTAAATAATAAGTCATATTTAAAAATGAATAGTATTAAAATTTTATAAACTTACAATGTACGAGTATAGTGTTCATAAATAGAAATACATATATTACGGATCAAGAGTTAAAAGAGATATTATAACGGTCTACGGCCCGTTGTTTACTGCTGTTGTTCTCCGCCATTCTGATAACCTTAAACCTCTTTGCCATAAATTCTGTCTCTAGACTCGGTTGTGGAAATAGGGCACAAATAGGGACTTGTGAGAAAAACAGAAAAAATATACTACATTCGCATTGGTTGCACTAGGTGTAGAATTTTCCTTCTCTGGTCTGTAGAAGTGCGTCAGTTTAGAAAGACGAGGGGCAGGAGAGAGTATAAAAGAAGGGATGGTTGCTTTTCCTCATCTACCCAGGAATAGACCCAGTTAGTGTTGGAAGATCCATGAAGTCCTATAAAAGCATTGTTTTATCGTTTCATGCAGTCCTCTGGAACAAAAAATAATGTTAATAGGTTTTGAAAATAATAAACCACAATATTCTTAGTATTATAAAGTCAAAATACAGAAGTTTAACTCCACCATCTTGTGAATAAGGTAAATTTTAGTTGATACAACCTTTGCTAGCTTGTATTGCACCAATCATGAGCAACTACCGGAAATTACACTTCTGCCAAGAGGTTATCCTTTTCCGTTCTAGCAGCTTGTTATAGGAAGTAATATTACTTGTCAAATTTAAATGGGTCCTACAGTAAATTTCAAATTATTTTCAACAATTTGTAATATTTTAGATCGAGTGGTACATTTATAACGGACAGATTGTGAAATTTTAAGTTTCCACTTTCACATATTTTGCTGTCATAAAATAGAATTTTTCTTTTTTTTTTAAATTATGAAAAATCAAAGGGAAAACAAATCTAAAAGAGGTAACAGTGTAACAACCCATTCAGGTTAGTACAGTCGAACTTCTCAATAACGGACACTGGCGGGGGAAAGCAAAGTGGCCGCTGTTTGGAGGTGGTCGTTAAAAGGAGGTAGGCAAGTTTCATAATGAAAATATATGGGTTTTTTCCAAACATCTATTTAAAAAATAATATATTTTATAATAAGGTAAGTGGGGGGGGGGGGGGGGGGAAGATGCCACACTTAACACTTATTTCCGTTTTGTAGGAAACTGGGTTATCGAAAAACAACACCAAATGTATCAACGTCCAGGTTGTTTTTTATTCTTTATTTACATATATTTATTAGTATATTTAATTAAATGCAAAACCGATAAAAATGCATTTGAATGAAATTTGTCAAAACTGGCATCTAACCCCATCATGTGGGGAAGATGCCAGTTGATGCGGGGGAAGATGCAACAATATCTTAAGATATAAATTGAGAAAGAAAAAATTACAAAATTTAATGTTAGGTAAACAGCAAAATATTCTCATTAAACACTGAGGGGGAGGAACACCGAACAAAAGACATTTTTTGCAATGCAAATTTCATGTTGCTATCTCTTGCATGTTATGCGTTGAAGCCAATCGCATTTTGGGCCCTTCCTATCATAAAAATATCCTTTACCCTCAATACAAAAATCATTGTCCTCCTCTTCAATGTCACTCTCACCACTGGTCATTACCAAATTATCGGGAGCGGAGGATGCTGAAGATGAACTGTCCTTCCTTTCCTTTTTCTGCAGTACTTTCCCCCCTTTTTTTGTCGGCAGAGTAGCCTTTCTTCTCAATGCCTCCCTTTCTCCACCGTCGTAAGGACTTCAGCAGTTTGTTTCTTTCTTCGAGTTTACTTGGGTTTCGGAAATCTGGGGATAGGACTAATTTCTTCAAAAGAAGTGATGGCACCGCTGCTGCTTGTTGAAGCTATTGCCAGAGGTGCGTTAACTTCTTGTGTGGCATTCAAATTTTCTTTAATATTGGCAGAAATGGTATAAGCATGTTCTGGAATTTTTTGCGGATCGTATGGATAAATTCCACATGCAGAAAATCCCACGCTGCCATTTCCAACAGTGGCTGCCCTATTCCACGCGGCGCTCAGCAAAGACCCAAATTGAAGTCTGGTGATTCTGCGTCCCGGGTTAGAATGGATCCAGTTGTTAAGGGCCAACTGCCAAAAAGTTTTGTCTTTGATTTCTATTCCCTATAACATGATATTAGTTAGTTTTCCTTTTTATTTAATAGTTTTTAATGCTGGGTCAATATGACCCGAGGTGACGGGTTATGGCACTTCACATAAGGTGACGGCTCAAGGGTTAATAATATTAATGTATTATACAAAAACTATAGTTCGTGTGTCAGTAACTGTTTTATATTGATTTTATATTATAAAATATATCCTTATAATGTAATAATGAATGAGAATCAATATGAAATTGAAACACTTCAATAGGTGGCATCTTACCCCAAGCACTGGATGAAGACGCCACATAGGTTTATTTTTGTACTAAGGCTTCAATCATGTTGTTTCAAGCTAACACGTACTCACTAAGATGTACACGACACAAATATCATGGAATTATTACGTTTAATCTAGTCAATCCATCACCAAACCTTAAGTATCGACAACGAAATATTACAACATGGGTACTCGCCAAGTTCAAAGAGTTGAATTTTCAGTTTAACGACGATTAAACTAGATATAAATAGAAATACTCACAAGCACGGTATTCACAGATGTTTACTACACACTTTAACGTAGGAATTGCTGTCATCCAGTTGTAGATATGCAAAATCTGACGATACTTGCATCTTCCCCCAACTGGCATCTTCCCCCCTCTTACCTTATGTAAATTTAAAAGATTATTGGCGCCTGGAGCTATTTTCAGTGCACTGCCGGTATTCTGACATTGGTCTCTCAGTACAGACAATATTGCCAATCACTGGATAGTGAGCTGTAAGAAGAAGCTCTTAGGAAGAAAAAAATTTAGCGGCCGGTAGCTGGTTTCAAACCCGGGATTTTCGCGTGGGAATCCAGGACTTAGTTTAAATTCTCATTTAAAATTACATATACATTTACTTACTGATTAAAATATAATATATATACCCATAAAAAGATATAATGTCTATATTAATTTCAAATCTAGAAATAAAAATTTGCCAAATCTTTATTGAGAAAAAAAAATGTTTTACTTTCTATTTTGTGCAGGGCCAAGTTGTGACGTGAAAATAAGTAGTGATCAGACAAAAAATGGCAGCATTACTTCGCCAGGTTTTCCTGGACAATACCCGCCGAAGACAACTTGTCAATATGAGTTTATTGCCAGCGGACGCGAGAGAATACAGCTGGTCTTCACAGATTTCTCTCTATTCGCACCAAACGAACTGCCTAAGGAGTAAGTATATGAATTTTTGATAATAAGAGATTATTTTCTTATATGTGAATCTACAATATTAATTAAATGATTGAAGTAATAGAATATATTCGGAAATATCTGGACAGATTTACAATTACAAGCCACTTTCAACTGTGGACTGCAAAACTAATAAAAGATGCTTTGAAAGAAAGATTATTGCCAATTTCAGTCACAATTTTGTATTACTTTTTGCCAAGCTTTCGACCTAGGGACTAAGCATATTCAGGGGCTTGTGCTTGTTTACTTTTATAATATTTTTTTTTACATTTTTAACAACAAAGGTTGGCGTGTCTTTTGTCCTGCATTATTAGGTAATTTTTCTTCCTTACGGATCCAATGAACACCAAAAGCGATGAACACTATTCTACAAAATGTGTTATAGTTTTCTTATTGAGCAAAAAAAAGGAAAATCTCTGAAAATAAATAAAAAATTGATATTTTATGGGCTAAAAAAATTAAATAATTTTTTTCTTATTCTGATATAATTAGAGCAATATGTTGTCAGCTCAGGCATAATATAATGTGCTTTTAATCAGCATCTCTCTTCAAAAAATCATTAATGTGGATGTAAATTTAAGGAAATAAGAAAGTAAAAAGATTTTTTTCAAAAAAAAGCAACTTTTGCAGATATTTGAGAATGTTTAATTTCTTTGTGCTTAAATTTGGGAATATATTGTATTTACAATACGGTCAGCTGGTATAGTGGTATATAATTATGTAAGATAAATAAAGCAAATAACTGTAATGTAAACTTACATATTACAGGGATTATGTTTTGTAGATTACATTTCATCAGGTAGATAAATAATTATGTATTCTCTTGAGTAAAATAAAATAGTACCTGAACGGTACCAGAATATACTATAAGCTATACGAGGCCTTTGAGAAGATAGAACCCGTTCAGAAAACATTAATGGAAAAATAACAGCAGTGAAAATGGTTGCCAAAAAATGAAAGAAAAACCAGGCGAAAAATGTAGTGTAATTGTGATGCGGCAATAATAGCGCCTGTCTAGCCAGCGTCGAAAGGAGTTGATAGAGTTAGCCAATACGATATCTATGAGGTAGAGAACCTGTCCTTAAGGGAGTGGAAAGGCAGATCATTTGGCTAAGAGATGAACAGAGTGCCTAATTCTGCCATTCTTAAAGGATCCTCTGATATAAATTATTGTTCTATTAGGTGCCACGGTAGCCGAACGGTTAGAAGCGAGGCCTGCAAAGCTAATATGTATTGTGGTACTGGGTTCGATTCCCAGTCTTAGGCCTTGGATTTTATTTAATGTTAATAAAAGAAATTTACAGTAAAGTATTGTAATGTTTTTGTTCTTTTACTAAAAACTTCACAACTATAACTAATGCCTGCCACTAGTTAATTTAAATAATATGTGGGTTTGATAAAATAATAAAACTCGCTAAAATTGTAAGTAATAACCTGATTTATTAACACTACCTTTACTCACATTAACATTTACTAGCAACTAACGCTATTCATTACAGTCACCATTTACAACAGTCACAACAGTTTACTGTTACTTACTCACTACGTAACGCCACAAAACTGTTCCACGACTGACCACTGGTCCGCACTGCACCGAATTGCACTAGTCTCTGCTACACCAACAAAGCTCTACTCACTAACTGACTAACCGCCTGACTAGCTAACTTTGAAGCACTCCGCAACTCTGACTCTCTCAAAAAACTGTCACTTCCAAAGTGTCACTCCAAACTAACTTTCCAAGACTGACTCAAAACTCACTCAAAGACTAACTCAAAAACTAAACTCAGAACTGTCTTCTCCAGCTGTGTCTGCCTCCTTTTAACTGCGACTGCCCCACTCCGTCTCTCTCACGCCCACCGGCCGGTCACTGGCTGAGGAAAACACATACTGCCACCACCCCAACTGGGGCCGCTCTCTTCCAGCTCTCTGTCTCGCTCCAACTCCGTCTGTCTCACTCCAACCTGCCGCTCATTGGCTGGAAAACACATACTGCCACCACCTCAGCTGGGGCCGCCCTCCTCCTACTCTCTGTCTCACTCCAACTCCGCCGTCTCGCTCCCACCTGTCAATCACTGGCTGGGAAAGCACATATGCCACCACCCCAACTGAGGCTTTTCTCTTGGCTAGCTTTTGCACAGAGGTGGACCGTTACAGGCTACGGTCACTAAACTCCTTAAACAATCTAGCCGTTTCTTTTCCAGTTCAGGTAGAGACCGGCCTTTTTGTCTACACAGTGGTGGCCTGTTACCGACTTTGGTCGCTTAACCCCTAGAACAATCTAGGCCTTTCTTTTCTCCTAAGGTCAACTTCGTTACAGTATGTTTGCTAGTCGCCTCCGTCCACGACACCTAATTGGTAGTTGGACGTAAAGCCCGCCTGTAAAAATAGGCAATTACTTTACTTTAAATGATAGTCCTATTGTTGCGGCCAACTGGAAGTAAAAAAAAAATGGTCGAGACAGCCGAGTTGGTTCATTTCGCTTACCAGCTACCTCACAAAAAAACATGTTCATGACAAAGTCGAAGAGCGAAGCAGGAGCATGGTCGATGATCAGCAAGCCCTGTTTTTTTTTAGGATCAGCGTATAATGCACTCGGACTGCTAACTCTTGTGCACTTAGTGTTAGACAGAGTGCGAGCTCCTCAGTATAAGGCGTCTTTGTATTAGAAGAAACAGAAGGAGAGAAGCATAGGGTCTCAAAGGCACAAAACGGGGATAATCCCACTTAGAGGAGGTTAGGTTAAAAAAATATGTATGGCCGGCTAAAACTGAAAAGGGACATTTAAATGGAAGAGCAGTGACTCGTTTATCAGATCTCTCCAAAAATTAACTTTACCCAGAAAATGTAAAATAAATTGCTGGGCTTAAGTTTCAGTAGCAATTAGTGGAGAAGAGTTAACGGACAAAAAAAAAAAACATAAATAAATGAGTAACGATTAAAATAAAAATAAATAAAGCAATGATATTTATATAGAACAGATTTAAAAAAAATAAATAAATAACTTATGTAAGTTTGTGTATTTTATATTACAAAGAGAAGTGGGTAAGTCGTGTGGCAAAAATATTGTGGTGCTTGTGTATTGTCAAGTGCAGAGTTTTGCATTATTTTAGTATCCAGTGGTTTTGTGTATATATATATATATATATATATATATATATATATACGAGCGAAATAATTTAGTTAGATTGTGTTGGTGAGTGTATAGTTAGGGAAAGAGAAAGGTTATAAAGAAGGGTCTGGCCGGAAGCAGGGCCTTACAGGTGAATGAAAGTGGGATGCCTAGAGTGCTTTCCCTTAATACCAAATAAAAGGATAAGAACTTCATTTCGTTGCCATCCCTTCTTTCAGGAGGGAAAAAAAGGAAAGAAGCAGGAATCGAATTTTCACTGATAAAACGAAGGAAGAAAAATTAGATTTTATGATTTACTGGGAAAGAAAGAAAAAAAAAACTGAAGAGTTCACATCGAAGAACAGACAGTGATGGAGGCTGATTATAGTGAAGAGGAAAATTTGCTTTTAATTTAACAGTGGTATCTAGAGATGTTTTGATTTTTAGAACTTTTTTTTTTAAATAAACTTCGTAATATTCAATCATAACATCTCTCTATAAAAGAATAACTAAATATTTGAACTTGGCGTAAGATTATTTCTAAGGCTAGAAACATAGTGGAGCGGCGAGCAAAGCGGCGATGATAGTATTCTTCAAATCAAAGAGACCGACGAGCAGCGAGCAAAGAGTCGCACGCACATAGTGACGAGTTTAGTCGCGTTTCTCCTTTCTACGAGACATGATGGAGGAATTATTTCTATATGAAAATTCTTCCTTGAAAAATTGGTGTTTACAGCAGCTTAGAAGCAGGAGCTGCAGCATTCATGATATAAACAGGACTAGACATGAACATGGTGAATTCTATGACTTGTACCAACAACTTCGGGAGCATCCTGACAAAAAAAATCAAAGAAAAACGAGGGAAAAAATGTAGTGTAATTCTGATGCGGTAATAATAGCGCCTGCCTAGCCAGCATCGAACGGAGTTGATGGAGTTAGCCAATACTATGAAGTAGAGAACCTGTCACAAAAGGGCCTCCTCAAGGGAGTAGAAAGGCAGATCATTTGGCTAAAAGAAGCACAGAGTGCTTGTCTCTAGCCTAATTCTGCCATTCTCTGATATAAATGATTGTCCTATTGTTGCGGCCAACTGGAAGCGAAAAAATGGTCGAGACAGTCGAATTGGTTCATTTCGCTTACCAGCTACCTCACAAATAAAACATGTTCATGACAAAGTCGAAGAGCAAAGCCGGAGCATGGTCTATGATCAGCAAGGCCTGTTTTTTAGGATCAGCGTAATGCAAACGGACTGCTACCTCTTGTGCTCTTAGTGTTAGACTGCGAGCTCCTCAGTGTAGGCGTCTTTGTATTAGGGGAAACAGAAGGAGAGAAGCACAGGGTCTCAAAGGCGCAAAATAGGGATAACGCCACATTGATTGACATTCGTATTTTCGAATGTCTATTTCAACATTTAATTACTGACTAACTAGAGTTGAAAGCTTGTTAATTTTATTGCTTAATTATAGATTATTTTATTTATATCTGAGTGCCAACCATCAAATGATTGGCGTAAAAAATCTGCTGTAAGGACCTGAATCTGTCATCATAAAGACTGTTAGTTTTTAGAAACCACTAACAGATTTCTTATCTGTTAATGTAGGCAATCTACTCTCTGATAACTTAAGTAAATGTAGCAAATTTAGGTTTCTAGAGCACACACAATAGGATTTATTCATCAACAAAGCAATAGCTCATTGTTTGGTTGCTTCAAAATGTACAATAGCCCATAAATATTAACCCATAAATAAAAACGCAACTCTTGTAGAAATTGGAACATCATAGAAAAGAAAAACAACTCTGGGTAACAACCAAGAATTTAGCAATAGTGTTGCTTTAGATAAAGAACAGGTTAGCAAAATGTTTTATGCATTCATAGTGTACAGAGAACTTAGCAACAAAAACACAATTATGAATAATATAGGTAAGGTGTTTTGGTGAAATAATTAATTTTTTTTATTCTCTTTCTTTGTTTCATGTTATTATTATTTATATTGTTACAATTTAATTTGCCGCACATATAATTAAAAGTATCGATTCCTTTTAAAGATTCATATTACAAAAGATAAATAGAGCAACGCAAATAACATTATCAACGTTACCATGTAAATAATCAATATCATTGGCTATAAACTAAATGTACATTGCAATATTTTGTGTTGCAGAGGCTGACGGTACGCATTCTCTATTATTTTTATCACAAAATCATCCCGATTCTTCATAATACAAATAGAAACTAAATAAAGTGAAAAAGTTTGTAAATCAACTGGATAATAGTTTTTTTTCAATTTAGCTGAATGTATTTTATTTTTAATCGATTCTAGGTTAGAGTTGGATGAAATCATGTGAAATTAACACTATGGACACACTATCTACTAAATCTTCGAAGTCAATACGTCATTAAAACGCCTAGTGGCCATCTCAACCGCACAATTAAAGAAAATATAAAATACGGAATTCCAATGGCGTAATAATGAGTTGCAGCCATCCTGAAAGGGGTACCATCAAAACTTTCATCAATGCAGTTTTAGCGATTTTTTTTTTTTGGGTCCAGAATTACGGGCGAACATAACTTACTAAAATTTTATTTACAAATTCACAATTTCTGAGTACGTCAAGATGTTTTTTTAAAAACTTTTATGCAGTGAAGGCACCGGTTCGCGCGAACCGTTTTTTTTTTTAAATTATGAATCTTTGGGAACCGGTTATTAAAAATAAATGAATTACTCTGACTTCAGTTTTGAATCGTGCGCCATGCAGTGTTGCAACTGTAGACTGCCTAAATCCGGGAGTCGTACACTATTGCAACTGCAATCTGTGTTGCAATAGTGTACAGAATAGTGGAAAAAGTGGTATTTTTAATGCACAGTGACGTTAAGTGATTTGTTTTCACTCTTAAAAAATAAAGAATAGTATCTTAGATATCACTTCGACTTTATGGAACTGGTTCCTAAAAAATTTTTCAGATGCCATCACGACTTTTATGACACCGGTGAGGGTGAATGCATCGTTGGACATGGATCTTCTGCCAGCTAGTCCACCTTTTCGAGACATCAAATGATTTGGCGATTTCTTAAAACAGCTGAACCCCCCCCTCAAAAAAAGTAATCTTTTCTTTTGGCATTGCTTAAACTTTTTGGAAATTGATTCCATTGAATCCCAATAGCCAAGGTACTACTCCTCTTGATTATATTAGACGAATACTGATTTCACTGGGTGCGCCTAAGAGCGAAAACGCGCTGCTGAAAATGAATGTGTTTTTTTCGTACTTTTATTACTATTTCTATTTATTCAATTTTTCATTTTCTATTGTTAGTTTATGGTGTTTAAAATATACTGAAAGTTCAAAAGGAAACGTAAATAACCTTTTATTAAGCTTCTTTTAAGCTTATTTATAAAGATTAAGGAAATATACATTTGTAACTTTTTATAGGTTTACGATACTGCAATCTTATCTCCTCATTCCGATCCTATTATCGCTACACGAACTCTACAAACTCACATAACCACTTACAGGACTGGCTTTTCAAATGGAGAATCAAAACCAACGTTACGAAATCAAAGTTTATAGTATTTACTCTCAGACGGAAAATCCTACCTCCCATCATCTTGAACCAAACTCCTATACCAACAGTGGACAAAGTACGCTACCTTGGACTGCACCTAGACAAACGGTTGACATGGAATCCCCATACTAGACTGAAAATACAAGAAACTTCTCGCCAGACTACTTGACAAACGTTCGAAACTTAACCTACATAACAAAAGACTCTTATCTAGTGTTACTGCGACCTATTTAGTCATTTGGTCATCGAAGTATGGGGATCGACTAAGCGTTCCAACTCACTACGCCTCCAGGCATTACAGTCACAAATACTTCTTAACGCGCCGTCCTATGTATCTAACCTCCACTATCCATAAGGACCTCAAACATCCCTTTCATTACAGATCTTGCTAACACTCGTTTCTTCAAATTTCATTCCTCTACAGCAGCTCATCCTAACCCTCTTATAGAACACCTATCTTCCTCCACATTACCAGGTAATCCTCTAAGGAGATTGAAGAGAAGAGATGGCCTCGTGATCTATTCTTATCGTGAGAGCAGTATAGCAAGAGCACGTTACTGGAGTGACACCCAACGGGTGCCTTCTCCACTCGTGATTTTCACGTATTTTTTTTATCAGGTACCATATTTGGTTGTTGCAGTTGTAAATTCCAATTAGAAAAAAAGAAAAAACTTCTTATAATACGAATTCCGTGGAACTATTATTTCCTTGATGTACGATAAATGAGGGTGAATGCAGACCGTGAAATTCTCGAGAAAAAGAGAAAAAAAAAACAGACTTCAGAAAGTTGGGAAAGTGGAAAAATGAAAAAAGAAAAGCCTATTAAAACTTTTCTGGACTTTCTTTCTGGAAAGATGAGGAGATACCAACCTGTACAGAGAACTACTTAAAGTGGCCAATTCTTTGGAAAAATATTAATTAACCTGGCAAATTTTTGAGGAATTTCTCGATCTCCTAGTTCTACAAAAACCTTTAAACAAATTCTTAGTCCAGGAAAGTACTTTGAAGCTGTAAGTATACCTCAAAAAAAAAAAAAAAAAAATCAAAATTACTGAGAAGAGCCGAGGTAAACATCACCGCTTAAACGTATTGGTTGGTGGGTTGTTCGTACTGATGAGCTAGTAATTAATTAAGGAATTGCTCTAATGTTTGGTTGGCCTGAACTTGCCAATTAAATTAGTTCGCATCATAACCATGTTATCATAATGACCGCTACCTTAGTATTAAATGGGTCCATAGACAAACGCTGGTTCAGCTCTCAAACGTTCTAAAAGTGGGGCGATAACGTTCCCTTACATTTTAATGTTGGGCAGCAAGTTTTCTGTAAACAGAATCCTCATCATTAAACTTCATACTGTTTGTATGAAGCTTTTGCTTAACTTTTTTTTTTTTGTACAAATACGCTTTGACGATGATGATTTTGGGATGATGTGCAAAAGACATTTCTGTAGTGTACATTTCTATTATATACAGTGTATTTTTTTAATTTTTTTGGCGCATCAACAGCTGAGGTTATTAGCGCCCGGAGCTTTTTCCAGTGCACTGCCGGCCTCCGGACAGTGTTCTCTCGTTACAGACAACACTGTCCATCACCGGACAGTGAGCTGTAAGAAGCTCCTAGGAAGAGAAAATCTAAGGGTCAGCTGCTGGATTCGAACCCGGGACCTCCGCGTGGGAGTCCAGTATGCTAACCGCATAGCTAATCCCTTCCCTCATACAGTGTATTAATTTTGAATCTAGTTTGAGCACTCTGAGACAAAGTGTCAGAATTTTTGAAATTTAAAAAGCAAAGTAATCTCCTATTTTTTTCAGGCAAGGCTTAACGTCCAACTACCAATTAGGTGTCGTGGACGGAGGCGACTAGCAAACATACTTTACTGTAAATTTCTTTTATTAACATTAAATAAAATCCAAGGTCTATGACCGGGAATTGAACCCAGTACCACAACACATAATAGCTTCGCAGGTCTCACCTCTAACCGCTCGGCTATCGTGGCGCCTCATTTTTGAAATAGATTTCTTTATAAGATTACTGTTTATAAATCCACCCTTCATACCGTAAAAATGTGCATACTACCAATTACTTCAGAGCAGCCATAGAACTAAATTTGTCTAGACAATTTTTTACAATTAAAGCTAATGAGCTAATTGAATCTAATGCATTGCACAAATTGTATTTTTAGCCTTGAGTAATTTTATTCAAATGATACGTGAGATTCAAATAGGGTGTGATTGCAGTACATTTCTAATCTATTTAAAGAGAAATAAAAATAAATCGTTAAAAGTTCTTCTCCAAAAATGAGTGTGAGGCGTCTGCTTTTTCGATTTTAGTTTTTTCTGGACTCTCATCAGCGAGTAACAGTGATAACAAGGATCAGTAGATACAAAAGAGTGGAGAAGTTACCAAAAACAGTCTATTCACTTGAGAGGAGAACACGAGGCCACTGTCTTTTAAGACGACTGGTTTGGGTTGTCAGGAAGAGTTCTAGAATTTTGAGCTAATGGATTTGCGCATGATTGCAGTTTGAAATGAAATTTCCTGTATCGTGTTTTGGCGATGAAAAGAATGCTAAGATGTATATATGCAGTATGGTTAGAGACGTAAAATGGAGAGTATGAAAGTATTTTAGATTGTAGCGATTGTAATACTTTGGAGATTGGAGCGTTTGGTTGAACCCCACAGCTCTAATCCATACACCCAGATGGGTTTTAGATCAGTTCTATCAGATCTATCGTCTAAGAGTCTTTCAGGTTTTCGAAAACGTCGAATTTAGTTCTGTTTTAAGTCTAGTGTGAGAATTCTAAGAAAGTGTTCGGTCTAAGTTCAAAAAATAAGGATAATAAGCAAACTAAAGGAATAATTTCTTCAGACAATTCCACAATTTTAGACAACTTTTCTTCAAATTTTTGTTGGTTCTAGCCGTAAAATTCTTATAAATTTTACGAGGGTCGTTTGAAAAGTCCGTGCAAAGTCAGAGAGATAGCACCACTGGCGCGTATCGAGGTTATGTTTAGTTAGTAGCATCTCTTGGAAGAACACACACCAAGTTTCAGCCAGATCGGTCTATTTCTTTGTGTTTGGCATTCGTTTGAATCGAGGAAGTCGAGTGATTTTCAAAAAATGGACGAAAAATATACATTATGGTGACTCTGCACCTTCGATTAGAACAGTTTATAAGTGGTTTCAAAATTTTCGGAGTGGCTATATGGGCACAAGTGACGCTGAACGTTCTGGACGCCCTGTTGAGGTTACTACTCCAGAAATCATTGATAAAATCCATGATATGGTGATGGATGACAGTAGGTGCGTGAGATTGCTAGTGCTGTGGGCATCTCGAATGAACGGGTACATAATATTTTGCAACAACATTTGGACATGACAAAGCTATCCGCAAGATGGTTGCCGCGATTGCTCAAGCTTGACCAAAAACGAAATCGTGTGAAGTGTTGCAAGGACGGTTTGCAGCTGTTCCAGAAGAATCCGCAGGACTTTAAGCGTCGTTTCGTCACTGTGGATGAAACATGGATACATCACTACACTCCTGAGACCAAAGAACAATCTAAACAATGGGTTACCAAGGGGGAATCTGCGCCAAAAAAGGCGAAGACCGTTCCTTCGGCCGGAAAGATTATGGCGACTGTCTTTTGGGATTCGCAAGGAATAATCCTCATCGACTATCTGGAAAAGGGTAAAACTATTACAGGTGCATATTATTCATCGTTATTGGACCGTTAAAAACCGAGCTGCAAGAAAAACGCCCACGATTGGCCCACAAAAAAGTCCTTTTCCATCACGACAACGCACCAGCTCACACCTCAGCAGTTGTGGTCGCAAAATTAATGGAAATAGGGTTCCAACTCGTTTCACATTCCCCCTATTCTCCAGACTTGGCTCCCTCGGACTACTATTTGTTCCCCAATATGAAGAAATGGCTGGCGGGAAAAAGATTTTATTCAAACGAGGAGGTGATTGCAGAAACGAATGGCTATTTTTCAGACTTGGACAAATCCTATTATTCGGAAGGGATCAACAAACTAGAGCAGCGTTGGACGAAGTGTATAAGCCTAAAAGGAGACTATGTTGAAAAATAAAAAAGGTTTACCCCAAAAAATTAAGTAGTTTTTATTTTTGCACGGACTTTTCAAACGACCCTCGTACTTCCCGAAAAAGGAAACCATGTAAACAGTATCAATTTTGATGCCCGGAAATCTCTGTGCTTCATTTTTCACACGAAAAATGCTAAAAAGTGACAGCTTTTTTTGATAAAGCTGACAGTGATGGGTCGGCCATAGAATTCATGGAAAATAGTGTGTCGCTTTGTTTGACGATAAAATTGAGATAGTAGATAATTGATAATGGTTAATTTTCCAATTGGTATATTGTTGAAGCGGATTACAAAATCTTTCACTTAGTGCCACCACATTCTTATAATTCCTATTACTTATTTTTGTATACTCACAATCATAAATAACATTTCTAAATTAGTTCAGCCTACCTTAATATTTACTTATGAATGAGGTTCCTATTTTACTATAAACTAATAATTGTATAACGTCCAAGTGACATAATTGGCGCTGTGCATAGCTAATAATAATTATTTTCACTTCATTTCAGACGTCTTGGCCAATCGTCTACAATATACATACTCTTTTTTTTTAATTCGACATCTTTCTTAGGCAAGAAATTGATTGTACAAGTGGCCAGTCATCATCATCATAATCTATTCCCCTTCTACCGCGTCAGCAGTGTAGGGGCCTTGCATAATCTTTTCCATTCGGCTCTGTCGCTGGCTAGTTCCTTACTTCTTTCCCATTCTATTCCTCTTGATGTCAGACCGGCCCTCACTTCCTCCTCCCATGTTCTTCTAGGACGGCCTCGACGTCTTCTTCCCTCCACTCTGGCCTCATATACAGTTTTCGCCATTCGGTCCTCCATCATTCTTGTCTCTATGGCCGGTTGAACACCCAAGTCTCTTCTTACTGTTGCATTTCTAGCTCTATCTCTTCTAGTCTTCCCTATAACTTTTCTCAAATAGCGCATCTCCATCGCTTGGCTTTGGCTCTTCAATCTTGTTGTAAGGGTCCAGGACTCACTTGAATACGTTAGAATCGGGAGAAATACAGTTTTGTAAACAGAGTCCTTCGCTTGCGTGGAGACTTCCTTTTTCCCAATGAAGGTGTTTCTGGTTGCTTGAAAGAACCTTCCTGCCGCACCAATTCTTTCTCTTATTTCCAAGTGGCCAGTACTTTTATATGATAGTAGATGCTTTTAAAAAATATCCATCATTGCAAAAATATATAAAAAATAAAATAAGTAGATATTAAATAGTGGTCTCTAGTTTTACAGGAGAAAACAAATTAACATTGCTGTCTTGTTTTTGAAAGTATATTTCATTCCTTTCAGTTCTTGAGGATAAATATATCCTTACTATCCAGACAGCTATTTGTCCTTTATCTTGACATGGACAATTTCTACCGCTCACAAGTCAATTTAACTCAATATTAGAACTTTTTCAATTTTCAAGTTTTCTTTATGTAAAGTTTCTTATTCGTAGACATATTATCTACAAATTTTTGTAATTCCGAAATTTAAAAATAGTTTTTAAAATAAAGTTATATATACTTATAGAGTAATTTTGATATAGCTGTATAGGTGCAGACAACTTGGTTGCCTACGTGATGTTGGACAACCGATTGGAAAAGATTGACACATATTGTGGAGTACAAGTTCCGAAAGCTGTTATGTCGAATGGCCCAAGATTGATAGTACATTTTGCTGGCACATATTCATCTAGACACGCCCGTGGATTTAGGGCTAAATTTGCTTTCACCACAAGTAAGTAGAAATTTTTCTTAAATTATTATTATTTTGTATAATATGGTGTGCTTCAACATCTGAGATTATTGGCGCCCGGAGGTTTTCTCAGTTTTACTGCCGGCTTCCGGACAGTGTTCTCTTTGTTACCGACAACGCTGTCCATCACCGGACAGTGAGCTGTAAGACGCTTCTATGGAAGAAAAAAATCTAAGGGCCAACTGCTGAATTACTTAATTATAACCATTAATATGTTTAAATAAGTAGTGGAGAGGGGGGGGGCTCATTTGAACAGAATTTACATTTTCTGTTACAGAGTGCACAGAATCGTATTATTGAACCTTTTTATTTTGTTTTCTACAACTTTCAAGTCTTCTTAACAGATCTATATCAATAAACAGTTGGTACTTTACATACATATCTATATTTTTTTAATTTAAAAGTTTTGTGTCAAATGTTGATATCTGCCCCACTGGTGGGGTACCTTTGAACACAATACAAAATGGAAAGAAATGATATTACTTTACTCTGAATCGACCTTCTATCAGTTATTTCTCTCACTACTACATTACTTTCTCTTTTAAACCACTGAAATCTAGTTCAAAAATCAAGAATGACTCAGTTCGGGACGTTGTACCCGAAGTGATGATGGGTTTAGGAAATTTGAACAAAATATTCGGTTTGTTGCGCTTCTTAATGTAGGTTCGGACCACTTTCCCCTTCTCTGCGATTAAACAAAACAAAGTCACAAACTTGCAGGTCGGTAGGGCGGCACATTTTAACTGTGATGTTGAAATGTGGCCTCTCTCTTTCCATAAAAGAAAATATAATATCCAACACTTTTTGCAAGCAAATAGACTTATGTAAATGCTAGATTTAAGAATACGAATTCCAAATGATAATATGGACTAACAATACTTACACCTTGTCCACTACAATCTTTACAATACACTTCCAAAGCTGCACCAAAAATTTTACTTCCACCCTTGCAAAATATAACATTCCTCAATTCTAACTTTACAAACAATGAAAACGAAGGGAAAACTCTGTCAATTATACAACAGGTCTACCACAACATATGGAGAAAATTACCAATAATAAATGTTTTAAGTATTTGGCGAGAAATGAAAACTGTTCAAAAGTGCCCCCTCTCCACTACATATTTTTCGCATTACATTAGATCTAGTTAATGAAATTAGTGATTCCTAAGGTTCATTTTTCTTTTTCTTTCTACGTAAAGATTCTTCATTGTTAGTATCGAGTTAAACTACTCATACAGAAAAGAAATGTTCTTAACGTTTGAAAACAATTCCTGCAGCATAATTAATGATCTCTTCTTTTCCCAGAAGTTTTACCATTGTAATACTCAGCTGTGTTGTTAGTTGCTGAAAGTAGTAAGTAGCATTGGGGAACATTCTGAATAAAGCATCACTAATGTAGTCAGTTAGAAAAGTATTCACAACAAGTATCAAGCCTAATTTTTTTGAATCAAACTCAAATGAGTTAGACAATGTATGGAGTCAAACGATTCAATCACTTTTCAACTTTGATTTGAGTAACCTCTTCTTATCTCAAGGCTCACTCCTTTGCAAGTTCTACTTGTTCTAATAATAAATAAAGCTAGACTTGTCTTAAACCACCTTTATAACAGAAAATCCATTAGAATTAGTTAAATTTAAACAGTGTTTATTTCAAATTTCAACATTTATTCAATAAACTAACGAACGACTGAAGTAACAGTTTTTACAACAAAATATTTTATTTAGATTAAAAAAACAAAAACAAGTACGATATCTCGGACTACATCTTGACAAACGACTAACATGGAACCCCCACACGAGACTCAAACGAATTGACCTCAATCTGAGGTAAAAAATATTGAAAAGACTACTCGACAAACGTTCAAAAACTTGACAAAAGAGAGGTGGCCACTGAATCGCCCCCTGTGTCGTTATAACACGCCCATCAAATTTCCTATCAAGATATCTCTTTACATGCCTGATGGTGTTATATCGACACAGGGGGCTATTCAGTGGCCACCTCTCTCACCGGATTTGACACCTATGGACTATTTCCTCTGGGGATACCTGAAAAATAAGGTGATTATTCATAACTTTTTTCTTTCTTTTCTTATTTCTGCTTACCTAAAAGCGTTTCTAAATCTAGGTGTATCAGAATCAAGCCGGAATTGCATCTGTAGATGAACTAAAGCAGAGAATAATAGATACCTGTAACTCGGTTAAAGCCGAATCTATTTCTTTGGCAGTAAGGGACAGGAAAGTGCATGTCTATGCATCTCTAATGGTGGAGGACATTTCGAGCATGATCTGTAATATTAATGAGGAGTAAAATTTATAATAAAATAGTACTTTTCTTCTTATTCAATCAAAAAACCGTTATAATATTATCATTTTGAAATTTCTTATAAGAATCATGTTTTCATTCATAACTTGTAAAATATCGCTCACAGAAAAAAACCGTTCAAGTAAATTTTTCTTTAAAAAAATAGAGGAATCTATTTCTGAAATAAAAACCGCACCTTCCTATTTGAAAAAATGAAGTTGGTGCCTGTATCTCGCTTCTGGAAGCACCGAAAAAAATTTACAAATTAAATTTGGATTCCTATCAAAAAACTAAGGGAACACGTATTTTTTAGTTTTTTTCTAGCAATCTTAGTTTCCGAGAAGAAGTCGTTATCCATGTAGCTTGGGACACCCTGTATATGTGCATGTGTATTTGCGCTATCCTTATCACTCATCTCTTTTGCTTATTGTATTGCATACAGTTGCATAATAAATAAACAAATTAAAAAAAAAATGTCTTGCTTTTGGAGGTCAGACAATTGAGACGATCGAGGCGAAAATTAGGTGAAGGTTTTACCAAGGCAAGCAATTGTTGAAGATTGCAGTATCATGGCAACCAGGTGTTAATATGTGTTTTCTAGAGGGCGTATGTATTTTCCTAAAAAATAAGAAAAGCTGCGAGTTTCACTGTTAAAAACCTGCTCATAATATTTTTCAAAGTAAAATTGGGAAGAAAAAGAAAATAAAATTACCACAATAGCCTCGTTCTAATCAGTAACCAATTAAAGGAAAAAACAGGAATTTGAAATTCATTGAGTCAAATCAAATTAAATCGATCAATTTTTATGTAATTGAATTAAGTCACTGAATCAAATAACGCGTTCTTTGAATTTTATAGTACATTATTAATACTAGAGATGAGAGGTTTGAATTTGTAGGAACCAAACTTATAGATCATTTCAAACTCGTGAGTTTGATACTTCAATACTGGCGTTTCTTGGTTCTTATCGCTCACGCTAAGTGAGATATTTCTATACATCCATTGGGGGTAAACTGTCCAACAAAATAATAATAAATTAGACACCAGAAAGTACAGATAAAAGTTGATTTTACTTACCTAAAATATCCCAAATAGAGAACTAGATTAGTATACACTGCAAATATATGATAATTATAATTCAACATTGACTATTAAATTCCGTATGTTGTATTTGTATATTATAGTATATTGAATGACCTAAATCTGGCATGTCTTTGTGAAATTCCCTTCAATTAATTACGTATGCTCATTGCGTACAGAATGTAGTGGACTGCGTACTGGATGTTCTATATCAGTGGCTATCTTGACTCACTATCATCCTATAATTAATAGGCATAACTAAATACATGCTACCCTAACTGCCAACTATTCTACTTATTACTAATTATAGTTATTTATATTCCCGTATACCACCATCTTACACCTTCTCAATGTAACTTTTTACCCGCCATCTTTTTTTTTTCTATTGGTAAGTTTGGATACTAAATAAATGAGATATTGTTCACAAATATATTAAATAAATTTAACTCGTGCGCTGCCTGTTAAAAGTTTCTACAAGTCAAATTTTGGTTCTCTCTATTTTCGTTTATTATTAAATGTAAATTTTTCTCGTTAAAACTTCGTTATTTCTTTTCGTTTAAATTGTGATGCTATGCTAACAAGAGTATTAGAGAGGAGCTAATAAGAGTAATAAGAGAATTATCAATTCAGTGAAAATGGGGCAGAACAATATTGTTGTTCCTTTAACAAATAACTTTTTATAAAAAATTGTGGTAATAATGGTAAAGAAGCGAAGTGTTTTAGGTCTATACAATCTAAAACAGGGTACACAGGAACCTCTTATGCTTTTGCTGTAACAGTTATTTTAGTCTGAAAAATCTGTTCTCTTCAAATGAAAAACTTTCCTTATATTATTAGATAAGTATACATCAGTCAAGGGACTTAGATATTTAGAACTTTTCTGTACACACACCGATATCAAATGTACAATTGCAAAAGCAGCACTACAAAAATGGCAGATACATTAACAGTAATGGTAATAAAGGGAGATTCTATAAAACTATGGTAGATCAGTTACCTAGACAACCATGGTTTATAAGGGAACTGTCATTAATAAATGGGTTACGACTATAAGCAGGCTGAGAGCGAACAACGAGGTGTGCGGCTCGTATCTTCACAGGATCAACAAAAGGTCCTCTCCTCTTTGCGTAGATTGCAATGAGGAGGAAGATTTCAAACATATAATAATGATATGTCCACGTTATGTGGTAGAAAGGAAACGAATGTTTGACGACGTATACAGGTATTTAGATGCACCATTTCGCTACGAAGTCATAATATTCTCCTCCAACATCTATGTGCTTAAGTCTACGAGTATAGCAGAGCTAGCAATGAAATATGAATGTATTTAAAAGTTATAGAATGAATGCAAGGAAATGATTACAGAAGGAGAACGTGATTTTAATTTCGGTTAAACTATAAGGATGGCAGGAATATAGAGGACTGATCCATCCATTAGTTGTAAGGTTTATGTAAATAGTTGTAAATAGTAGAGGGATGAATGTGTGAAGCAAAGGCCAATGCCAAAAAAAAGAAGCAAAAAAAACTTATCTGTAGTTTATAGTTTTGAATTTAATTAAATATACACAGAGATTGTATTTCTAACGTGTGGTGGCTAAATACTTTAACATCTTTACAACTTTGAAGTTCACATATTGAGTTATGCTTCACCTTCTCACCCCTTAAAGTGGCAATGGCATGCACTAGAAGATGAGTATAATTGAAACAATGTTTCTTAACTTTCCAATTCCTTACTCTCGGATTTTTTTGTTTTTTGTTATAAAGATGACCGTAAAAGAGATAGATACAAAATTACGTAATAGAAATGTAGCATACTACTCCGCCATTCATGTTGCCTGAATTGATTTGTGTTAACATGAAGACTTCTTATGCATCTTATTTTTTAAATTCTCTCGTTATGTCTTAGTACTTCGTTCTTCTCATCTGCCTGTGACTAAAACTTCTACTTTTCGAAACCCTGGAGTTTACAACATCTATCAACCAAATGTACTTACATCAGAACTTAAACATTCCAGTTCTCTTGTCCACCATCACCTTCCAGATCATCCTCAAAGGCGATTAAAACGCCAGTGGTCTCGTGATTTTCTCTCTTCTGAAGAGATTAGTTTTTGCCTTTTTTTTTTGGCATTGGCTTTCGCCGTACAGCCAGCATTGTCTAGGTGCTTATCACTAGAATATCACTCACTCTCCATTCTTACTTATAAATACATTCGCTTCACACATTCATCCCTCTACTATATACAACTACTTACATAAACCTTACAACTAATGGATGGATTAGTGCTCTATATTCTTGCCATCCTTATAGCTTAACCGAAATTAAAATCACGTAATCCTTCTCTAATCATTTTCTTGCATTCATTCTAATCGGCTATAAATTTTAAATACATAAATACATTCATATTGCTAGCTCTACTATAGAAGTAGTTGGTGGAGAATATAATGTCTTCATAGAGAAATGGTGCATCTAAATACCTGTATATATCGTCAAACATTCGTTTCCTTTCTACCACATAACATGGACACATCATTACTATATGTTTGAAATCCTCCTCCTCATTGCAATCTACGCAAAGAAGAGAGGACCTTTTGTTGATCCCCCAAAGAGAGTAGTTAACCCTGGAGATGAATTAAAGAGTGGTACCGCTGGGGTAACTTCTCCCCTCAGTTAATGAGGGTGTCGTAGTTTCAATGATGGCAATTATTCAAATAGTGCATTTAGAGCTGGAGTAAATTACAAAATAAATAAATAAAAAATAGTGTTTATTGAAGTTCAAAGTGGAATACGATATTTAAAATTCCATTTTATTAAATTATTTCCTACGGTAACATTTATTGGAATGTCACTGTTCAACGTTCTATTTACACCATTGTAAAATCAATTACAACTGTACCAGGGGAGAATTATGAGTTACCAAATAAAAATAATGTTAACAAATTAGAAGAAACATTAAACAAAAATTAAAATTAAGATTTTTTGAGACGTTTTTACTTTCATTTTTGGAATTGATTATTTATCAAGAAGAATTGAGAGGATAGCGGAGTTTCTAATTTTCGGATTTGAAGGCATTTGTTTCAGTGTTCAAATCGATGAATAAAGTGGAGAGATTGTCTCTTGAGGATAGAGTAACCTTGTCAGCAATGGGAGAGTCAGAAAGATTAATGCAAATCTCTCTCTTTTTTCTAGGTTTTAGCGAGGGTAAATGTTTCTTCTGTGAAGTGCTGTCTGTTCTAGATTATTCGGAACGTTGACAGATCTCTTAGTGACTTTGGGAAAAAATAAACTTTTTCAATTAACCAAAATAATAGTATTTTTATTTAAATATGTACCATTGAGTGCATCTGTGAGTTGGTATTGCAGAATTTTCTCCTTAACTAGGACTGAGTCAACTGTCTTCGTCTGGCGTATCTCCTATTTGATGGAAGTGGTACTATCTCGAATACGATTGGTACAATTCAATAAATAAGATTAATTACTTCAGGTAAACTTTATTTAACACTAAACCTACCACGGCCGGTCAATTGACTGTTTTTTAAATTTGATTTACATTTTCTAATTACAGCGTCATCATACCGCCATTAAACTTCACGACTTTTCCTAAAATATGTATACAATTGTTTTTTTAATATTCACTTCTTTTCCTAATATTTGATTTTTGAGAAAAATTTGTAGTCCGTCTTAACTACCGCGACCGGTCATTTGACCGGCTGAATATTTTCATTTTATTTACTTATTATTTAATATTTTATTTTATTTATTTATTTATTTTTGTAACAGAATTCTCTCAAAATCTCAATTTGATAATGCATTTATCGGATTATTGTTTGCATGTGGTGCATATGAGGCGAAAAATGTACGATATTGCCCTTTTCACTGGAAGAAAAAATAGGGACGGGCATTCTTCTCAAACACTATGAGCAGAAATGTATAGACGGAAATTTTCGAGGTTTATTCGATTGGATCAAAGAAATCATCGTTTACAAACCGATAAATTGGCTTTGATTTCTAAATTTTGGAACAAATTCGTTGAGAACAGTCAAAACTGTTCTAACCAAGAGCATTTATCTCTTCCAAGGACGTTTGTTCCCAACAAAGTCAAGATGCAGATTTCCACAGTACCGGACAAATTTGGTATCAAATCTTGGCTAGCGTTCGATGCAATAAAAGGCTTTCCATTTTTGGGAAAACGTGAAAGCAGAGAACCTATAGTTCCGCTTGGGGAGTTTGTCGCTCTGAAATTATCAGAAATGTATACAGCTCGTGGAAGAAATATAACCGTGGAAAATCTCGGAGATGGCCTCAACAAATAGTTTTCAATATCCTAGACTTAGCAGGGATAAATGCATGGATTGTGTATCAAAAACTACCGGAAGTGAAATTTCAAAGCAAAACTTTATGTTACCATTGCAAAAGCACGACAAATATTAGTACACGAACAAGTGGTCGGAAAATAGCCAAATAAGATACTGCAAAGGCAATAAGACTAAAAAATGCTGTCCTAAATGTAATAAGTAAGTATGCGGGAAATGTGCAATTGAGAAGCCTATAATTATAAAAAATGAAACAAAAAAGATTAAAATCTACGAGATTTATTTTTAAACAAAAGGAACGACGCTTTTTCATTGTTAAATAATTATTATCTTCATTCTAAAATAAGAAATTTAAGTAATTTTAAAGTCCGGTCATTTGACCGGTCACGGTAGGAATAATTATGCATAAATGTCGGTAGGTTTAGTGTTAAATGATACTGCGCATTTCGATAGTGACAACTGCAACGGAAGTAGAAGACGCCCGAAGAAGATTAGAGACAAGAAATAATATAACGCTAGAGAAAAAATAGCTATGTCTCACTCTACAAGAAGCAAGAAGATAGGAATGCCCTCCACTCCAGCACATCAGAAAGATTAATCAGTTAAGCGTGTTTGACGTGTACACGTCAAACCAAATCTTTATTACGGTGCGTTCGACGAGTAATACTCGTTGTGAAAAATATAAAATTGTCATTAACAATAAAAACTCGAAATTTTAATAAAATACAATAAGAATATTATTTGGTGGTATGTTTCCTTTATCTTACCCAATAGAACTGCCAAGACTTTTATACGGAGAGGGTTGGCGGGAGTCAGCCAAATGATGTTGTTAGTACATGTTTGGTCTCCGCATTAGAGATTGGGAATTACGCAAACAAATAGAAGCTCTCAACCCTTGTGCAATGCCGTTTTTTACCTTGAATAGAGATTCAGACCTCAGTACGAGCATGATTTCATTTTGCACAGAATTCAAAGCTCTTTTCTTCCTTGTAAAAAAGCTCTTGCGTCTCTAGTTAACTAGAGCAATGCATACGTGAAGCGGTGCAAGATTTTGAATGAGCACAAAATGCTCTGTAATCTCAAGTCCCAGAAATTGCAGAAAAAGTCGCTTGCAGTGACTATTATGACGTTGTAAACTTTTAGTTGTTTTGCCGCTGCGTTCGACGTGTATACACGTCATTGTCTGATTTTAATCCCGCACACTGTGGATTTTTTTTTTTTTTTTTAAACTAAATTCCACGCTTAACTGGTTTTAAGAGACGGGAACTATCTGGAGTTCAATGCAGTCTAAAGAATTTGCGCCCATCTGCATTTAGTAGAAACTGAGTTTCAAGAAACAGCGTTTTTATAACCACGCTTTCCAAATATTTACCCTTGCTTACCTCTCAAGCAGACAAATCATCACCCCTAATTCATAATTTCTTCATTCATAATATCATTTCTTAATGAAATTCATGATTGTTCGTTGTGAATAAATAAATATATCGTTATGTAATTAATCAATGAGTGCTTCAGGAGAGCTTTTCACTTCCTACTATTCACTCAATCACTTACGTCACACTTCTCAATATATATTTTCACACTTAATATTAAATCCAACAGAAGTCATTCATACAAAAGTTTAGTTCATCATAAGATTGCAGTTTTTTTCAAATGTTCCTTTTACTTCTCCAATTTTTATGCAGGGCTTCATCAAAGATACGAGGTGTGGCAATTAAATAACGAGACTATTGCTGTAAAACATTTTATTTTGAATTAATACATATTTAGTTATTATCACCTTCAATATACACCCCTCCCCTATCCCTACAACGCTCCATGCGAATTTACCATTGTTCGAAACGGTGCTGGAAGTCTTTTTCAGTGAGCTCCTGCATGAAGCGTGCCGCTTTTTCTTTCACAGCTTCAACGGACTGAAATCGTGTTCCTTTTAATGCAGATTTCACTTTAGGGAACAGATAAAAGTCATATGGGGCCATGTCAGGCGAATAAGGCGGATGGCCTAAAACTGGGATCTTGACAGACGCAGGCGCGAACCCATGACTTGTTCTTCCACAAATCGGGTCGTTTTTTCCTTACTCTTTCACGGAGTTGAGCAAACACCTCACGGTAGTAATATTGATTAATTATTATCGATATTTTCATCCGTTTTGGAAGTGGAAGGGCGTGCCGGGTGATGATCATCTCCGACGTCTTCTCTGGCCACCTTTGAAACGCTTGAACCACTCAAAAACTCGAGCACGTGATAAATATTCATCGCCATAAGCTTCTTTTAATAAAATACAAGTTTTAGTAGCGGTTTTACCAAGTATCATGTGAAATTTCACGACAATTCGTTGCTCTACTACATGTGTAGTATCATGTTTTCGGCAAACTAACACCTCTTACCCAAACGACGGTTCCGGTCAGACAGATTTCTCTACAAACACGTGAGACGCTGCAATCGAAACTGAGCCCTATCCATCGCATCCATCCCAAAGCATTTCCGCCGAAAACCACTCAAAACTGGACAAAAGTGTTTCACCATTTGGTTATCACATATCAGTTCTAAGCTTCAGAATACGAGTAGTACGGCAATGAAATTATATTAAAAGACACAAGTTAAATTTAGTATTTATGATTTTAGAGTTACCCCAGAAAGAAACGTGCTCTTAATGAGATGGAACTCTACGTTATTACAGACATTAGTGAAAGTAGAGAAAGTAATGAATACTGCGAGCTGCAAGGCTGCCTTTTGAGAGAGGATATCTTAACATTATGTGCAAAGAAACCCTAGTTATTTCCAGTGTGATTAATCTAATGGATTACGATCATATTCTAGCAACTCTCTTATCCAAATTTGATTAATTTAATTGTATTGCTGTCAATCACCACTACGTAAGTAAATGTAGATGAAATCATTTCAGTTGAATTTGCAGCCAACTTTACCTTTAATTTACATTAGAACCTACCTGCTCTCATTATAATTATACTCATTCAAAGTAATTACTAATTCACTTAACCTAATTTGTGTATGACGTTAACCAATTGGTACACTTTCACTTAATGCTTAATTCACTGAAGTCTTTTTCTTTTTCTTAATATCTCAGATTAAATTCGTTGATAGTGTAAAGAAAATATTTGAAGCTATTTTCGCCAAAATTTAAAATGGGAAAATCATTTCCGAATAGCTCTAAACGAATCAACGTGTTTGAACTTCCTTTGACTTTTCATTTTGTAATATTCTGATTTAAAAAACACACAGACCCTGGCTAAAAACGCTTTATTCGTTTTGTAACACACAACTAACTCACAAAAAACAAAGACCACAAAAACAACAAATAAATAAATGTTCTGTGCGGTACATTGAACGCCGTAGAATGTCGTGTAGTATGGGATGAGATACTAAAAGATATTAGAGAAAGAAGGTAAGGACAGTCTATTTGAGAATGGAGAAGAATTGCAGAGGAAAGAGATATCATAATAAATTCTTCTGGTGGCAAATGGAGGAATATTGAGAGTGTGCTGTAGATTGGAATAGATAACATTATATTTAGGGATTTTCAAACGGTCAGCAAACCACGGAAAGAACTTGTTCTGAACAGCCTCAATAGAAGCCATATGTACCTTGCAAAACGGACCCAAAATTATTGAACCATACTCAAGATGTGGCCTTACATGGGAATTAGATAATATGATATAAGAACGGCTGTCAGAGAAATTCCTCGTGTTGCTTATGTCTTATTCTTACTTTTTATCCCTTTTATTAGAAGCTAGTTTCCTTTACATTATTTTAAAATGTAGGTGCGGAAAATATAGTTGAAGGGACGGGAGAAAACAATCGAGTTGATGATAAAAATAAGTTACACCAGCGCTAGATACACTACGACTATAACTGTCACCACTACAAACTCACTAAGTGAGGGGAGAAGTTACCCAGTGATAACACTCCCCAAGTCGTCTCCCAGAATTAGCTACTCTCTTCAGAAGAGAGAAAATCGCGAGGCCGCTGGGTGTTTTAATCGCCTGGGAGGATCATCTGGAAGGTGTTGAGATGATAAATGGCGGACAACAGGATTGGAATGAGAGTGCAAGTTCTGGTGAAAACTTTTATAGTGAGTTCGTGCAACTTGGACCTACAAACGGAATTTCCAAGTCTGTGTGGATAGTTAGATTTGAAACGTAAAATTGAGCGTTAATGATAGTGCGGAGAGTTTTAGACTGAAGTGATTGAATTCTGTGAAGATTGGAGCGTTTCGTTGAACCATACAGTTCAATACCGTACGTCCAGGCGGGTTTTAGTATAGAATTGTAAATTAGTCGTTTGTTATTAAGTAAAAGATTTGATCGTTGATCTAGTAGTCTTTTAAGGTAAAATCATTTTACTGTTGGTCTTACATTTATAACAGTGTTTGGCGAATCTGAGCCTAGACAACCATGGTTTAAGGGAACTGACACTAATAAATGGGTTGTTACGACAATAAGCAGGTTGAGAGCTAAACACACTGTGTGCGGATCGTATCTTCACAGGATCAACAAAAGGTCCTCTCCTCTTTGCGTAGATTGCAATGAGGAGCAGGATTTCAAACATCGTATAATAATGATATGTCCACGTTATATGGTAGAAATGAAACGAATGTTTGACGACTTATACAGGTATTTAGATGCACCATTTCGCTACGAAGACATTATATTCTCCACCAACAGTTATGTGCTTAAATCTGTAGCAGAGCTAGCAATGAAATATGAATGTATTTAAAAGTTATAGAATGAATGCAAGAAAATGATTAGAGAAGGATTACGTGATTTTAATTTAGGTTAAGCTACATACAGGTATAAGGATGGCAGGAATATAGAGTACTGCTCCATCCATTAGTTGTAAGTTTGTATGTAAATAGTTGTATATAGTAGAGGGATGAATGTGTGAAGCGAATGTATTTATAAGTAAGAATGGAGAGTGAGTGATATTCTAGTGATAAGCACCTAGACGATGCTGGCTGGATGGCGAAAGCCAATGCAAAAAAAAAGTCGTCATCTTTTCAGATTAATCTATTTCTTAATCTTCAACACCTCCTTCAATTCAATTCACATACCTAAATTGAACGATTATAATCATTTCTTTACATAATGAAGGAAGTAAAAAAGAAAAGTCCAAAAAACGCGAGGAAATTTGATTTAAGAACGGATAGAAGGCCGGAAAAGCAGGAATCGTTTAGAAACATCGAAAGTAACATAAAAGTAAGAAAAAGGTTTTCCACTCGCTCATGTACCTAAACTTGAACTATCTAGGGAACTTCTTTGGATATGGCAACAGAGTGTAACAGTGAGTCTTGGTGTTATCTGCTTTACTATCAGTGAGGGGCAGATTCCCTCTCTTTCTCGTAGATGGGCACACGACTACGCTGCCACTTACAGCATCCTCTTTCATTGCTTTATATTCCCCGCTATACCCGTAACATTTTATATTCTTCCCTTCTTAACGTATCTCTGACACATTACCCGCTGGTATACATTACTATATTCACATGCATTATCTTCTTCCTACAAGACGCTATTTCCTTGATGCAGTTTATATTCATACATTTATGTATATAAGTTCTTTTTAAGAAACATTTCTAAGTATATAAAAAAGAAAATTCAGGTCTAATCAAGTTTTGGTGATGTTGTCTTGAACAAATTAGGTTTGACCTGGCAAGTAATGTTTCGCTACCCACATTTTGCTGTAGCAGTGTTGACTTAATGTGTCTCTGAGCCTTTACTTTTTATTAAGGCAGGTTATCAGTGAACGGGTAGTGTGGAAAAGAAGCTATCTATTACCCTGTCTGATCGTGAAGCAATCGTTAGTTTGTAACTTGAGGCCTCAGACACTCGAAGGCCAGAGGAGGTATTGATATAATATACTGATATAATATATGTTTCCAAATATACGGCTGTCTTCATGTCGACTGAGAGATAACCACCAGTATGTTCTTTAAGATTACTTGAAATGAAAAAACTTCTTAATTTCATACACGTCAAATCAAATCTCTATTACTCGTTGTGAAAAATATAAAATTGCCATTAACTATAAAAACTCGAAATTTTAATAAAATACAATAAGAATATTATTTGGCGGGATGTTTCCTTTATCTTACCAATAGAACTGCGGTGGGTAGTCAGCCAAATGATAAGTGGTTGGTACATGTTTGGTCTCCGCATTAGAGATTGGGAATTACGCACACAAATAGAAGCTCTCAACCCTTGGGCAATGCCCGTTTTTACCTTAGATAGAAGTTCAGACCTCAGTAAGAGCATGATTTCATTTTGCACAGAATTCAAAGCCCCTTTTCTTCCTTGTAAAAGCTCTTGCATCCCTAGTTAACTAGAACAATGCATAAGTGAAGCGGTGCAAGGTTTTGAAATTGCACAGAATGCTCTGGTAATCTCAAGCCCCAGAGAGTGCAGAAAAAGTCGCTTGCAGTGACTTATTATGACGATGTAAACTTTTGGTTGTTTTCGCCTGCGTTCTACTTGTGTACACGTCATTGTCTGATTTTAAAACTAAATTCCACGCTTATCTGGTTAAAGAAATTTTGTTTCTTCTTTTATACACAAAACAGATGTTTGTTAAAATGGGATATAATAAACATTTTACAACATCAGTTTATACTTTTCCAATATTATCGCTTTTAAATAAATTTACGTGGTCATTTTCTCTTATTTCAGTTTATATATAATTTAATAGACGTCCTTCTTGACCATTCAGGAAAACATCATTAGAAACTAGAGATTTATATCTCCTGATTAGTTGGGTAAACTTTTAGAAAGACCATTCAGCCAGTGTTTTGTAGAGCTGAAGTCCACTGGGAACTTCCATCCAACAAGTACAAAATAAAGTAGTGGAGACTAGAGTGCAGGTAAGAGATAGTCTAGTCAGTGAGAGGGATGAAATACTGTATCCTAAACTTTCCTCTTCAACTGCATTCCCATAAGGACCATAGTAATGACAGTGTACTGCTAGATTCTTTGTTTTAAATTCTTAACAAGGGCTACGATACACCTCTATCGTTAGAGCCAAATGAAAGGCAATTTCCAAGGTTGTAAAATAACATTTGGACTTCGAAATTGTAGATTTATTTATGTTGAAGCCGGTCAATAAAATGAACTCTTAATTATAAGCAAACGTTCAGTATTGTAATTGTATGGTATTGTAAATAGCTTCCAACTCACCCAATAATAATAACAATTCATTGAAGGAATAATAATAATTAATGATTAAATAATAATATAATAAATAAATAAATAAATAATATTAATAATAATTATAATTAATGTCAGGTCAGCACTGGCTTTTTACTATTTTATTTATGGAATCTTTTTATTGATCGAAACCAATCTTCGCTAGTGTAACTCCTCAATTACCTCTAATTGGAACCATCATTACTGTCACAGCTTTGCAAAATTAGTGTAACATTTTTTCTAATTTTTTGTTTTTTCCAGATTTTGGAATACGTAGTGGTGAACAAGTTGACGATTATCCCTGTGCGTTCAGGTATAGAGCTGGCGCATCATTGGAAGGACAATTTACCAGTCCAAATTTTCCTGGACTCTATCCAAGAGACACTGAATGTCATTATTTCTTCCATGGGTCCGATAATCATAGAGTACGAATTATCTTCCATTATTTTGACGTAGAAGGAATTCATCCGTAAGTTGATTCTATATTTTATTAGTACTTTTTTTTTTTTTTGTTTCACTTTGAGAGATTCTTTTATTACAGTTTTAAATTAAAATGAAATTCTGATTGATATCAAATACTAATTATTTTTAGCAGAGTTAGAATTAAAATAAAAGTAACCGACATTTAATAAATTTAAGAATTAAAAATTAATGAAATTTCGACTGTCATAAAACTGAACATATCGCATTTATTGGAAATGGACATTAGTATTTAAAAATTTTATTTAAATTAGAAATTGACTTAAAAGATTTAGTATTTACTTCTTCTTTCTCCATTTTAATTTCTCTTTTTCTTAATATCTCCTTAACAAAAACAGTTTAAAAAGTTAAATATAAGAGTTGATTAAACGTCAAAAGGTACACAATCAGCAAGTACCCAACAATTCATTAATACTTCAGCTCGTAATTTCAGCCATTTGTATATGTATACGAGGGTCGTTTGAAAAGTCCGTGCAAAAATAAAACCTACTTAATTTTTGGGGGTAAACCTTTTTTATTTTTCAACATAGTCCCATTTTAGGCTTATACACTTCGTCCAACGCTGCTCTAGTTTTTTGATCCCTTCCGAATAATAGAATTTGTCCAAGTCTGAAAAATAGCCATTCGTTTCTGCAATCACCTCCTCGTTTGAATAAAATCTTTTTCCCGCCAGCCATTTCTTCATATTGGGGAACAAATAGTAGTCCGAGGGAGCCAAGTCTGGAGAATAGGGGGGATGTGAAACGAGTTGGAACCCTATTTCCATTAATTTTGCGACCACAACTGCTGAGGTGTGAGCTGGTGCGTTGTCGTGATGGAAAAGGACTTTTTTGTGGGCCAATCGTGGGCGTTTTTCTTGCAGCTCGGTTTTCAAACGGTCCAATAACGATGAATAATATGCACCTGTAATAGTTTTACCCTTTTCCTGATAGCCGATGAGAATTATTCCTTGCGAATCCCAAAAGACAGTCGCCATAATCTTTCCGGCCGAAGGAACGGTCTTCGCCTTTTTTGGCGCAGATTCCCCCTTGGTAACCCATTGTTTAGATTGTTCTTTGGTCTCAGGAGTATAGTGATGTATCCATGTTTCATCCACAGTGACGAAACGACGCTTAAAGTCCTGCGGATTCTTCTGGAACAGCTGCAAACCGTCCTTGCAACACTTCACACGATTTCGTTTTTTGTCAAGCGTGAGCAATCGCGGCACCCATCTTGCGGATAGCTTTGTCATGTCCAAATGTTGATGCAAAATATTATGTACCCGTTCATTCGAGATGCCCACAGCACTAGCAATCTCACGCACCTTCACTCTTCTGTCATCCATCACCATATCATGGATTTTATCAATGATTTCTGGAGTAGTAACCTCAACAGGGCGTCCAGAACGTTCAGCGTCACTTGTGCCCATATGGCCACTCCGAAAATTTTGAAACCACTTATAAACTGTTCTAATCGAAGGTGCGGAGTCACCATAATGTTTATCAAGTTTCTCTTTAGTCTCCTGAGGCGTTTTGCCTTTCATAAAGTAGTGTTTAATCAACACACGAAATTCTTTTTCGTCCATTTTTTGAAAATCACTTGACTTCCTCGATTCAAACGAATGCCAAACACAAAGAAATAGACCGATCTGGCTGAAACTTGGTGTGTGTTCTTCCAAGAGATGCTACTAACTAAACATAACCTCGATACGCGCCAGTGGTGCTATCTCTCTGACTTTGCACGGACTTTTCAAACGACCCTCGTAATTATATATTTTAATATTGTGTTTGTATAATATACATATGTCTACATCTAGTTTAAGTAAGAGTAGAAGTACATACTAGGTGGGGCAAAAGGTATGAACCGGCTTCAAAGGGATGTAAAACAAAAACAATTCAACTTACAGAAATTATGTTTATATTGTTTAATTCAGTACAGAATCTAGTTTTTTACATTAAGTTTGAAAGATGATATCACTTGCCTCAATCTCGCCATTGAAATCCTAGCAGTGTGGGATGTAGCCCCGTCCTGTTGGAATCAGATGTCTCCCTAGGATTTCAATGGCGAGATTGAGGCAAGTGTTCCCCCAGCGCCTCGTCTCTTTGTGGGGTGACGTGGAGTGGGCCTGCGCGCTCACCAGATTTGAGCATTTGTGATTTCTTTTCTTTGGGGGTACATAAAGGAAAACTTTTTAAACATCGTCCACATACCCAGGAAGAACTTAAGGACCAGAATCAGAGAGGAAGTTACGGCAATACCCATCGAAATGTGCAGTAGAGCGGTTGAAAACTTCAGAATTCGCCTCCAAGAGTGCATCGCGGCTGACGGCCGCCACCTACGTGATATCACCTTTCAAACTTAATGTAAAAAACTAGATTCTGTACTAAATTAAACGATATAAACATAATTTCTGTAAGTTGAATTGTTTTTGTTTTACATCCCTTTAAAACTGGTTCATACCTTTTGCCCCACCCTGTACCATTAAACGGTCTACATAACGTGCTTAAAATGTTACTCCGAATTCTTTCTTTAATTGTGGAACAAACATTCCTGTTGCACAAATATTTTAGACGTTGTTGCCGATAGTGAGTGTCTCATTCCTAACTCGCGTGGGGCGAACTCCTCTCTTGAGGATGCGCAGCGTCGAGACTTTTAAAATGTAAATCTAACCTACATAAAATTTCAAAGGGTTTTTCCCAGATTTCAGACTTGGTTTTTTTTCAGGAAGATTTTTAATGATTTCTTATTAATTAATAGTTAATTCAAATGATACTTTATTCACGTTCATCGGTTCACGCGACAATAGTTTGAAAAGATTGCAATACTTCCCCTTAGCAGTTGTAAGAGCAGTAGGCGCTTTAATTACATGGGGAAGCCCTAACCCCTTCATTCTGCCAAATTTTATCCAAATCAGGATAAGATTTAATTTCCTACCGGACAGTTTTAATAGTGTTCAAAATTATTTAAAAAAAAAGAAGTCGCTTTACAGTATGGATTATCATGGTTAGTTGAAAAGAACTAGAGAAGAACAACTTTATCTCCAAGTATGTAAATAAAACATGATTTGCATTAGCTACTGCATGAGAAGAGTAGATTAGGTTACTAAGATCGCTAGGATGGAGTTACTAAGAGAAATCTACTTGAAAGAAGTTAAAATAGTGAAATCTACTTGAAATAATGTGCCTACTTTATTTCTTTTCAGTGATTTACTACTTTTATAAGCTAGAAGTTAATTTTAAGCTAAAAAGAAAGATGAAACAGGAAATGATTGTCCCAATTGGAAGTCCACATACCCAGGAAGAACTTAAGGACAGAATCAGAGAGGAAGTCCATTCGGCTGATAGCGAAGGTCCTTGGGTTTAAGTCAACTGGCTACCATGATTTGCTCTTAACAGAAAACTCTTACAGAAAAGATGACAGTGTTGTCTATAACGAGGAAACATTGTCCGAAGGCTGGCAATGCATTATGTGGCTCCAAGTAATAACAAATAAAGAAACGTTGTGAAATATTTTCATTTAAAATTTTCTCAATCTCGAGATTGTCTCGACACTAATTCTTTTTTAGGCTTGTAAATTTTCCAAGCACCTACGTTTCTGCTCAATGATGTGTGGGAAATTGTTTCTTATTAAAATTTGATAAAAATATGATTAAAAAAGATTAAAGATGAACTTTGATGGTTCTTGCATTTTTTTTAAAAAAGTTTTTTATTTCAACGTCGCAAGTTACTTAAAAACAAGCATAAAAAAGTAACATAAACTGGGAAAGCCAGCACAGTGCTGCAATCTATAAACATAAAAGTTGTTTTTTAATGTAAGTGAAATATAATATTCAGGTTGAAATATAAGGTAAAGCAAAGGAAAGGTTACGAGTTGGAATGGAATATTTCTACCAGCGAGACTTTTTACTAGAGATTAAATAATGTTTCAGACGCCGCTGATACCCCAAACATAACAAACTTACGAAACCCCTGACGAAAAATAATTTAAAAAAAAGATATCCTATACAGTACACTGCGTGATTCAAGTTTTGTTTTAGCAAGGGCTTTAGAAATCACATTTAACCTGCATTAGTGCATACAGTATTTACGAATCCTCTGGATAAGAATTGCCAAGAAGAAATTAAAACAGATTCTTAATGGTGGAGTGCCTTACTTGTGAAACCACAGCTTCATCTAAGATCGCTAGTTAAAAATTCAACCTTGCAGCACTGGTTATCACCGACACGAGGAGACAGAAATCTATTTTGTAAACAAAGGACCTCTGAAGTTTTTATTTTAATACAACTTAACTGAACATTAATATAAGATATTAATTTTTAAACTCAAAGAGTAACTCACTGCCCAATAGAGAACAGCTCCGAAGAAATAAATATGTTCTTTTAAATAATTCAATTGAGTAAAACTAACTGTTAAAATAGGATGAAAAATTAATGCCAGTTTCACTCATGTTAAACTTTATTATGCCGAGCTTTCGACCTAGGGACTAGGTCATCTTCAGGGCTGTGGAACATACGAGGTATGTTCAAAAAATAAGGTGAATTTTCAAATTTCGCGGGCTACGTACATTCGAATTTCGATTGTCTTTTTTTTTTATGTTGGTACACTTGTCTCGAACATATTTTCAAAGTTGTAGCTATATAGCATGTTTAGTTTGTATGTTAGAGGCATAAATAAGACAAGTGTTTTGCGAGTTCGGCGATTTTCTTCTGTCGAAAAAAATGGATCAACGAATTTGCATCAAATTTTGTGTAAAAAATGGAATTAAGTGTTAAAAAACACTTGAAATGTTGAGAGTGGCGTACGGTGAGAGTACTCTGTGTCAAAAAAATGTTTACAAGTGGTACAAGCTTTTCACAGAAGGTCGAGAAGATGTGAATGACGTCGCTCGCCCTGGACGCCCCAGCACATCAACAACCGATGAAAATGTTGAGAAGAATCGTCGAATCACAATTAGAGAAGTTGCTGAGGTTGTCGGCATATCGGTTGGCACATGTCCTGCAATTTTTTTCGGAAATTTTGGGCATGAAGCGTGTAGTAGCGAAGTTCGTTCCAAAATTGCTGAATTTTGATCAAAAAAACCGTCGCATGAGCATCGCTCAGGAATTGTTGAATGACATTATCATGTCTCAGTCACCGTATTCACCAGATTTGGCGCCCTGCGACTTTTTCCTGTTCCCATGATTGAAGAGACCCATGAAAGGACGGAGATTTGCGACGATTGTGGAGATAAAAACCGAATCGCTGAGAGAGCTCAAGGACATACCAAAAAGTGCATATCAGAACTGTTCCGAGGATTGGAAAAAATGCTGGCACATATGTATTATATCTGAGGGGGACTACTTTGAAGGAGACAAAATAAAAATCGATGAATAAATAAATATTTTTTAAGAAAAATGAAAATTCACCTTATTTTTTGAACACACCTCGTATTTACAGGTTGTTAACAATAATTCTATTAAAGTGAATATATACAAAAATTATTTACCTAGTTTAGAAAGTAATATTTTTACATTACAGGGTTGGTGTGTCTTCTATCTTGTCTGTTCATGGACTGAGTGTGATCGGTCTGTGTGTGGTATGTGTTAGGTTGCGTGGAAGTCAGTGTTGCCAATTGTCAAGTATTTTGTATTTTGTAGTAAGTTTGCGTATATGTTGTTTAAATTGTTCGTGTCTGTTTTGAAGTCATTTTAATAGAATTATTGTTAACAACCTGTAAATATGTTCCACAGCCCTGAAGATGACCTAGTCCCTAGGTCGAAAGCTCGGCAAAATAAATGTATCACGATTGAAAACTGTCAGTTATTTTTTCATCCTATTGAAACTATAAATCAGTCACCAAAAATAATGAACAGCTATAACTGTTAAAAGTAAATATTTTTTCCCTTGAAGTAAAGGAAAGTTACTGTAATGGAAAATCCAAGATGCTATGCACGTGATATAAGAAATGCGGCGGAAATGCATCACTGCAATACTCCTACAAAGGTAGTAATAAATAAAACAGCAGCCAGTCTCTAAGGATTTAAGCTGTTAGGCTGAATTCCCTCTGATTTCTCTATTAAGGATGGCACTGAATCTTAACCCATGTTAAGGATAAGAATATTTATTTATAAATGGAATTTTACAATCTTAAAAAATTTATAAATTCATATTCATTTCGTTTAAAAAGAAATACACAAATCAAATTGATATTAACTCACTTGCAAGTAGTAAATACTGTATTTCTTTAGCCCTAATTGGTAAGCAAATCTATTGTCCACCTGAAGCACGCCATTAAAAAGCGTAATTAATGTTACTTGGCGATGTTGGGTAGCCACGTAGCTATTTTACTAGTTAACCATTAATATCTTTTGAAGGATGTTTCACGAAAGAATTTAACGGAGAATCCGTTTGTAGACTAAAAGTTCACGAACAGAGATCTATTGATGAATCTCAGTCCAATACTCATTACAGAACTGGAGTAGGAAGTTAGTGAGCGTCCTCACCCTTACGTCTTGAACTGAAGATTGGGTCTAGACTAACTAGGTTGTCGAAACTTTCTTTCTTTTCCGGTCTAACATACCTTCACACAAAAGTTCTGACTGCCATTACTCATTAGAGGACTTTTTTTTTTTTTACAATCAATGTTGATCTTAATTCAGAGGTTTGCTGTTATTCGATTTACACTACATTGATTTATTGCTGGAGAGACTTTGTTATAGTTTTGTGTCTACTACGAGAATGGGTATTTGTTCTCATCCCTCACGACACCCAAGTTGATGTTCTGTAGGGAGGATGAGGAATGGAACTTTTCGTTGCTAAGAAGCTTTTCGTAGCAACTACTATATCGATGGTACCTTTTGGGGATATCATTACTACTGGTCTACAATCCTAAAAGTGAATCCTACCAAAATAGTGATTGAAAACGGTCATAATAAAGTAAACTAACGATAATGAAGTTCGATTGTCGCGTCAAGATGATGGCCAAAACTCTTGCAGTACAGAGATGGGGTAATGATCTTCCACCACTGACTGATGTTGTTCAAAGGGTTTGCAGAGATGAATATTGCCTTTTCACACTTGGTATTCGCATATATAAATTCAAGGTTATATTCTATTAATTTATTTATTTAATCTTACGCAAACGTTGTAAAGAAACGATTATCGAATACAATTAAGTTTTATTTTTGTCGAGGCCTTTGACAATATAGTTTTTGAAAGAGTCATATCTGTCAATCAATCAAATAGAATGGTCATAGAAATAAGATAAGATCGAGCCGTTTGAATAGGGGTACCTCCTTGATAAAGAGTTGTGATGAGTACCTAATAGTTCAAGAAATTTACCTCAAGTATAATCTCACTTATATAATCAATGAATAGTTTAAAATTAAGGATGCAGAGTTATTGCGTGATTACTAGAAAGCAGTAGCCAATCCTGTGAGAACTGACTAAAAATTTGTATTATTCCCATAAATAACTATAAAATATTTTCAAGCTTATCGCGTAAAATGAGGTAAATATGAGTAATGTAACTACTTCTCCACCTTTATTTTCAAATTCTAAAACCAATTTCATCACACTTTTATGGTATTTAACGTACAAGATCTTTTTTCACAAACTAACCTAAAAAACCACATTGATCTAAAAAAAAATACAGTCAAAGCGAACCCGTCAAATATTCTTGCTACAAATTTCATCAAAATGTAATACCCAGAGTTTAGGAAGCCCTAATCCTTTATCATCACAGAACCAGCTACCAATCCACTTATGATACTGCTGCTTAAGTATGGTTATCGCCAACGTTCTATCCTCTTCAGCCATTGATTTTTGCAATATTTCTTCTTTTTTCTTTACACAGCTTAATTCCTAATTTTAAATGTTGGAAGGGCATAAAACAAAAGTACTCCCAGCACATTCAAGAAAAACTCTCTGCAGTCTAATATACAGGGTGTTCATTTTAAGACGGCTCAAACGCATTTCATGCTTAAACGCTTAATCTGAGCCAAGAATGGCAGAGGAAAAATTTGTTGCCCGTCACCTCTAGTTTCAGAATATGTGACTTGATTTTAGATTCCTGCCCGCATACGCGGCTGACGCGCGACCAAAAGTGAGGATTTGCAGTTGACCCCTATTTTCATATATGCAGTTTTAAAGAGTATAAAAAGTTATGAAAGAAACCGGAAACCGCAATTCGATATCTTCAAAATTAAAGCTACTAGGCCATTTCAAAATCTGGTATTTATTAATCATATTTCAATTTTTTTAACTTGTTATCAAAGAGAAAGAAGAGCACGCGATAGGTCATTTTTATGTATTTTTTCATCCCTTTTCTTCTAAAAAATATTGCCACGGCAGTAAAGCTAGTATTTTTCTTAATATCGGGAAATAAGTAGTTTTCGAGTGATTTTCGAAGCAATAATCAAATGTTAAGAGCCTTCAAAGGTGCCTCCTGTGGCTCGCAAGCCAGGTTAGCCAGGAGGTTACCAACAGGCTTTCTGTATCTGAGGAGGCACCTTTGAAGGCACCGTAAATGCTGCACAAGTTGCATAAAGTGCATTATTTGATAAATTAAGGAATAAGTTTGATCATTTACATGAAAGATATTGATAACTTAAATATGTGGCAGGAGGTTTCCAATTTTTTTGGTAATTAAACGCAACTCTCCCGAAATTACTAAATAATTATTAAACTTTCTTGTTTGTAGCAGATTTAAAATTAATTTTTAACCATTTTGTGTATGCTTGAGAACATCTAAAGCTCTTAACATTTTATTTTTCTTAGAAAAATCACTCGGAAAGCGACTTATTTCCCGATATTAAGAAAAATACTAGCTTTACTGCCTTGGCAATATTTTTAGTAGAAAGGGGATGAAAAAATGCATAAAAATGACCTATCGCGTGCTCTTCTGTCCTTTGATAACAAGTTAAAAAATTGAAATATGATTAATAAATACCAGATTTTGAAATAGCCTAGCACCTTTAATTTTGAAGATATCGAATTGCGTTTTCCGGTTTCTTTCATAACTTTTTATACTCTTTAAAACTGTGTATATGAAAATGGGTTTCAACGGCGAACTCTTACTTTTGGTCGCCCGTCTACCGCGTATGCGGGCAGGAATCTAAAATCAAGTCACATATTCTGAAACTAGTGGTGACGGGCAACAAATTTTTCCTCTGCCATTTTTGGCTCAGATTAACCGCTTAAGCATGAAATGCATTTGAGCCGTCTTAAAATGAACACCCTGTTTAACTACAAACTAGAAACGTTTCTAAATTTTAAAAAAAAATACTCGATGCCAATTGGAAATTCGGTAATAATTATAATTTAAAAAAGGAATGAACGTTCAGAGGTTTTGTGCAATGGAATTTCGCGCGGAGATCTCGGGTTCCAATTCTGCCATTAGATTTGCCTCGATGTTGGATGTAGTATGGGCAGTGCACAAAAAAGGCAGTCATTCCAAATAAGTGTTGAGATGTAGCCTAACATTAATAATGTTTTAAAATAAAGCAGTGTTTAGGTTTCAGTAGTACACAAAGCAAGTCAATGCATTAACAAACTCAATTTTGATAGTTTGTCTCCAACGTAATAACTAAGGAACAGATTTTTATGTATTTAAAAATGCCAAATATTTAATTAAAATATGCATTTATTTTCTTAAAATATTTTCTGGAATATTTAAGTAAAATGGACATTTTTTTTATGAAAATGGAATTTTTTTTGAGGGGAGGCAAGTTATAATTATTTATACAAGAAAAGAACATTTTTACAATTTATAATAATTTATTAGGAACAAAATAATTTGTTTTTACAAGTTATAATGATTTATACAACAAAGAACATTTTTACTATTTATAAAAAGATGTGTTAAATTTTCAATTTTGAAAACTTCACTCTTCGAAATTGTTTGCAACCACATGAAATTTCAAATGTTGTAACGTAAAGTGACGGCGATCTGGGCGTAAGATGGACTTGTAACAACTAAAAGATCGTTCAACATCTACAGATGTTATAGGTGCCTTGCTGAAAGAAGTTATCTCGTTGGTTGTAAAGGGTACACGATGTTCTGAGGTGACTTCTGTTCCACTGATAATATCAGAAATCTGGCAGATGGTCTCCCCCACCCTTTGTTCTTGCTCAGTACTTCTACCAGTTTTGATCTGATCAGATCTCCCTTACTCCCAGATATTCCTTCCACCTTTTCGATGACTTTTTTAACGTTGGACACGTTTTCTGTCAGTCGAACATTTTGGGACTCAAGTTGGGTAATGGCTTGTGCAAGAAATACGCAATTGTCAGAAATGAATGCAAGGTCGTTCCTTAAATTAGGTTTCTCGAATAAAGACTTGGCTGTATTTATCGCTACTGCTTCGTCTTCGAGATGTGAAAGGACATTCTTGATTTTATTGTAGTTTTCATAGTAATACTGAGCTGCTTCCAGCCAAGTACCCTATCTTGTCAATATTGGTTCTGGTGGAAGGCACAAGTCTGGATAGAGATCTTTTAGCATTTTAATGCGACTTGGTGCTTTTAAGAACACTTTTTTAACCGAGGAGATTAAGGAATCTACGGCACTGAACCCAAAATGAAAAATATGAAAAAATATGTACATATTTTGATTAAATATGTAGAAATATTTATTTATTTTAATCAAATATGTATAAATATGCGATAACATCCAAATATGTGGAAATATGTGAAATAAAAGTAGACTCAAACGGCTTAAAAAGTGTCAGTATGAATACTTCTACTTGAAAAACGTCTGTAAATTGCCTAGAAAAAAATATGTAAATACATACGAATCCGTTCCCTAGTAATAAGATTGATTTAACTTGTTAAGCGAAACCTTTTTTGTTCTAATGGGTCTCAATTTTAATTGTAGCAAAATTGTTTTACATTTATATTTATAGCTTAAAGCAACTTTTTAGTTAGAATATAATAATCAAAGAGAATATTTAATTTTCATACAATTTACACAAACAAATTGAATTATAACCAACATCATATATGAAAATTATAATAACATAGCCAATAAAGGGTCGAAACGTTGCTGAGAACAAATAATATGAATATTAAAAAACTACTTCAATATTAGAAACCAACAGGAAAGAAGAGTTTCTTTTCATAAATTAAATTGCTAACTTTAACTGGTCTAGCAAAAACAGATAGAAGTACGAGTAAAAGAAATATAATGGAAATTATATCTCCGAAGTCAGACACATCTGCCATTTTCTTGTTCTGTAAAGTTAAATACCTTTTTATAAAAGTAAATATAAAGCCAGAGGGCGGATTGCGATTGGTTCGTTTCACTGGCTGCCAAGTACCATCCTATCATAATCCTCTATTCACTTTAAAGAACAAATTGATATTCTATTTTCATGATTTTAATCTGGTCGGTGATCAAGAGTAAATAAAACTATACTTTTTGATGAAATAATTGATTGTTTTCAAAACTCAAACCAATCTATAAATTCCATTTAAATATACACTCACACAAATTGAATGTCTGGCCCGCTTTCTAACGCACAATATAATTTTTCGCATTTATATATCTTTCTAATCTGGAGCAAAAATTTCTTATTAGGAGATAATAATGTAGGATTTATGGTCACAAATGACTTTTCAGGTTGACCTGAAAAATTTGCAACTCTAATGTCGAGCTCCAAAATAAGGAATAATTTTCTTCCTTTAAATTGGTCACTTGAATTATGTAAATTATTTTACACATCTTTCTTCTAGAACTCTCCCTGACAAATCGACAAGACGTCTTAAGAGACAGTGGCCTCGTGATCTCCTCTCTTGTGAAGAGAGTGACTAACAGCCTAATGTTTTGGAGTGTTATCACTGCGGTAACTTCTCCACTCGTTACCTTATCATTTGTTACTCTGTTATCACTGTCACTAATCAGGCAACGCGCTGATTTTAGCAAAAATAAACGCAAAAAAAACATATCTTCGCACAATTGTTATTAGGTTTCTCAGCATGAACAAATAATTAATAAGAAATCATTATCCGGCGGGGCTCCTGTCCACCTATCCTCTTCAACAGCAATCCTCTTCCTTGTACAGATATGGTGCGCTACCTTAGGCTCTACATAGACAAACGGCTCACGGTAGAACCCACACACTAGACTTAAAAGACAAGCAATGACAAAACGTGCGAAACTGCTTTACAGACTTCTTGGACGACGCTCCAAATTACCCAGTGAACTCAAACGCTTGGATATACAGTACTATTCTCAAACCTATGTGGACTTACGGACTAGAGCTGTGGGGTTCAGCCAAACCTACAAACATACGGTACGGTACAGACATTTCAGTCAAAACTCCTCCGACAGATAGTTGACGCTCCTTTCTACGGTGACTAACCTCATTCTTCACACCGACCTCAACATTCCCTTCTACTAAATACCAAAAATTCCATACTACTCTCTCGACCAGCTCTAATCCTCTTGCACTGTCTCTCGCTTCCTCTGACATCCCTAATACTCCTCGCCGACTGAATCGCCAGTGGCCCTGCGACTTCCTTGAGGTCTGAAGGCCTAAACGCCATTATTCTCCTATCTCTCCTCTCTCCTCGTATTCTCCTATCTCTCCTCTCTCCTATAGAGAGTGCTACCGCTGGGTAGTTTCTCTCCTCCTGCTCCAGTTCATCACTCTCTCCATATTTACTTATTTTATACAATGTTTACAGATTGTAAATTACAAAATAATTTAAAAAAAGAAGAAAAGAAATCATTAAAAACCTTCCTGAAAAAAACAAGTCTGAAACCTGGGTACTAACGATGATAAATACGACTTTTCATCGACTTGCGACGTTGAAATAAAAAACTTTTTTAAAAAATGCAAGAACCATCAAAGTTCATCTTTAAAAATAATAATAAATTAAAATGAATTAATTATAATTACTTAAATTTTGTTTTTGCTCTTCTTCACAAATGAGACCAATTTTAAGATTACATACTCAAATTTTATTACGGAATAATCCTATATTTAAAGATAAGTAAACTTTTAAATGGTTGCCTAAAATAAACCTGATTGCTAAACCTCAGGAATAATATCTTAGAGAATCATTAGCCTTCTGTCTGAGATATAGAATGGCTGTTAGATGTAAATCGTGAATACATGCAGGCCCACGTTTAAAAACCAACTGGGCCAAGATATTCAATGGTTTGTTGTAAGGTAAAACTTGCGAGTTAAATGGGGTAGAAGTTGGGCTTTATTAGAGGTAAGATTCTACTCCCATATTTGATCCTGAATAGCGGCATGTTAGCCCTTCGCTCTGAACAATTTCTTTCTCTAGTACAAGAATCAAGCTTTAAAAAAGCATTTTCTTATATTCTACAATTCTATGTTTTCCCTCATTTAGAAGAGCAATCCTTCCAGACCACTCCCGGTTATCTTTGTTAGAGGTTTCTTTAAAATGTTATTACATATAAAAGAATGCATTAGTTTGTAAAGTGCAATTTTTTAAAAAAAGAAATTAATTAAAAGCAATTAAAAGTAGATCGCTTGAAAATGTTCATATTGGTGTTAAAACCGTTTTTACAGAAAATTCACGGGAGAAAGAATTGCTTCTATCTTAACTGTGGCTCCTGAACTACTAAGTGTTAAAGTGTACCAAGTCTTATTCTGATCAATCTTAAAGATATTGTAAAGTTTTTCCAAATAACTTTACTTACACAACTAATGCCTGCCACTAGTTATTAAATATGTGGGTTTGATTAAATAATAAAACTCGCTAAAGTTTGTAAGTAATAACCTGATGTATTCACACATTAACATTAACTAACATTAACATTTACTAGCAACTAACGCTATTCATTACAGTCACCATTTACAACAGTCACAACAGTTTACTGTTACTTATTCACTACGTAACGCCACAAAACTGTTCCACGACTGACCCCTGGTCCACACTGCACCGAATTGCGCTAGACTCAACCGCACTAGCAAAGCTCTACTCACGAACTGACTACCTGCCCAACTGGCTAACACTGAAGCACTCCGTAACACTGACTCTCTCAAAACTATCACTTCCAAAGTGTCTCCCAAAACTGTCTCTCAAAGACTCACTCAAAACTAACTGATTAAAACTGATTAACACTCGTTAAGAACTCCTTAAAACTCTAAAGACTCCTTAAAAACTGACTTCTCCAGCGGCGTCGGCCTCCTTTTAACTGCGTGCCTCCCTCCAACTGGGACTGCCCTCCTCCAACTCTCTGAGCATAAGTTTCCACGCCCTCCTGACGTTCATTGGCTGGAGAAAACATACTGCCACCACCTCAGCTGGGGCCGCCCTCCTCCTACTCTCTGTCTCGCTCCTACCTGTCAATCACTGGCTGGGAAACCACATATGCCACCACCCCAACTGAGGCCTTTCTCTTAGCTGGCTTTTACACAGGTCACTAACTCCTTGAACAATCTAGCCCTTTCCTTTCTAGTTCAGGTATAGACCGGCCCTTTTGTCTACACAGTGGTGGCCTGATACCGACTTTGGTCGCTTAACCCCTAGAACAATCTAGGCCTTTCTTCTCTGCCACAGGTAGATACCGCCCTTTTGTTTATGCAGTGGCGGCCTGTTACTGACTTTGATCGCTCAACCCCTAGAACAATCTAGGCCTTTCTTCTATGCCCAGGTCAACTTCGTTACAATATTCTTTACAGGAGCCGTTCACTGCACAAATCGATTAACTCCACTTTTTTAAATATCTTAAATTTAAGTGTCAAAGCACTTTGTTCAGTCATAGCTTTTTTTATTTTTAATAAATCTCCCAAATAATAAAGATTAACACCATTAAACGACCAAAAACATTTGTCCCCAATAAATATTAAATAATTGATTTTGGAAGCCATTTTGATTAATTCCGTGCTCTAAATCGTTAGTAAATCGTTGCAATAATTAAACTCAAATGCAGTAGCAGGCACTGAATGATAACAGTAAATTTATTTAAATTTATAAAGAATTATAACAACAAAGTACATTATTTCATCGCATTTCTCCATTTTGTTGATTTATGGAGTTAATCAAGTTGTGCAGTGAACGGCTAATATAAAAATTGGTATTATTTTTAGTTGGCGAGCAGCACATATTCTTGATAGAGAGAATCATGAATATAAATGACTATGAAGTAGTTTATATTGAACATTATAAAAATATTACACAGGGTGTTCCAATTAAAACGCACCAATCGCTAATAACTTTTTAGGAAAGCGGAAATCCTGAAAAACCCATTAAATAAACTATATTTTTTTGGGTCTACTTTTCAAATTTTCTAACCCCGATGCTGTATCTTGGGTTACGGCCAAAAAACTGATTGGGGGTTTCATAAGGACCACTGGTTTGGCCAATGATTAAGAAAACTACATTAAAAAAATGTGAAAAATGACCCCGTTTCGATATCCCTAATATTTGTCGAGATATTTAAGATCAAAGTTACAATTTTATCTTATTCGTGAACGGTTTTCAATATTAATTTTCCACCAGAAATACACGTTTTGGGAGGTCTTCTGACTGCAAAAAAAAAGAAAGTTATTTGTGACGCAAAGAACTAAAATAATAATAATTGAAGATTTTAAAAAAATGTAGCGTGGGAGAATCAGGATAAATTTGTTTTATCATCAAATAAAAGCAACCAGCACATCAGTTTAAAGTACCTCGTATGCAAGACTTCTTGTCCTATGATTACGATAAGAAAATCTTGATGGATGTTTGCTTTTATTTAATGGATTTTTTTTTTTTTCAGTATTTCCGCTTTCCTAAAACGTTATTAGCGAACTATTATTGGTGAGTTTTAAATGGATCACCCTGTATATTTACTATACGTACAAATTTGTAAAAACAGGACTTGTATCCGAGACAAAAAGTTACAAAAAATTGAAAAAAGTTATTCAAATATGAAAGAGATTGTTGTCAGTAAAAATTATCATCGATTTTGACTTTCGGCGTATTGCGGCTTTATCAAAAAGTTAACTGAGGCTAGGTTTGTTGCCTGGAGACATAAAGAATTCTACGTTCTCGGAAGTTTTCTTTATAGAAGCTTTTATTGACTCGTTGTTTCTTCAGTCGTTTTTTATCAAAGAAAAGAAAATGGGATTTTTTTATGGTTTTAAACAAGAAAATTGTAGATTATAATTGTAGATTATTATAATAAGCATTAAAAAAATTATTAGCACATTTTAAAATCACGAAAATTCAGCAATGTACCAAAACTTTATTTAGGAATAGTGTACGAGGTGTGGCTATTAAATAACGAGGCTATTGCTATAAATCATTTTATTTTAAATTTATACATATCTAGTTATTATCACCTTCAATATACACCCCTTCCCTATCCCTACAACGCTCCATGCGAATTTACCATTGTTCGAAACAGTGCTGGAAGTCTTTTTCTGTGAGCCCCTGCATGACGCGTGCCGCTTTTGCTTTCACAACTTCAACGGACTTGAAATCGTGTTCCTTTTAATGCAGATTTGACTTTGGGGAACAGATAAAAGTCACATGGGGCCAAGTCAGGCGAATAAGGCGGATGGCCTAAAACTGGGATGTTGTACGAGGGTCGTTTGAAAAGTCCGTGCAAAGTCAGAGAGATAGCACTACTGGCGCGTATCGAGGTTATGTTTAGTTAGTAGCATCTCTTGGAAGAACACACACCAAGTTTCAGCCAGATCGGTCTATTTCTTTGTGTTTGGCATTCGTTTGAATCGAGGAAGTCGAGTGATTTTCAAATCGTGTGAAGTGTTGCAAGGACGGTTTGCAGCTGTTCCAGAAGAATCCGCAGGACTTTAAGCGTCGTTTCGTCACTGTGGATGAAACATGGATAAATCACTACACTCCTGAGACCAAAGAACAATCTAAACAATGGGTTACCAAGGGGGAATCTGCGCCAAAAAAAAAGGCGAAGACCGTTTCTTCGGCCGGAAAGATTATGGCGACTGCCTTTTGGGATTCGCAAGGAATAATCCTCATCGACTATCTGGAAAAGGGTAAAACTTATTACAGGTGCATATTATTCATCGTTATTGGACCGTTTGAAAACCGAGCTGCAAGAAAAACGCCCACGATTGGCCCACAAAAAAGTCCTTTTCCATCACGACAACGCACCAGCTCACAACTCAGCAGTTGTAGTCGCAAAATTAATGGAAATAGGGTTCCAACTCGTTTCACATACCCCCTATTCTCCAGACCTGGCTCCCTCGGACTACTATTTGTTCCCCAATATGAAGAAATGGCTGGCGGGAAAAAGATTTTATTCAAACGAGGAGGTGATTGCAGAAACGAATGGTTATTTTTCAGACTTGGACAAATCCTATTATTCGGAAGGGATCAACAAACTAGAGCAGCGTTGGACGAAGTGAATAAGCCCAAAAGGAGACTATGTTGAAAAATAAAAAAGGTTTACCCCAAAAAATTAAGTAGTTTTTATTTTTGCACGGACTTTTCAAACGACCCTCGTACTTGGCTAGAAACGTCTTGACAGACATTGCATTGTGGGCCGGCGCGTTGTCTTGAACCCATGACTTGTTCTTTCACAGATCGGGTGGTTTTTTCCTTACTCTTTCACGGAGTTGAGCAAGCACCTCACGGTAGTAATGTTGATTAATTATAATCGATATTTTCATCCGTTTTGGACGTGGAAGGGCGACCCGGGCGGTCATCATCTCCGACGTCTTCTCGGCTATCTTGGAAACGCTTGACCTTCTCAAAAACATGCGCACGTGATAAACATTCATCGCCATAAACTTCTTTTAATAAAAGATAAGTTTCAGCAGCGGTTTCACCAAGTTTCATGTGAAATTTCACGAAATTCGTTGCTCTACTACATGTGTAGTATCATGTTTTCGGCAAAAAGTAAACTAACACCTCTTACACAAACGACGGTTCCGGTCAGACTGATTTTTTCTACAAACACGTGAGACGCTTCAATCGAAAGAGAAGGCTTTACGCTGCACAGCTGTCATTCGTTAGGATTTAGCGCAAGCATAGTTCTTCTGAAGCAGCATCAATCACGTTATTTAATAGCCACACCTCTTATAATTTAATTTTCTAATTCAGGTTATTTTTTTTTGAAAAATTTAATAAACTGATAGATTGGCTTCACTATTTTGCTACAGGTGTGATCTCAGTTCAGCCAGTGATTACGTAGAATTTTCCAATTTCATTGGTTTAGACAGGAAATATACCAGACAATGTGGACAGATTAGCTCTGGTATGGTAGTGGAATCTGAAAGGAAATTCTTCAGGGTCACCTTTAAATCTAATGATAGACTCGATGCGACTGGTTTCAACGCTTCATATCAGTTTATTGAACAGGTCACCATAGCGCCAACCACAACCATCACGCGCTCTGCTGGTCATCCAGGTATGCAGTTTTATTAACATAATTACGGAATTTGCGAAATATATTACAATGTCACCACATTTACAGTATAACAATATTGTTTATTGGTCAACCTTTTAGAATTTCACGCCTTCAATTTTTTGTATTGTTCAACCACGATCAAATTCACTGTCATTAATTTCAACTCCGCTGCAGTATCCTTTTTTTTTTTTTTTTTACCCCGTCAGATTTCGGATCATCATCCACCTTCAGGGAGTGAAGATATCAGAAAGTGACAATAGTTTTTCTCTGAAACTCAAATTTCCTAGTAATCCTATTTTTGAAAATCCATTTTCAAACAAACTCCGAAACTGGTCAAAATTTAAAGAAACAACATTAACAATATCATTAATTCCTTTTTTTTGTACTATAAATGCATCAATTCTAATCCGACGAATTCATTATTTCGTAAAGTAGTTAATAACAGCTTTAATGGTCGAAATAGATGTGTATGAGCATTGAACTCACAAAGTGATGCATTTTTTTAAAGTAACTTCATATGTACTGCATTCACGAAGATCTATAACCTCTATGTGACCTCTGTTTGGGAGAAAAATTGTTAGCCTATGAAAGCCAGTGAAAGCAAATGAAAATATAAGCCAAAAATAGAATTAGAATTCCGGGACCCAAGCTCCACAGCACTGCAGCCGCAAGAGGCTTGTTGTGCCAGCCCCTTTCTTAGATCTAGGGTACGAACCCTCCCTTCCTAAAGAGGTTGAGGACTTTCCCTACTAGTTCTTTTTGCGCTACTATCTCCTTATTAGGTCTCAGCGTTCCAAAGGTTTCTTAGCGCAACCGCTCGATCGCAACACAATCGAACAACAGGCGAGAGGCCGTCTCCTCCTCTTCCTGACACAATCTGCACAACGGTTCCCAGCTAATAAGTTTCCCATCTTGTGCAAACATAAAATTGTGGAATGAACACAGACTAGTTTCTCTTACTCCGAGAGTTCTAACTTACAATTTTTCTTCAAATCATCTTACCATCATTATACAGCTTGTAAAATATTACCCAGAAATAATTTAGAGAATCTAACCCACAGTACAATTTATGAATTCAGAAAGAGTTACGGGCGATAGAGGTTATTAATTATTACTATACGAGGTGTGGCTATTAAATAACAAGACTATTGCTGTAAAACATTTTATTTTAAATTTATACATATTTAGTTATTATCACCTTCAATATACACCCCTCCCCTATCTCTACAACGCTCCATGCGAATTTACTATTGTTCGAAACAGTGCTGGAAGTCTTTTTCTGTGAGCTCCTGCATGACGCGTGCCGCTTTTTCTTTCACAGCTTCAACGGACTGGCATCGTGTTTCTTTTAATACAGATTTGACTTTGAGGAACAGATAAAAGTCACTTGGCGCCAGGTCAGACGAATAAGGCGGATGGCCTAAAACTGGGATGTTGTATTTGGCTAGAAACGTCTTGACAGACAATGCAGCTGTCTTGATGGAGAACCTGACTTGTTCTTCCACAAATCGGGTCGTTTTTTCCTTATACTTTCACGGAGTTGAGCAAGCACCTCACGGTAGTAATGTTGATTAATTATAATCGATATTTTCATCCGTTTTGGACGTGGAAGGGCGACCCGGGCGGTCATCATCTCCGACCTCTTGGAAACGCTTGAACCACTCAAAAACTCGCGCACGTGATTAACATTCATCGCCATAAACTTCTTTTAATAAAAGATAAGTTTCAGTAGCGGTTTTACCAAGTATCATGTGAAATTTCACGACAATTCGTTGCTCTACTACATGTGTAGTATCATGTTTTCGGCAAAACGAAACTAACATCTCTTACAAAAACGACGGTTCCGGTCAGACAGATTTCTCTACAAACACGTGAGACGCTGCACAGCTGCTGTCGGTCGTTAGGATTTGGCGCATGCGTAGTTCTTTTGTAGCAGCATCAGTCTCGTCATTTAATAGCCACACTTCGTACTCTGACGGAGCTTAAAGAAAGGAAACAGGAACCATCTGCTTATCACATAATTTCGAAAATATGAAGAAGTTCAATTATTTTGAATTCGATTTGTCCGAGAAAAAGAAGTATAGCGCACAAATCGAGTGTAGAATAACGGCAGTTTGTTGGTGTTTTTAAGCCCTACTAAAAGTGTTAAACTTTCTTATCTATCAAGTGAAGCGAATATGGCAATATATAAGACATTTAAGAGCGATAGTGACGTACGCCAGGGAGAAATTGATGATCACAATATTGAAGATAAACAGTACAGAAGAACGTAATTTTGAAGTATTTAATCTATTGCTTTACCCACCTCTGAAACAGTCTTCTACTCTCTATATTCTGAATAGCTTTTTCGCATTATTAAAAACTTCCATCTTTTAGTTGTCTGTGGAGCCTCTGAAATTAATTGAGAATTAGTGTTGAAACAATATAAAAAACTTATTTAAAGATAAGATGTTTCTTATTTTAGTGTGATGAGGGTAGTAGGTTAAGAGGTATAATTACCAATTTGGTGTTTAGAAAACTGATTAATTCAGTGGATCAAGTTTCTTCAAGCAGCGGACGGGCAAATTGGAATCGCTTATTACCAGAGCGGAGTGCGAACGACTCTACAACTAACTTCCCAACTGGCTCACTCTAGCGGAATATTAACTAAACTCAACCATTTAATAACTTCCTTTTTGGAAAATTCACCACAGTCACTACCATTGTTTCATCTACTTTGCTGTGGATAAATTTTAAAGAACTCGAACTTGCAGTTTCTGTAAAAAAAAAAGTGACATTACGAAAACATTTGATAACAATTGTTGTCTCCTTCTTTCTGGGAACAAAAGGAAAACGCAAGAAAGATCGAACGACAACCTTTATTATACACACAGTAAAATCAAAACACAACAGAATACACAATATATAATATCTTTTTTCACATTCTCCGCCATATTACACACAGTAAGTCCCTCGTACACACTCTCTCAAACAGTGTTGCCACATATTCGGCCATCCTACGTTCTAAATTGGCCTCAATTTAAGTCGTAGTCCTGGAAGTAAGCGGGTGCCCTTCTCTTTCGTTTGTGCACATTTAAGGGTGATGATCTGAAGCCCTCTTCCTGTGCATCGACCACTTCTTCTTCTTTTTCCTCTTCTGTGTTTATTTGGCCTTCCTCATCATCTTGTCCGTCTCTCCCGGGTTTCCAAATTTTCATGTCGCTGGCGTGGACTGAGGTGGCAAACTGTCGTCCCTCTTTACCCTCTAGGTCCGTCACCGTGTACGAATCTCCTCCACGTGCAGCAGTAACAACCATCGGTCCTCTATATCGTGGTTGGGTCTTCGTGGGCACTCCAGTGTGCCCCATCGCTCTCCTGACAAACACCAGATCGCCTATCTCAAAGGAAGTCGCTTCACATGCCCTCAGGTCAAATAACTCCTTCATGTATTGCTGACCATCAAGCACTTTACTTCTAATATTATCCTGTAATCTTTCGGGTCGGTTGTATTCGGTCTTTAGGAACTCTCTCAACCCTGAATCTATACTGGGTAATCGTGGATGGTAACCGTACAAGGCCTCAAAAGGTGATTTTCCGGTAGCTCTGTTGATATTAACGTTGAGGGCCATCTCACATTCTTCCATTTTACTGTCCCAATCTGTACCATCTTCCTTTAAGGTTAATGATCTAATCACGGGTAAAACTGTTTTATTCACTCTCTCCACCATCCCGTTGGCCCTTGGGTGTCTCACAGAAATCAGGTTGTGTTTTATGCCATAGCCTTGGCAATACTCCTCGAATTGTTGACTGGTGAAAGCTGTTCCTCTGTCGGATACGATCATGTCCGGTATTCCTCTTTCCATCACTAGCTTCTTCAGGCATTTCAACGTAGTCGTGGTTTTCACGTCCTTTACGGGGTACAGTCTCACGAAACGAGTGAGATTATCAGTGACGACCAGAAGGTGCTGGTTGCCTTTCCCACTCTTCACGAAGGGTCCCAAGTGGTCCGCATGTAAGATAGCAAACGGCCTCTTCCCGGGTGCGATAGGGTGAAGTTTTCCTCTTTTCTTTCCTTTCTTAAGCTTCACTTCTTCATTCGACTCATTTCTTATCATTGTGCAGAAAGTTTCTTCTCCAACAACTGTTTCTACAAGATTGATGCTAGCTGGTGGTAGATTAACATTCTCATGTACCATAATCACAGACTTTGTTGATGCTGGTGAATCTATCTGTATGTTTTTGAAAGGATCCTCTTCTCGGTAACCAATCTTCAACATACCATCAACACTACAATAAGCCACATGAGGTTGGTCTAGCCAACTGCGACCAATTATCATTTCATATAGTTGGGCCTTGTCTGGAACAATTAATAACTTCACTTCCGTGCCCAACACTCCGTCTACGCTAAGTACAGCATTCGTCCATTCTTCTACCTTTAAAGATTCGTGACTTCCTCCAAAACCAATTAGCTCTGTCTTGCCAGGAATTCTTCTCAAGTCAAAACGTTTTGCTACTGAGTCTCTGATAGTGCAATCTGATGCCCCAGTATCTACAAGGCAATGAGTAAAGGAATCTCCATTAATTTGTACCTGTTTTATATATTTCAGACAAGTAGGATTAGGTGCCTGAGCAATCACATTGATCTGACTATCCTTTGTGCAATCCTTAGCCACATGTGTTGTGTCCCCACACTTCCGACACTTTCTTTCACTTGATGAATTTGGACATTCCCTGGACAAGTGTCCCTGTTTGCCACAAGCGTAACATCTAGGATTAAAATTTTCTCGTGGGCTACTTTTTCCTGAGTTTTCTGTGCGTCGGAAGAATTCTGTTTTCTTACTACTGACACTCTTAGCCCTACCTTCGTTAGTATCATCTTCACTTCTACTCGATGAATCTTTATTTTTATTTTTCGACTCTCTACTCTGAGTGCCCCAATTCTTTCTAATTCTCTGCAAACGGGCTTCGTTAACTCTCTCATATTCCTCAATAGAGTCCCTTAATTCGTCTTCGTCGTGATGTGTGATACTTAATAGATGGTCACTAAGCTCTTTAGACCACAGTCCTTCAATAACTTGTAACTTGATCTCCTTAAAGGGTAATTTCAACTCTTTACACAATCTTACCTTTTCCTGCAGGTAATCTTCAGTATCTTCTTGTTTTCCCTGAGCTCTATTTGCCATTTCCCTCCATTTAGTTCCCGCATCAATCTCACCTACATAAGTTCTTTTAAATTTACTTTGAAAATCATTCCAGGTTCGAACACTCTTTGATTGAAACCAGTCTTTAGCCGGTCCGGCCATACTTGCTCTCGCCGCCTCCAATTTAAACTCATCAGGCCATGCGTGTAGTTTAGCGATGCTATTCAAGGCCTCTAACCATGATTCTGCCTCATGCCGTGGAACTTTACCATTAAACTTTGTGATATTATTCTTAAAGTCTGGAATTATCTTAAATTCTTTTGTTTTGTTCATGCTTAAACTTCTGATCAACGCTTCATTTTGCGCTAGCATTCTTAAAAGAATAGAATTCTCACCAACCTCTGCTGTCGCTTGATTTAGTGGGGTTTCGATATCGTATTTTTCCTCCTCAGAATTTTCATCATCAGAGTCATCTTCATCACCCGAGTCTGAAAAAGACCCTAAATCATTTAAACTATAACAAATCTGTCTAGCTTTCTCTTCCACTGAACCTCCAATATCTAATCTAAGAAACTTGCAAACCGCGATTAACTCACTTTCTTCGAATCCCAGGACAATTTCCCTAATTTTACTATTAAACATTTCGGATCCTGGCTCTAACTTGAACCCTTCAAATTTCCTTAATCTCTTTCGGTTCGCTCTATCTCCCTCTCGACTAAAAATTAATTTATAAATGATCTTGATCGTCTTTGTAGAAGATTCTGATATATTTTTTTTCAACCAAATAATCTTTTCCATTGTCTTGTAAATAAATGAAACAATTTCGTCAGCACAGAAATAAAAGTTATTAAAAATTACTTACAGTATATTGTCCAAAAGATATAAACGAACAAAGAAAACAACTTAAAATTTATATTTAACTTCTAAATAAACTTAACTCTACTTAAGCGTCACAATTACACACAGTCTTTCAATCCTTTTACACAATTTGTCTTTATATCTAAATCTACATAAATCTAGATCCCTATCCCACTTCTGAAATTTGTTGTCTCCTTCTTTCTGGGAACAAAAGGAAAACGCAAGAAAGATCGAACGACAACCTTTATTATACACACAGTAAAATCAAAACACAACAGAATACACAATATATAATATCTTTTTTCACATTCTCCGCCATATTACACACAGTAAGTCCCTCGTACACACTCTCTCAAACAGTGTTGCCACACAATATTCTCATCAAACTTTCTCTTTCTGCAGTTGGCGATCTTAAATTTTTCTTACAAATTACAATTTGTAAGGAAAAGTAGTTCAACTCAATATTATACTCGTACATGTCCAAGTCCTGACGGAAATTTGTCTTCAAATTCGGATTATTTGTTATATGTATATTTAATTCTATTTTAATACTTAATAGGTAGTAAGTTCATACATACACTGAAATGGCACTTTCCAGAAAAATTCATCTCCTCTCTTGCCTAAAGTGTCCTTATTGGGATTTCCAATCAATAAAAAAGGTTTCAAAATGAAAAGGTTACACAAACACTTACATTTTTTTTTTTATTTATTTATTTGTAAAGTTACACTAGCGCTAGACACGCTATAAGTAACAATGACAATATCTGACATCGAATATCTAATTGAGGGGAGAAGTTACCCAGCAATAACACTCCCTAAGTCATCTCTAGGATTAGCTACTCTCCTCAGAAGAGGCCACTGGAGTTTTAGTCGTCTGGGAGGATGATCTGGATGGTGATGAGACGATAAATGGCGGACAAGGGGATTGAAATGAAAGTACAAGTTCTGATGAAAACTTTTATAGAGAGTTCGTGCAACCTGACCTATAAACGGAATTTCGAGGTCCGTATGGATAGTTAGATTTGAAACGTAAAATGGAGTGCGGACAATTTTAGACTGAAGAGATTGAATTCGTTGAATATTGGAGCGTTTCGTTGAACCCCACAGTTCAATACCGTACGTCCAGGCGGGTTTTAGTATGGAATTGTAAATCAGTCGTTTGTTGTTAAGTGAAAGTTTTGAACGTTGGTCTAGTAGTCTTTTAAGTAGTCGATAACGCCTGTTAACTTCAGTTCGTTTAAGTCGTGTATGCGGGTTCCAATTCAGTCTTTTGTCTAAATAAAGCCCAAGATAACGGACAACATTGGCAGGAGGAATTGGAATTGAGTCATAGAAGATCGGAGGAAGAGTGATGCGGCGGAGAGTAAAAGTAATATTTTGAGATTTGGTTTCATTTAACTTGATTTTCCATTTTTTAAACCATTCCTCAAGAGAAAAGAGATGAGTTTGAAGGTTTCTGTGTGAAGTTACCGGATCAATGTGAGGAGAAAGTATCGCGGTATCATCTGCATAAGTTAGAAGGACAGTTTCAGGATGGATTGGTATGTCTGCAGTGTATATAACATATAGGATAGGTCCTAAGATGCTTCCTTGAGGAACACCCGCTTCAATACGATGTTTAGCTGAAAACGATGTCCCGATTTGAAAATGACGATCAGACAAATAGGACTTCAAGATGAGGAAATGAGTGAACGGAAGAATGCCCTTGAGTTTCCAGAGCAAGCCCGGGTGAACACTTACATAAAATAGAATTCTGGCTAAGAAATGTCGAATTAATAAAATGTTTACTCTCCGGCAGGGCTCTAGTCCACCTGTCTTCTTCAACCTTGGACTCTTCATAGTCAAACGACTCACGGTGGAACCCACACTCGAGACATAAAAGACAAACAATGATGAAACCAGCGAAACTTCTTTTCAGACTACTTGGACGATGCTCAAAATTGCCAATAGAACTTAAACGTTTAATATACAACACTATTCTCAAACCTATGTGGACTTACGGACTAGAGCTGTGGGGTTCAGCCAAACCTACAAACATACGGACTGTGCAGACATTTCAATCAAAACTACTCCGACAGATAGCTGACGCTCCTTTCTACTGTGACTTACCTCACTCTTCACAACGACCTCAACATTCCCTTTCCATACTGCTCTCTCTACTTGCTCTAATCCTCTCGTAAAGTCTCTCGCCTCCTCTGACATTCCTGACAATACTCGCCAACTGAATCGTCAATAGCTCCAAGTCTTCTTTAATATCTGAAGATTATCATCGATTTACTGTTGGGAGCTACCACTGTGTAGTTTCTACAGTAGTTTCTATCCTTCTGCTCTTCACGCACTATTTCATCTTCAGCAGATTTACTTATTATTTACTGGTACATAAATTTATATACAAATTCTAAGTTGCTAAATAAATTTAAAAATAAAATAAATTAAGTTAACCTAAACTCAAGCATGTTTTATTAAAGATTTAAATACATAGAAATGAAAAAAAATGTAAGTATATACGAAAAAATCTTTTTTCTGCAACCATGTAGGGAAGTTCTCATTACTCAATTAAAATCAGCTGTGTAATGCCCAACTTCCCACACTAGTGGGGAAAAATTCCCATTAGTGTCACTTTCCGCACTAGTGTGTGGAAAAACTTTATTGTGCTTCCTTGATATAAGAAGTTTTGTTATTAACATAAATATTTTCTGTAAAACTTTAATAAGCTTATTTAACGTAACTAAATAATTAAAAAACGAATATTAAAAAATAAAATAAAAATTGAAAGGAATATAGAAATAAAAATAATACTTTAATAAATAATTAGATATTTTTAATTATAACAGTTAAAAAGGTTATAGTGTTACTTTATAGAAATTTAAAATGGATTCTAGTGATTCCTGTTTAGAAAACACTCCTCCATCAATAAAAGAAACAGCAGAAAATGTAATAAGTAATGTGAATACGTAAGTAATGTAAATAATTGTAATATAACAATAAATGTTTATAATAAATAAATTACTTTTTGTAGACTGTAAAAATGAAATTTTTAATTTTTTTAGTTAATAAATCTAATGGTTGCAGAAAAAATATAATATTTAACTCGAGTGTTAAGTATTTTTCTCACACTCGGCAATTTGCACTTGCACTCGCATCGCTTCGCTCGCTCGTGCGTGCAAACCCTGCCTCGCGTGAGGAAAAGTACTACTTTCCACACTTGTTAAATAAATAACTATTTCCGATTCTTTTCTTTATATTTTTTTAAAATAAAATTTCAGTCAATTCATTCAATTCATAAAATTAATTCAATTTGAACCTGCAAAGGCAGAAGCAAAATTATAAATCCTAATGGATAAAACATTTACAATATAAATAAATTACAATAGAATAATGAATCAAGTCGCATTTTTATTGATGAAATTTATCTTTTTATCTATTAAGTTGTCTGAAGAAGATTACTAATCTGGGAGAATTAGCTTCTAGATATTGAACACTAGATTAGCCAGAGCAAAAGATTAAAGAAAAAAGAGTGAATCGTACCAATTTAACTATAAAGAATCTAAATTGCTACAAGTAATTTCATCTTACAATTTTTGTTTAATGTTAGTGTTCGCAAAAAATGTCCAACCCATCTGGTATTGAATTGTTTCAATTTCAACATCTGTGTTTTACCACTTTTTCTATTCCGTGAATGTGTACTGAAGGTATGTGAAAAAAAAATTGCAATGCTTCTGAGTTTGGCAGGTTGACATTATGGAATCACACGACAGTAGGATTTCAACACTAACAACCTCGTTGTAGAATACTATTATCAATACGAAGATCATACTTCAAAACCGGAATGATGTTTTCAATAATCATCATTTTGAAATAAAAATGGGTAGTTTCTAGTTTCTATCCTCCTGCTCTTCACGCAGTATTTACGTCTTCAACAGATTTACTTATTATACACATTTATAAGAATTTATTAAGTTTTTAAAAAAGACCTTCAACGAACGCTAACCGAAACTATAAATGAGAATGGGACACAACTTTATCCAAACGGCTACCACAACAATACTATGTTCATCTGGAACAGATAATTATTGACTATGCCTAATAAGATGCCAAACGATAAAACCACAAAACATTTAGCCATTATTAGAGCTTTCTTTCTAGACTACAATTGTGTAAAATACGTAAAATAACTTTTTAGATTATTATCTTATCGGAGAGACTTAACTTTTTAGAGTAGTTCTTTGAAAAAGTTCAAACGAATTTGAATTCACATTATTAACTAAAATGAATTGTATATAATTTGATTTCTGGGTTAATGAGAAACTGTTTTTAAATGGTGTTGATGCAACGTAAATTCTATCTCCATCAAAGATTGTATAAGGCAAAAGTTATTGTAAATTGAATCTCGAATCGATTTCGTTACGTAACATTTCTAGAGTGAATCCAATATTAAAGGAAATAGAATTTTTTACCTTTTACATTTCCTTATAACATTGTAAAGAAATTAGGTTAGCATAATAAACCTGTGCAGCGTTCTTGTTCAATGAGAAGACTCTAGGTGCCTACGATCAAGATGGTAACGCTTTTTATAAAAGAAAGAAGTGAAAAATCAAGATTTTGCACGTTATACACGACCTCTGGCAAGAAGACAATAATTATAATAACTGGTGGGTACCATGAAACGCCGCTTTTGAGAGGAGCAGATCGATTAGTGCTTACTAAGTCCTAATAATTCTCAATTGTTAAGTACAGTTTAACAAATTTAATTTTTCACTTTAGAACAAGTAGTAAAAACCGAGACCAAATGTGACAGTTAACGTGATTGATTACTCAGAAGAGCAATAATCAAGTAATAACATTTGAGATGGACTTCTGGTGGCGAAATAGCGGATTTTCTCGTTTAGAATATGTTCCTATCAGCAGGGTTAGGAATAAAACTAAATTTAAAAATCCTTCACCATGTTAGCTACAATGCCAGTCTAAAATTAAAGGATGAACCATAGATGCTATACTAGACTATGTTGCTGGGAAGGACGAAGTAAAAGAGGGCCGTCCTAGAAGAAGGAATGAAGTGGAGGAGTAGTTGATGGAAAGAGATTTCTCGTCTTCGGGAGGCCAAATGTCTCCCTACCGGAGATAATCTTTACCAGAACCTAGAGAGGTTTATTCAGTGCACTGGACGATTGAGTCGTCATGCTCCCTAGTGTCCTGTTACTACTTTATTAGTTTATTGTATTGGTATCTGGCAAACTTTAGCCGGATTTGTTGTTTTAAAGCCCTGGAATCCTCTCTTGAGATGAGAGGTGGACGGGGAACAATGGACTTTTTGGATTGCCTGCGTTCCTTCCCCTTTTTGGTGGAACCGCCCTTCTAATAACAATCTACAATTTGATGGAAAGAGAGAATTTAAAACAAAATTGTAATACCACAAGAAAGAGGTTAAGTACTTTAAATTTCTAATAATTGGGACCACGTTGGTTCTAATTCTTGGCTTTTGGTAAGATATTTGCTGAAATTTATTTCTCCTGTCAGGGCTCAAACACTTATTGTGGAAAAGTTCTACGGGAAATGGACATTTCTTTTGAAAAACAGGGTGCACATTTTTTAAATTTCATTTAAAGAAACAAATAATTAACTGCAATGAAACAATTTAAAAGACATGGAAATGACATTATTAGTTAACGATAAATTCCTTTTTAAGGCATTTCCCTCAAATTCAAGTTTTTTATAAGTAAATATAATTCAAATATAAGACCGAAAAGTTTAATTTTCTGCTAAAAATCTGCTGGAGAAGTAAAAGTATGAGTGATTACTGGACATACCTTCTTGCCGAAGGAAGACCTCTGGCGAGTTAAGTGTCGGAGGGCTTGTCAACCGCACATTAAATTTGCTGTAAGGTTTAGTAATTCGCTAAAACAATATTAAACCACAAAAATTGTGTAATTATTTTTGTTTTTCGTTTTAAATGTATTGCGAAGTAACATTGATAATTGACTGGTTTTTGCTAATTCAACAAAATTGAATTTCTATATTATGCAGTTAATAATCAGACAAAACGAATAAGTTTTTGTTTTTATTTCAGTGCTTAGTTCAACCATTAAACAATCAATCATTATTCATTCTTGATACTTTAAATCTTGGTTGTGGCTTTAACGTAAATGTTCTATCTTTAGATATTGTGCTAACATAATTAATAGAACCAGCAACCAGGTTCAATAATGTGTAGAAAAAGACGCAATAAATTTGATTGATTTTGTTTTATAATCTTTTTTTGATCAATGTTTTCAGCTTTGAATATTTATTGAAGCTGATTGAAGTGGTCAAATCGTAAAAGGATTGTGACAGCAAAAAAAAAGCGGTTATTTCTTTGCTGTTAGGATATGAGTTGTTTGAAAATGAATAACAAATAGCTAAATATCAAATGGAAATAAAGGAGGCCGTGGCGCTCAGGATAACCTAGAAATAAATAATGAACTGGAAGTGTGTCCTGGTTGATTTTCAATCAAAACATTCATTTTAAGGATTTTAATTTCTGATGGTTTATGGTTAACATCATTTTTATTTATTCATTAAAAATAATAGAAACCCTCCGACATTAGGCGTTCCCTTCCACTAACAATTAAGCGCGTCACCAAACTTATCATCAATGAAATCCCTGGTATATATGACTTAATTACATTGAAATTCTCCGCCGTCAAAAAAGGAAATCATATATACATCTTTAACTCAATTCAGAACTAATTACTTTTCCGTCTGGTCGAAATTTTCTTTAATTAGAATGCTTCCGTAATTAAACAGGCCTTATTTTACTTTTTCCCTTTGCACTAACTGCTAATTACCTCAATTATGGTAAAAATATTACAGAATTTCTTATTAGTAAGTCCTACGGGCGCGGCGCCAAAATCCGGACAAAATATACATTTTTCCCAAACATATTTTTGATTGCAAAACCGAAAAGATTTACAAAAAAAAAAATTATCCATATTTGTAAGGTCTTAAAGATCACATTTACTGAATAGATCTTCCGCTACTTTGTGCAGGCGCGCTTTAATGTGTCTCGGTCCTTATCGGCGAATGCCGCTTTAATAGCGGCTCTCAATGATGCGACGCTTGGTTGTCTTGACTTGATAGTAACCCTTTCAACTACGCTCCATACGTAGTAGTCCAAAGGATTCAAATCTGGGCTGTTGGGAGTCCAGTATTCTTTCGACCAAAACATGTCGACGTTGTCCAACAACCAATTTTGCACCAAATGACTTGTGAGGGCGTCATACGGCTTTCCAGACGACACAGTGTCCATCCACGGCTTCACTACATTTGTCAAAACGCAAATAAACTTAATTTGTGACAGTTCCTTGGTTGTTAAAAAATGACATCACCCTCACTGGACACAACTCCTAGCACTGAACATTCGCAGGAAATTTCATTCTTGCAACAATGGGGACATCTTCAGGGTCGTGGGCGGGCCAGCGGTCATTCCTTCGATTGACTTTCGTATCCACCGTAAAAATTTTCTCGTCAAAAAAAAAACCTGAGTCGTCCGGCAGCATTGTTTCTTAAGGAACAGATTGCGGCGTTCAACTCGCTTTGTCCTGGCGGCTTCGGTAAGCATCTGTTTCACTTTAATTGTGTAAGAGTTATAGCGGAGGCCCTCCTCGACGACTCGACGCATAGTTTTTTCGCTTACATCAACAACCGACGACATTTTTCGGATCAACTGCCTGGGTTCTTCAAAAATTAACTCCTGAGCCCGTTGAATGATGTCGGGTTTCCTGACAACGCGCTCCTTCTAGTGTGTTTTTCTCGCCGGTGTTGCAAAACCTTTCTTGGACTTCTCCAACACATTATACTTCGCGATGACATCATACAAAGTCGATCTCGGGTCCCCGAAGAACCGAATTATTTCTATCGCCGAGCGCCTAGCGCGAACACTTTCGATAATCGCGGCTCTATGGTTATACTCCGCACTTGGTTTCAAAATTGTGACTGTTTAGAGGTTATGATTGTTTAGTATATGTGTCCAAGCTATGTGAACGCTAATCGCGACATCTACCAGTGGTATAGAAAGGCTGGAATCTCAATTTGTATTTTCTCCGGATTTTGGCGCCGCACCCTGCAATTATGGAAGCTGTACAAGTCATTCTTTCTCATCAATTTGTGGCTTTCGGCACTAATACAAGCGTAATTCATCAATGTCATAGGATAGTGGACGCCACATTGCTTCTTGTCTTTACAGAAAACAATCTAGTGTTTTACTGTATGTGGCTCAAACTTTAGATCGAATATGGCACTCGGGATTATTACAGGAACTAAAGAGAAGTTTTCTGGCAACTTATTTATTTAATTACAAAGCCTCGCTACCTTATCAAGAGCGCCACCACTTTAAAAATATTTATTTATTGAAGTTCACGGTACAGGTTGTAAATATAAAAAAAAAATAATAATATAAAAAATCCTTATAAAACATTTATCTTCAAAAAATTGCAACGCAGATTTTATATTAAAAAGCTCTGGATAGAAGTAAGTGGTGAAAATGTCTGTCAATTAAAGAAGATTGAACTGACAAACAAACTTCTGTACATGTTACATTTAAAATTGAATTTAATTTCAAGTTTGGCAATGTTTATATTTGTATATGAGTGTATGTATACATGTACAGAAGTTTCAAGGGGCATTAATTCTCTAAGAACTAACTTCTAAAATTATTAGCATTCTATTTAATTTTATCTTTATTTCTTGTTTTAAAACTTATCTAATTAATTGAAAACCATATTGTAGTTGAACAATCCAGTTTCTAAGTGCCATTTTATTATCAGTGAAGTATTGCCTTTGTTAAGAAACTCTAAGGATTTACAAACCTGATTATTTTTTCATAGACTTAAAACTTAGATTTTATTTTCTGTTAAAAACATTTTGAAAATGGTTTTTTCCATAATTAAATAATGGCTAGCGCCCGCGGTGGATTTACTTCCAATAAAAGTCTTCGGTCTTTCTAACCTTGTTCCTTTCTTTTGGAGAGGTGCACTCAAGGTTTTTATTTCTCCTTCCTTAATGTGAAATAACAAGGATTGAATTTGACATGACATCAAAATTAAAAGTGGCATTTCTCTTAGTTTTATGCCTTGAAGCAAGATCCCACGTTATCAGCTTTGTTGTACCATAAATAAAGTTTGGTTACTAATTTACCCATACCTATTTACTTTATATTACGAATAAGTTGGGAATCGAAGTACTGCCTTCAAATAATTAAAGTTATCTGACATCGAAAATACAATCTCGAGATACAACAAAGAAATAATATTAAAAATTTTGTGTTTTTTGTGCAGGTATTTTGATACTGAATAACTACTTCCTGATATGCATGCTGGCTGCTGGGTTCATCACGTGATCTTAGATGTCTCCAAGGACTCTATTTAATTAAACCCTCTTCAAATCTGTCCAACACGGAAAAGAACGCCATTGATGTATGTTTATTCTATTTACTTTGAGAATTAATAATGATTTAATTTGATTGGATAAGAAGGGGAGAATCAATTTATTTTATGGATAATTTTTCTTGTTCATTTTGGGCATTTTTTGTTTTTATGGATTGTGCATTTAATTGCAAACTATTGTACCCTTATCCAACACAATCATTCTCTAACAGTATGGATGTTTATGGCTACAAATTGGTTTCATTGGTTAAATCTTGTTAGCAATTATTCTTCGGCAACTTCTAATACCTAAATAACCTCACAGAACAGTATTGGCTGACAGTTTTTGTCAGATCCAGCACTCTAAACTAGTAACCGCACACTCTAAACCTCAAATCCTCCAAAATCTAATTTATAGTTCAAATTTTACGCACGACGTATGAGATGAATTTTAGTAGTGGGATCGGTAACTGAATTTGTTTTATTTAAAGTGTTAATGTGTAAAAAAAATTATAAACAAATTACTTTGGTATCTTCAATTGATTTTATAAACGTAACTGCATTTCAGATTTGCAAATTACTGTGAAAGATTCACTTTTTAATTTTGAAAATGTTTTATGGGAGGGTTATTTGGCGTAAAAAAAGGTAAACAATATGAAATGTCACTGTTGATTTGGGGGAAGAAAAGGTCTGGTATTAGTACTATTGAGTAGTTCTTGTTAAACAATAATATCGAGTAAGGAATCCAGTCACGAAACTCATAGATGCCCGTGAAAAGTACAACAAATTCTAATCAAAAGACAGCATTTTGACTAGTGCATCGACAACGTAACGAACCCTAAGATAAAAGATGAACGTTGAAGGAGTCTACTTGTTTCGATGAAACCTCCTGGAATGTTGTCAGGAAACTTTTTTTTTTTTTTAAATTTATTTGTTAAGTTACACCAGCGCTAGATACACTATTAGTAACAATGACAATAACTGACATCGAACTAACTAATTGAGGGGAGAAGTTACCCAGTGATAACACTCCCTAAGTCATCTCTAGGATTAGCTACTGTCCTCAGAAGAGAGAAAATCGCGAGGCCACTGGCGTTTCAGTCGTCTGGGAGGATGATCTGGATGGTGATGAGATGATAAATGGCGGACAAGAAGAGGATTAGAATGAGAGTGCAAGTTCTGATGAAAACTTTTATAACGAGTTCGTGCAACCTGGACCTAGAAACGGAATTTCCAGGTCTGTGTGGATGGTTAGATTTGAAACATAAAATGGAGCGTTAACGATAGTGCGGAGAATTTTAGACTGAAGAGATTGAATTCGTTGAAGATTGGAGCGTTTCGTTGAACCCCACAGTTCAATACCGTACGTCCAGGCGGGTTTTAGTATGGAATTGTAAATCAGTCGTTTGTTATTAAGTGAAAGTTTTGAACGTTGGTCTAGAAGTCTTTTAAGTAGTCGATAACGCCTGTTAACTTCAGTTCGTTTAAGTCGTGTGTGCGGGTTCCAAGTCAGTCTTTTGTCTAAATAAAGCCCAAGATAACGGACAACATTGGCAGGAGGAATTGGAATTGAGTCATAGAAGATCGGAGGAAGAGTGATGCGGCGGAGAGTAAAAGTAATATGTAAATAACTAAAATCATATGAAACTAAATGTTCATACAAACCAATAAAAAATAAAAGAGTACTCACGAATAAACATTTGTAAATAAATACTTGTTACTAATAGTAATAATAATAAAGAAATCAAACTTAATGTTAAGGTTATACCTGCCTGATACAGATAATTATCACTTTGTTTACATCCTTATTTGTACCCTTAGTTCATATTTCATATTATTCATAATATTTTCTCACAAAAATCTCTTATACCCTTTTCAACCAACTTCCTTTGTTACTCTATTGATTAGAGGACAGTTCTCACTTGTTATTAGACTGTTACTAGCTCTCAGAAAATGGTGTATAAAGTTTATGAGATATTTGATTAGATAGGACTAGAAAGTTAACAGGTTTGTTGCCCTTGATGTTCAGTTGCAATAGCAACTGGCACTATCTTTCATACGGATTCCTTTAGTACATTTTCAGTCTTCATTTCTCTATACTTCATTCTCACTAACAGCTCCTTTCAGGGCTGGCTTCAGATCAGTTATGATCTTTAGTGGTCAGGCATTTAAATAAATACCTTTAACAGTTTTCTTTAATACAAATTTTTTTTACACTGCTAGAGAGCAGAGTTGGGCACTGATTAAAAAAAAAAAAAAATCTAAATTTAATTGATTAAAATTTTTAATTGATTAAATTTATTTTTAATTTTAATCAGAATTTAATCGGCGAATTTAATCGTAATTTTAATCATATGACAATTATTTAATCAATTAAATTTCAGATTTAATTGTTAATCAAACTAATTTAATCAAACTAAAAAAATTATGATTAAATCTGAGAATTAAATTGAACTTTAATTTTAATCACCGAATTAGTTCAATTTCAATCGTTAATCAAACTAATTTAATCATCCACTTTTATTTTTTGGGTCATGAAATTCTGTAAAATTATGGCCGTTCTATATCTCCCACCGTAAACCACGTATTGATATGGAATTTTGTTCTCTTATATACTTTGTTTTTCTCAATTATAAACTATAGTTATTTTGTGCACAGATCTATAAATGTAGAAAATATAAAGGGTTGAAAATTTTTTGGGTCATGAAATTCTGTAAAATTATGGCCGTTCTATATCTCCCACCGTAAACCACGTATTGATATGGAATTTTGTTCTCTTATATACTTTGTTTTTCTCAATTACAAACTATAGTTATTTTGTGCACAGATCTATAAATGTAGAAAATATAAAGGGTTGAAAATTTTTTGGGTCATGAAATTCTGTAAAATTGTGGCCGTTCTATATCTCCCACCGTAAACCACGTATTGATATGGAATTTTGTTCTCTTATATACTTTGTTTTTCTCAATTATAAACTATAGTTATTTTGTGCAGAGATCTATAAATGTAGAAGATATAAAGGGTTGAAAATTTTTTGGGTCATGAAATTCTGTAAAATTGTGGCCGTTCTATATCTCCCACCGTAAACCACGTATTGATATGGAATTTTGTTCTCTTATATACTTTGTTTTTCTCAATTATAAACTATAGTTATTTTGTGCAGAGATCTATAAATGTAGAAGATATAAAGGGTTGAAAATTTTTTGGGTCATGAAATTCTGTAAAATTATGGCCGTTCTATATCTCCCACCGTAAACCACGTATTGATATGGAATTTTGTTCTCATATATACTTTGTTTTTCTCAATTATAAACTATAGTTATTTTGTGCAGAGATCTATAAATATAAAAGATATAAAGGGTTGAAAATTTTTTGGGTCATGAAATTCTGTAAAATTATGGCCGTTCTATATCTCCCACCGTAAACCACGTATTGATATGGAATTTTGTTCTCTTATATACTTTGTTTTTCTCAATTATAAACTGTAGTTATTTTGTGCAGAGATCTATAAATGTAGAAGATATAAAGGGTTGAAAATTTTTTGGGTCATGAAATTCTGTAAAATTATGGCCGTTCTATATCTCCCACCGTAAACCACGTATTGATATGGAATTTTGTTCTCATATATACTTTGTTTTTCTCAATTATAAACTATAGTTATTTTGTGCAGAGATCTATAAATATAAAAGATATAAAGGGTTGAAAATTTTTTGGGTCATGAAATTCTGTAAAATTATGGCCGTTCTATATCTCCCACCGTAAACCACGTATTGATATGGAATTTTGTTCTCTTATATACTTTGTTTTTCTCAATTATAAACTATAGTTATTTTGTGCAGTGATCCATAAATGTAGAAGATATAAAGTGTTGAAAATTTTTTGGGTCATGAAATTCTGTAAAATTGTGGCCGTTCTATATCTCCCACCGTAAACCACGTATTGATATGGAATTTTGTTCTCTTATATACTTTGTTTTTCTCAATTATAAACTATAGTTATTTTGTGCACAGATCTATAAATGTAGAAGATATAAAGGGTCGAAATTTTTTTGGGTCATGAAATTCTGTAAAATTGTGGCCGTTCTATATCTCCCACCATAAACCACGTATTGATATGGAATTTTGTTCTCTTATATACTTTGTTTTTCTCAATTATCAACTATAGTTATTTTGTGCACAGATCTATAAATGTAGAAAATATAAAGGGTTGAAAATTTTTTGGGTAATGAAATTCTGTAAAATTATGGCCGTTCTATATCTCCCACCGTAAACCACGTATTGATATGGAATTTTGTTCTCTTATATACTTTGTTTTTCTCAATTATAAACTATAGTTATTTTGTGCACAGATCTATAAATGTAGAAGATATAAAGGGTTGAAAATTTTTTGGGTCATGAAATTCTGTAAAATTGTGGCCGTTCTATATCTCCCACCGTAAACCACGTATTGATATGGAATTTTGTTCTCTTATATACTTTGTTTTTCTCAATTATAAACTATAGTTATTTCGTGCACAGATCTATAAATGTAGAAGATATAAAGGGGAAAATTTTTTGGGTCATGAAATTCTGTAAAATTATGGCCGTTTTATATCTCCCATCGTAAACCACGTATTGATATGGAATTTTGTTCTCTTATATACTTTGTTTTTCTCAATTATAAACTATAGTTATTTTGTGCAGAGATCTATAAATGTAGAAGATATAAAGGGTTGAAAATTTTTTGGGTCATGAAATTCTGTAAAATTGTGGCCGTTCTATATCTCCCACCGTAAACCACGTATTGATATGGAATTTTGTTCTCTTATATACTTTGTTTTTCTCAATTATAAACTATAGTTATCTTGTGCAGTGATCTATAAATGTAGAAGATATAGAGTGTTGAAAATTTTTTGGGTCATGAAATTCTGTAAAATTATGGCCGTTCTATATCTCCCACCGTAAACCAGGTATTGATATGTAATTTTGTTCTCTTATATACTTTGTTTTTCTCAATTATAAACTATAGTTATTTTGTGCACAGATCTATAAATGTAGAAAATATAAAGGGTTGAAAATTTTTTGGGTCATGAAATTCTGTAAAATTATGGCCGTTCTATATCTCCCACCGTAAACCACGTATTGATATGGAATTTTGTTCTCTTATATACTTTGTTTTTCTCAATTATAAACTATAGTTATTTTGTGCACAGATCTATAAATGTAGAAAATATAAAGGGTTGAAAATTTTTTGGGTCATGAAATTCTGTAAAATTATGGCCGTTCTATATCTCCCACCGTAAACCACGTATTGATATGGAATTTTGTTCTCTTATATACTTTGTTTTTCTCAATTATAAACTATAGTTATTTTGTGCACAGATCTATAAATGTAGAAGATATAAAGGGTCGAAATTTTTTTGGGTCATGAAATTCTGTAAAATTGTGGCCGTTCTATATCTCCCACCGTAAACCACGTATTGATATGGAATTTTGTTCTCTTATATACTTTGTTTTTCTCAATTATAAACTATAGTTATTTTGTGCACAGATCTATAAATGTAGAAGATATAAAGGGTTGAAAATTTTTTGGGTCATGAAATTCTGTAAAATTGTGGCCGTTCTATATCTCCCACCGTAAACCACGTATTGATATGGAATTTTGTTCTCTTATATACTTTGTTTTTCTCAATTATAAACTATAGTTATTTTGTGCACAGATCTATAATTGTAGAAGATATAAAGGGTTGAAAATTTTTTGGGTCATGAAATTCTGTAAAATTGTGGCCGTTCTATATCTCCCACCGTAAACCACGTATTGATATGGAATTTTGTTCTCTTATATACTTTGTTTTTCTCAATTATAAACTATAGTTATTTTGTGCACAGATCTATAAATGTAGAAGATATAAAGGGTTGAAAATTTTTTGGGTCATGAAATTCTGTAAAATTGTGGCCGTTCTATATCTCCCACCGTAAACCACGTATTGATATGGAATTTTGTTCTCTTATATACTTTGTTTTTCTCAATTATAAACTATAGTTATTTTGTGCACAGATCTATAATTGTAGAAGATATAAAGGGTTGAAAATTTTTTGGGTCATGAAATTCTGTAAAATTGTGGCCGTTCTATATCTCCCACCGTAAACCACGTATTGGTACGGAATTTTTTTTTCTTATACACTTGAGAGTCACCAACATAGTGCAGGTGAGACACCAGACTGGTAGAATGAAGGTGCCAAGTTTGGGAAAGGTGTTAATATTGATAGAGAAGAGGCACCAGCTAGGCGGAGTAAAGATGCATTGGTCCGATTCTGGTTTACCCATTGGCAATGTTTGGTTTTAAAAATTTAATCTCTCAAATTTTGATTAAATTAAAAAATTTAATTGTCCAAAGTGATTAAAACTACATTTGGAAATTAATTCAATCAATTAAAATTATGATTATTTAATTTTTGATTAAAAATTTTAATTGATTAAATTCCCATTAAATTAAAATTTAATTTAATTTTAATCAAATAATTTTAGCCGATTAAATTTTTTAATTTTAATCATGATTAAAATTTAATTTCGGTTTAATTCCATTGTTTTTTAATTGATTAGATTTTTTCCCAACTCTGCTAGAAAGAGAAGTTATTGTAATCGTGCAGATTTTAAATTTTGAAATTTTAGAACTATTGGTTTTGAGAATATTTTAATCCGAAAAATTGGTCTTTACTAATTGGTCTGTTTTGATTGGTCTCTTTTGAGAATTGTAAGATCCTATTTCACAAGGTAATGTTAAAAGTGATTAAATATGTTGTTGCAATTCTGTGTTTTAAGCGAATTCCTTAATCGTAGGTCTCTTTACTCTATTAATGTTCGCGTTTTTTAAACTCTTTCGTTAATGGCTCGTAGGATTTTATATATTATAGCCACTTACATTTACAGCTTTTACTTAACCTTCTTTCTAGAAAATTAAGTCTAAGGCTAAGTTAATCTAAAGTGTCTTTTTAGTACAATTTACGGTTTTACAAACTATAACGTAGGTGAGAATCAAATATGACTATGGCTATAAGTGAAGGAACTTGCAAATTGTATTAAAGAAATAGGTCGTATGAGCGTTTACTCTATATTCGTTTTGAGATTTGTAAAAAATAAATTTTCGTTCATAGTAGACCTCAATTCTGATATTTTTGGTTAAAACCTCTGGAATACGAAATGTGGCTATTAAATAACGAGACTGATGCTGCTACAGAAGAACTATACATTCGCCAAATCCTAACGACCTACAGCTGTGCAGCGTAAAGCCTTCTCTTTCGAGAGATTTCGAGAAATCACTTGCTCGAGATTTTGAGTGGTTCAAGCGTTTCAAAGATGGCCGAGAAGATGTCGAAGATGATGACGGCCCGAGTCGCCCTTCCACGTCCAAAACGGATGAAAATATCGATTATAATTAATCAACATTACTACCGTGAGGTGCTTGCTCAACTTCGTGAAAGAGTAAGGAAAAAAACGACCCGATTTGTAGAAGAACAAGTAATGGGTCCTCCATCAAGACAACGCACCGGCTCACACTGCATTGTCTGTCAAGACGTGTTTCTAGCCAAGTACAACATCCCAGTTTTAGGCCATCCGCCTTATTCGCCTGACCTGGCCCCAGGTGTCTTGTATCTGTTCCCCAAAGTCAAATCTGCATTAAAAGTGAACACGATTTCAGTCCGTTGAAGCTGTGCAAGAAAAAGCGGCACGCGTCATGCAGGAGCTCACAGAAAAAGACTTCCAGCACTGTTTCTGAACAATGGTAAATTCGCATGGAGCGTTGTAGTGATAGGAGAGGGGTGTATATAGAAGGTGATAATAACTAAATATGTATAAATTGAAAATGTTTTACAGCAATAGTCTCGTTATTTAATAGCCACACCTCGTACAATAATTTCTACGTATGAGGAGTTAGAGATAGCTGAAATAAAATAATTAATGAAGGTGCGTCTTTAAAATAGACATTCTACTCTTCAAGTAGCGTACCATTACTGAAATTACTGTTTATTAAATTACCAAAAATAAATTTGGGATTAAATTGCAAACATGAAATTTATTCAAGATGAACATTCATCTTGATCAAAATGTGGAAATATGTATCTCATTTATGAAAAGTATGTTTGTTCATTATACATGTTCTTCACTTTATTAAGTGAACTATGCAATAATTGTATAATTAATTTTGTAATCTGTTGTGTGCAGTTATGTAGAATAACAATGATAATTTAATTAATTCTAAGATAATTTTGTTACAGCGGTTTTGTTTATTTGGGTCTTTTGTATATTATTTGGTCGACATCTGACGCGAGGTGGTTGGAAGATCAAATCTCGGCGCTAATTACCATGTTAATAACACTTTCGTTCCGCCAACATTCCACTTCCACTGTTACCCATCTCTCCCCGCCCATGGGCGGTAGAATGTACATTGTCTTCATCCGACCTTCCTCAACAGCTAACCCTTTCAATTCAGTTGTAACTTATCCCATGAATATGCAACACAAATTGTACTATCAAAATTAACTGTAACACAGCAGCAACATCTCAACAAACCAACACAAAGATCAGTCTATCGAACTTAACCGCTCAACCCCAAATTATTCTAAATTATTTTAGTTATCCTATAATAAAAAGTTGGTCTTAATAACTAATTTGTATTCGAAAATAAACTAACTAACACTCACTTTTTATTTAATGCATTAGATTCTGTTTAATATAACATTTATTTAAAAAACAAACATTATTTTAAAGCTAATTTACAGATCCTAGTTTCATAAAACATGTACTTTAGTTTAATCGCTTTATTATGTATGTTTGTTAATTACTTAATATTTTTCATTTAAATTAAATTAAAATGTAAAACTTTATAAAATGTTAATTTATGAATATTTTAATCTGTTCCAGGTTGATAGAATTTCCCAGAACTGTTTAATCCAAAATATGGTGTTGAAACGGAAATTTGCACACCCTTTCATTAAAAATGGCACTTAAATTTTTTTTTTTTAAATGAATTATAATTTTATAATACAAAATATGTGAAATAAACTTTAAAGAAAATCCTCGATCTTTTTTCGAAGGAAAAAAAAATACAGTACGTTTTAGGGAAATCCCAAATCCATATTTTACTACTGCCTCGAAAAAAGACAAACTACTTGTAAATGTATCATGTAAATAAATATATTTTAGACAAAAAATAAAAAAAGTAACGTGTTTTTAAATCAAATTTTCTTCATTTATTGTCAATAATACTACCCATAATGTTTAGGGAGTTTTTTATTATTATTATTGGAATTTCTAAAGCAAAATAAATTATTTATTGAGTGAGTATATAATTATAACAAAAAAAAAAAGTTAGTTCGCCAAAGAAATGCTTACAATAAACAACTTGAGATTAGTAAGAAGTTGTTCGAAATGTGGTTGTTCTCTCAATGCCAAAAATTAACATATAAGTAATTAGGGCCATGAAGGTCCAGAGCTAGGTGAATTTTATCCACACTTTTTGATGTGCTATTTATTTCATTTCCCCTCTTAAATTAATGTATTCTGACAAATGACTGGTGTGCATACTAAAAAGAAGATAGATTATTTAAAGAGATTTATATAAAATAAGTAATGAAAAATATTACAAATTAAGTAAGTAAAACATGTTACAAAATACAGTAAATAAAATCATTATTTTCTCTATTTGGATTATTATTACTTAGATTCAAAAAGAAATGAGGTACGGTGAGAAAGTAAGATTTGCTTAGTTAGTAAAAGAAGTAGTTCACATTTCTGCCCACAGAATGCATGAAAGCTACCATTTGTTGCTCATATCTAAGTAAAGCTAATGTACTACATTTGCCAATTGGTCTACACTTAGGAACAATAAACAATCCATTATACAAAACTCCTTAACAAAAACTTACAGTTTAAAAAGTTAAGTATAAGGGTTGATTAAACGCCAAAAGGTACACAAATCAGCAAGTACCCAACATTTCATTAATACTTCATTGATATTATTTAAGTAATTTTACCGCATTAATTTTCATTAATATTTTTTAAGAATTTATTAGATGTCACATACCCTTATGCTGGCCATTTTCATCTACAAAATATTTGTTCAAGTAGCACACCATTTAACTTAGATTGACTGTAATATCTATTTATCTATAATAATCAAACTATTAATCACTGGTGAAAAAGAAAACGTTATAAAAAATAAAAAAATATGAGGCTAAAAAATTCATAAACTTTTTTAAAAATTGCTTACACCAACTTACATCAATGATTTTATTTATTTTTATTTTTAAATAAAAATCGTCGGTTTAAGTTCATTCTTCGATAAAGTAATTGTTATTTTATGAAGTAGTCAATCTGGCTTTATCGTAAATAATATAGTTTTCTTCAATTACATTCTCCATCTAGGTGTTCTTCCCACAATGTTGTGTATATGTAATATAAAATAAATAAGATATGCATATTTTTAGGACAGCTAATTATTCCAGTATTTTACCATAAGTAAAATTAGGGGAACTAAATTAAATTACAATTGAGAAATGAATAATTGTTGTTGAATAATCTACTTGTTATTAACTGTGTGTTATTTGTCCTCACGAATATTTCGGTAAGACGAATTCAAGACTGAAATATTGCTTTAAATCCTCCGTGATTCAAATTTAAACAGTAGCCGGCTCTAAATTTGTCTTTTTCTAATTTAACATGCATGTATATGTGACAACTTCAGAATCAGAAGAATAATTTGGAATAGAGTTAAAATAAAGTACCTATTTATACGAAGATATAATATACATTTTATCACAATTATAACTATTATGAATGAACTGGCCAGCATAAGGGTATGTGACATCTAATAAATTCTTAAAAAATATTAATGAAAATTAATGCGGTAAAATTACTTAAATAATATCAATGAAGTATTAATGAAATGTTGGGTACTTGCTGATTTGTGTACCTTTTGGCGTTTAATCAACCCTTATACTTAACTTTTTAAACTGTAAGTTTTTGTTAAGGAGATTTTTGTACCTTTTGGACAGATTTTCCTTTTTGTCTATTAGCAAAGTTACATATCTGCTTTACAGATTGGATTTTTTTAAAATTTGGAATAAGCTATTCTATCATTATAACCTGATAAGGTGTTAAATCGGAACCGTAACTACCACTGGAGAGATCTTTTTAAAGAATGGTTATAGTTGCGGTCCCCAAACCATCCTCAATAACAATTTTTTTGAAAAGCCTTTTTATATAAAATAGGAAGGTATTTGTACGTAAATAGCAAAATTAAACTGCGATTTCAGTACTTCCTTTTAAGAGGAGCAAGAAAAATAAACTGCGATTACAGTACTTCTTTCTAAAAGGCAAAGATTTTGAATCGAACGACAATTCATTGATGTAAATCGGTTCACTCATTGATAATTTTAACGATTGCAGTACTTCCTCTTAGTAGGTGTAAGAGCATGATGGCACTTCACAGCCACGTAGAGGAGCTTTAATCACTTCTTCGTGCTAAATTTTATCAAAATCGGGTTAAGCTTTGTAGAAATATTGGTAATAATAGTTTTAGAAAGGGCCTTATTTGGGTGGGGCAAACTCCCCTCCTTATGAGGCATAGCGTCGAGACTTTTAAAGTACAAATCTGTACAAAATTTCGATTCATTCATGAAAATCGGTTCACGTGTCGATAATTTGAAACGATTGCTATACTTCCCCTTAATAAGTGTAAGAGCAAATCGTCGCTTTATTGTTAGGTAGGGGAGCCCTAACCCTATCATCCTACCAAATTTTATCAAAATAGGGCCAAGATTTACAGAGTAATTAGTAATAATAATTTTGGAGGAGGCCTTACATAAAGGGGGCTAACTCCTCTCCCATTCGATGTACAGGGCCGAGACCCCCAAAAGGCACATCTACATAAAGTTCCGAATCGAATGACACCTCATTCATGAAAATCGGTTCACGCGTTTAGGCGCTACGTTGTTTACAAAAAAGGTAACAAGAACAACAACAAGAACAACAAGAAGAAGAAGAACAAGAACAAGAACATTTTTTGAAAAAGCCGTTTTTGCTCATTTTCGGCAACTTTTTTCTCGAAACCTATTAGATCTGGGTGGTTGCAAAAAAATTATAGTTATAAAGGAGAATTTGGAGTAAGATTTAAAGAAAATTTGGGAATTTTATCTTTTATAGAAAAATAGAAAAAAATTGTCAAAGTTGGGTGTTTTTCAACGTTACACTTTTTCGTGCAGTTTTTGATGGTCAACCCTTATACAACTGTCCTACCGGACAGTTTTAATTTTACCTGCAAATTAGCTCTGATAATCTTCAGCCCTGTAACCTTTATTAATTTTAATAGATTTCTACTTATCTACATCTTAAGGATCTCAGGCCAAGAATTGCTACATTGCAATAAAATATTCATCTTATTAATTGCTGTTCATTATTTTTGGTGACTGATTCATAGTTTCAATAGGATGAAAAAATAATTGCCATTTCAGTCGTGATACATTTATTCTGCCGAGCTTTCGACCTAGGGACTAGGTCATCTTCAGGGCTAGTTTTCAAAGTAATATTTTACATTACAGGGTTGGTGTGTCTTCTGTCTTGTCTGTTCATGGACTGAATTACTTTGTTAACTACCCCTGAAGATGACCTAGTCCCTAGGTCGAAAGGTCGGCAGAATAAATGTATAACGACTGAAAACTGGCATTTATTTTTTCATCCTATTCATCTTATTAATGTTCAATTTTAAATGTTCTTAACAAATTTTGTTCTGAAAGAAAGTGCCTACACAAAATTTCTGCTGAAATAATTTTCTAATCAATAAAACATCATTCTGGTGGCTCTGTAACAGTCATAGAATTAAGAAATATCAGTTTCCTCGGCTCGATACATATGAGCAGCAACATAACGGCAGTAGTTCCAGATTAGGAACGGGATAAAGAATTTCAGCGTCGTTAAGGGATAAACCAAATGTAAAGAGAGTTTTCTGCTATTGATACTGGTCTAATCACGGAAAATTTTGAATTTTATTAGACTCAGATGCCTAATTATACGTTGAGTAGTTTATACGGTATGCCCCACGTTTATGGCACGTAATAACTGTTTCTAAATTTACTACAATACCAGATGTAATCTTCCAAGTCGAATGAAGTACCGGTGGCCACGTGATCTTATAGGATGTAGGATGATTGTAATGCACTGCTCTTTTTTAGGAGTTTTACCAGGGTCAATTATTTCCTCATGCCACTCATATAATTTGTTTTGATTAAGTTCAGCTTCATTCGTAGCAGAAATGTGCTGCAGTAGTGAAAATAAATAAGGAGGAAAAAAATGTATTCATTCGTTCTTGTTTTTCTTTATGTATAACACTGATAATAACTCCTTAACAAAAACTTACAGTTTAAAATGTTAAGTATAAGGGTTGATTAAACGCCAAAAGGTACACAAATCAGCGAGTACCCAACATTTCATTAATACTTCATTAATATTTAAGTAATTCTACTGCATTAATTTTCATTAATAAGTTATTTTTTAGAATTTATTAGATATCACAGACCCTTATGCTGGCCATTTTCGTCTACAAAATATATGTTCAAGTAGCACTGTAGATTGACTGTAATATCTAGTTATTTATAATAATCAAACTATTAATTACAGGTTAAAAAGAAAAACGTTATAAAAAATAAAATAAAAATATGAGGCTAAAAAATTCAAAACCTTGTTTAAAAAAATGCTTACACTAACTTACATCAATGATTTTGTTTATTTTATTTATTTATTTTTATTTCTTAAATAAAAATCGTCGGTTTAAGTTCATTCTTCGATTAAAGTAATTGTTACTTTATGTAGTAGTCAAACGTTTATAATAATAGGTAATAATTATCTGGCTTTATCGCAAATAATATAGTTTTCTTCAATTACATTCTCCATCTAGGTGTTCTTCCCACAATGTTGTATATATGTAATATAAAGTAAATAAGATATGCATATATTTAGGACAGCTAATTATTCCAGTATTTTAGTATAAGTAAAATTAGGGGGACTAAATTAAATTACAATAGAGAAATGAATAATTATTGTTTAATAATCTACTTGTTATTAACTGTGTGTTAATTGTGCTCACGAATATTTCGGTAAGACGAATTCAAGACAGTAGCCTACTCTAACTTTATCTTTACTTTAACATGCATGTACGTATATATGATTTATCATAATTATAACAAAAAAATAATATAAATGAAGTGGCCAGCATAAGGGTCTGTGATATCTAATAAATTCTAAAAAATAACTTATTAATGAAAATTAATGCAGTAGAATTACTTAAATATTAATGAAGTATTAATGAAATGTTGGGTACTCGCTGATTTGTGTACCTTTTGGCGTTTAATCAACCCTTATACTTAACATTTTAAACTGTAAGTTTTTGTTAAGGAGATTTTTGTACCTTTTGGATAGATTTTCCTGTTTGTCTATTTTACAAAGTTACATATCTGCTTTACAGATTTTTTTAAAATTTGTAATAAGCAATTCTATCATTATAACCTGATAAGGTGTTAACTACCACTGGAGAGATCTTTTTAAAAAATTATTGTAGTTGCGGCTCCCAAACCATCCTCAATAACAATTTTTTAGAGAAAGCGTTTTGAATAACATAGGAAGGTATTTGTACGTAAATAGCAAAATTAAACTGCGATTTCAGTACTTCCTTTTAAGAGGAGTAAGAAAAATAAACTAGGATTGCAGTACTTCTCCCTAAAAGGCAAAGAGGCAAAGATTTTTTAATCGAACAATTCATTGTTTTAAATCGGTTCACTCATTGATAATTTAAACGATTGCAGTACTTCCTCTTAGTAGGAGCAAGAGAATCAGCAACGTAGAGGAGCTTCAACCACTTATTCGAGCTGAATTTTATCAAAATCGGACTAAGCGTTACAGAAATATTGGTAATAATAGTTTTAGAAAGGGCCTTATTTGGGTGGGGCAAATTCCCCTCCTTATGAGGCACGGTGCCGAGACTTTTGAAGTGCAAATCTGTATAAAATTTCGATTCGAATGACACTTCATTCATAAAAATCGGTTCACGTGTCGATAATTTGAAACGATTGCTATACTTCCCCTTAACAAGTGTAAGAGCTGATCGCCGCTTTAATGTTACGTAGGGGAGCCCTAACCCTATCATCCTACCAAATTTTATCAAAATCGGGCCAAGATTTACAGAGTAATTAGTAATAATAATTTTGGAGGGGGCCTTACATAAAGGGGGCTAACTCCTCTCCCATTCGATGTACAGCGTCGGGACCCCCAAAAGGCACATCTACATAAAATATTGAATCGAATGACATCTCATTCATGAAAATCGGTTCACGCGTTTAGGCGCTACGTTGTTTACAAAAAAGGTAACAACAAGAACAACAACAACAACAACAACAACAACAACAAGAACAAGAACATTTTTTGAAAAGGCCGTTTTTGCTCATTTTCGGCAACTTTTTTCTCGAAACCTATTAGATCTGGGTGGTTGCAAAAAAATTACAGTTATAAAGGTGGGTTTGGAGTAAGATTTAAAGAAAATTTGGGAATTTTATCTTTTATAGAAAAAGAGAAAAAAATTGTCAAAGTTGGGTGTTTTTCAACGTTACGCTTTTTCGTGCAGTTTTTGATGGTCAACCCTTATACAACTGTCCTACCGGACAGTTTTAATGCCGTAATCATATTATAAAATATTAAAATCTTATGAAAACAGCAGAAGACCTAGCTGTAATATTTCTTTGGTTCTTAGAAAATTAAGCAATTCGTTCTAATGAAAATTTTCTCTTGGCAGATTAAATAAAGAAATTTAAGAATTTATAATTAAATTCCTAATTTAATTTATTTCATTTTCATTTTCAAAGAAAAGTTTTCCATGAAAAATTGTTGACATTCTTCATTTCTAATGTTCATTGTACAAAATAATACATCCTATTTTTTTTCTCTTCACAATTATTATTACAAAATTGTATTATAATGGATTTATACTTATATAATTTTCTTTTTTGTTTTAAATCTTTTAATTAATTTACAACTGCAACAAGATTGTTGCAACAAGTAAATCTGGTACATGATTAAAAAAATAACGATGAAAATATACGATTGGAGAAGGCACCCAGCAGTATCACTCCATTATCTTGGACGTATGACAGCAGATTGCGAGGCCATCTCCTCTTCAATCTCCTTGGAGGATTACCTGGTATTGCAGAAGAAGATAGTTTTTCGATTAGAGGGTTACAATGAGCTGCTGTAGAGGAGTGAAATTTGAGAAAACGAGTTTTAGCAAGATCTTTAACGAAGGGGATTTTGAGGTGATTATGAATAGTGAGGTTAGATACATAGAACGGATCGTTAATAAGTTTTCGAAGTATTTTTGACTGTAATGTCTGGAAGCGTAGAGAATTGGAACGCTTTGTCGATCCCCATACTTCGATGCCGTATGACCAAATAGGTCGCAGTAACAGTAGATATAAGAGTCTTTTGTTATGTAGGTTAAGTTTCGAACGTTTGTCAAGTACATAGGTAGTCTGGCGAGAAGTTTGTAGCGTTGGTTAGTTTCTTGTCTTTTCAGTCTAGTATGGGGATTCCATGTCAACCGTTTGTCTAGGTGCAGTCCAAGGTAGCGTACTTTGTCCACAGTATATAATTGTATAATTAAATTTAAAATTCCATCTTCATGCTATTCAAAAAGGAATAAGAAATATGATTACATTAATGTTCGGTAAAATGTTGCGTTATTTAACTTGGAATTTGTTTCAAGCTTGTGTCCTTAATTTATTTTATTGCAGAAGAAGATAGTTTTTCGATTAGAGGGTTACAATGAGCTGTTGTAGAGGAGTGAAATTTGAGAAAACGAGTTTTAGCAAGATCTTTAACGAAGGGGATTTTGAGGTGATTATGAATAGTGAGGTTAGATACATAGAACGGATCGTTAATAAGTTTTCGAAGTATTTTTGACAGATGAATGGATAAAGGACAGATGAATCTACATAGCTTCCATTATTTATAACACCTGGTAATTATCTGGAAATATATAGACATAAATAGATAAACATAGATACCTACATGAATAATGAATTAAGAAATTAACATATTTTACTTTATCCCTGAATCATTAAAAAAAAAGGTTTACTGCATTTACAGCTGAATCCCTGTTAGCCATCAAATTTAACTTTAGATAATTACTTTAAATTAGGAAGTGATTAAATCATTATATCAGTCCTTCAGGCATAAAGGACAGAAACATAGTCTGGTTAAATGCGGTGCCTGAAGCCACATCTGATATTATCTGACATTTATGGTATGATATCTGATAATCTGACATTTCTTAATTTACTCGCAATAAGGCTGATAATAACAATAGGGTGATAATAACTAAATATGTATAATTTGTAAGAGGTGTTAGTTTCGTTTTGCCGAAAACATGATACTACACATGTAGTAGAGCAACGAATTGTGAAATTTCACATGAAACTGGGTAAAACCGCTAATGAAACTTATCTTTCATTAAAAGAAGTTTATGGCGATAAATGTTTATCACATGCGCAAGTTTTTGAGTGGTTCAAGCGTTTCCAAGATAGCCGAGAATACGTCGGAGATGATGACCGCCCGAGTCGCCCTTCCACGTCCAAAACGGATGAAATTATCGATTATAATTAATCAACATTACTACCATGAGGTGCTTGCTTAACTCCGTGAAAGAGTAAGGAAAAAAACGACCCGATTTATGGAAGAACAAGTCACGGGTTCTCCATCAAGACAACTGTATTGTCTGTCAAGAAGTTTCTAGCCAAGTACAACATCCCAGTTTTAGACCATCCGCCTTATTCGCCTAACCTGGCCCCGTGTGACTTTTATCTTTTCCCCAAAGTCATATCTGCATTAAAAGGAACACGAATTTCAGTCCGTTGAAGCTGTGAAAGAAAAAGCGGCACGCGTCATGCAGGTACTCACAGAAAAAGACTTCCAGCTTTGTTTCGAGCAATGGTAAATTCGCATGGAGCGTTGTAGGGATAGGGAAGGGGTGTATATTGAAGGTGATAATAACTAAATATGTATAAATTTAAAATGAAATGTTTTATAGCAATAGTCTCGTCACACCTCGCCACACCTCGAATAGTCTCCGTGCTGTTGTGCCTGATGAGACCACTGATGAACCACATCTAGTTGATACGTATAATAGGTCCCTCAGACTGTCTTGGAATTTCTCGAAGAGCGGAAAAGCTGGTAGATTAATTACTACTTAGTGCCAATACGCATTTCCTTCAAAGGCCCACACTAAATACTCAGAAGAAAACTGCTTAATTTAAAAAGAAATTGAGGATTCTAAGTAAGGTATACACATATTCCCCTCTCATACCTGGTAACTATCCAGGCTGACCAGGAAAGCCCCAGTAATAGTGGAGTACCTTTTTGCAGCAACTCTCTCTCTCTTCAATACCTTTCTGGGTGGAGGCCTCTTTTCTTTAACGCCTGGAGAATTATCTGGTTATTAATTTTTTTCGAAGATGGTATTTTACCAAGTTTTCGCAAGGGCAGGAGTCAGTATATATTTATCATTTAGAAATTTTAGTTATTTAAAGATTTCAGTTCGACATATCTTTAAAAATTTTCTTAAGGATGAGAGAGAGACTTGTTAGTAAGAAAGCCAATGACATTCGACTCTACACCGACATGGGAAAGATATAATTTCAGTTGTACACAAACATTGGCGTATAGCTTTTTCAAGTCATCCAGTCTCAAAGGCCTTCCTATATTTTTCAACTCCTTAAGTTTAAATCCTCGATCCATTCCCGTAACACTAGATCTCGCTCATCCGATCTCTATATTCCCTCTCACCGTACCTCATCCTTTGACAAATTCTTCCTTATAAGTGCTACCTCTCTCTGGAACTCCTTGCCATCATCTGTCCGCCATGCTCCTCCTTATCTATCTTTAAATCCCGTCTATTCAGTTATCTCCTTTCTATTCAGCTTCCTCCGAAATTCTAATTGTTTTAATTTATTTCCTTAATTTCTGCTGTTATTTTTATTTTCACTTTTTGTAAATACTTATTTATTTATTTATTTTCTTTTTAACACAGGCCAAACTATTAAGGCCTCTATTTGTTCCTGTATTTATTCTTAGGGGACAATTGTCCCAGAATAAGAAATTTCTTTTCTATTCTATTCTATTCTATTTTCCATAAATGCAAGGCATGATTCTTTATGATGATTATTATATAAATTTTGGGCAAATTAATAATATGTTCATTTCACAATGTTTAACATTGATTGGTTTATAGACATTCTTGCACTGATAGAAAATCAGTTTTAGTGTCACTGTATATTTTAGTGCTCCGAAGACCAGGATTTAAATTAATGAAAAACTAGGCAGTAAACATGCAATTTTAATACCGCATGTGGACAATAATCTTTGTAAGTAATTGTTCAGTTGTGAGCAGCACATGTTGGCTACTTGTGAAATACGGGAGTCGCATTTCGTGCAAACGAGATTTCAAAACATAAACATTATTTCTGGCAAATCATATTATTCTTGCGAAAGTAAGACAATAGTTTTCTTTGATCTGTGTTCAGGACAAAGCAGTTTTTCAGAAAATTCTGATGTATTCCTTTTCCTTTAGTGCATTTAAAATTTAGTCTTTAAAAATTCTGTCACAACGCAAAAAAGTATGAAAAAAATTGTTGGAATGTAATCATTATTTTGGGCTCTTTGAACTAACTACCTTGAATTAATATTTTATTAGTTATTTTTAGGTCAACAGCCTTGTTTGTTTGCCAGGAAACAACAGAATAATTATAACTTCTAAGGGCACAAACAGTCTGACAAAAATTGAACATTGACAGAGAAAGTCAAAGCATAATAACTCAGCGTTGGAACATTCTGTAAACAATTATCGGCAAGAATTTATTGCGTAACAACTAAATCTTGGATATTATGTAAAAAAAAATTAGACTATATATCAAAGAAAGACAACATGGATTACGTTGAGCTTGTTATGAAACAAATATCCATTTATAAAGAATAATAATAATAATTTTAACTCTGCAATAAAAATCTTACCTATATTGTATGATAAGGACCATTCTTTGTACCATAATGCTTATTGCATTTCTCTGTAGAATGCAATTTTTCAAGTACTCCAGTACATGTTGCGCCGTTTGATAAAATAAATAAATCACCGCTATCAGCTTTGCTACAAATCTTAGATTTAGCAATTTAACACTGAAGAAACTGCAGGTTTAAATTAAATGATCTGTAACATTTCACTTGTAAATTTCTCTGACTTGACCATTTCTACGTTATGTCGTTAGTTAATTTTTTTTCTGAAACTAACCACTTAAAAAAAATCTTAGTTTTACCTTGAACAAAAAGTTGAACTCCACCTAGAATAAAGTAAATACTGGAAAACTGAATATAATTATTATCACACTCACGCCTCCCGAAGATCATTTTACAAAATGAACTCGTTCTCTACCAAGTGGTCAACAGGCCGATGTTAATCAACGCCTGCTTCGCCTGAAGCCTGGGCCTGTAATAATAAATTCAAAAAACTCCCAGACAACTAACAACAAATTCCTCTGACTTGTGATTGACTCTCCTCCATGTTCTAGAATCGATTCCCTCCATGAGATAGCTTTCATAATCCCAGTACACTCTTTTATCCAAAACTATCCACTAAGTTCCCTTCCAATTCAGATTGTTATCCTAACCATTTTTTTTTTTTTTTGCCGCGAAATAGCCTCTACTAACCTTTCCATTTGTTACAAATATTAAATAATTCAACATTCTACACTGGCTGTAGAAGTTTTTCCCTGCACATGATCAATTCCTTATTCTACTAAGCCTTACTGCAACAAATTGGAAGAAGGTTAAAGCAACTCCTTTTTGTTTATATTCTATATGTATATATTTCTAAATAAAGTTTATCTCAAAATATCTATTTAGTTTATACTATAATTACCTTATTACTTACTCTTTTAACGAAAATTTAGTTCGAATTCCGTGTTTAACTTCAAAGGATAAGGAATTATGGAATCACAAGAGGATCAATAAAGCGATGCTACATTCGAAATCCGATGTTTACTATTCTTTTATTTGTTTTTTATATTGGACATCTCTTTATCTCTGCTTTACCAAAAAGTTTCAACAAACAAATTGTTCCAAATATTTTTCTGTCTACTTTTAAAAAATGAAGTATCATTTAATAATTTGCGAAATAAACCTTACTAAACCCTCAATTTATTTTACAAACAGAAATAGCCAACTTTTAACTTAAAATTCCTGAACTCTGTTTCATTGCTTGCAAAAGAAAGTGCAGTATTATTATTAAAAAGTGACATCTGATTATGAAAAAAGGATTATTACTGAAAAGGATTATTGTGTGCTGTGTTTTAACATGATCTTGTAAACGTAAGAATCACAATTTGGGTCTTCAATCTGGTTGCCATTCTAAGATTTCAGTAAAAATTACTATTTTTTAACAATTTTATAAAAAAAAAAAATGGTACAAATTTCTTAGTTGGATTTAGTATTAAAACACCAAATCCTTGCATTAAACCACATATACGTTGTTTTTTCAGGAAATTGATTTTCGGGGGGTTTCAGAGGAATGCAATTTTAGATTCTTCTACAGCAATTCAGGACCGGATACAAATTATTTAATAAAAGTAGATACAGTTAGGATGGAAGTTAAAGTGCTGAAATTTACATGATAAATGAATAGCTTTATTCACTTTCTGTTGCTAGAAATTAAAATTATAATTTCAGTTTGTTAAAAAATAAAAATCGTGAGCTTTTATACTTTAATACTTGTATTATCTCTTGCTCTCTTTTCTTAATAAATACTTCGCAGTAATTCAAAAGAATATATTTGATTGCATAACATATTAACAGCCATATTATATATGTAGACTGTACTGTGCCAACAATGTTCTTAGCCTTAATTCCAATTTATATAAATATTATTTTAAAATAACGCCATTTTATTTATTATAGTTAGAAGATTATAATTTTTTTTTAAATATTTTTGCACTTAAGTTTGTTGTTGTAGTGCTAATAACACATAATCTTTTTTAATTTTTTCACACAAAGTTTTGGCAAAGATTTGTGCCCTCAATTGGGGGTTGCCAAGATATGGAGGGTCGTAAAATGTGAGAAGTCTAATCCTTATGGAAATTACACTCTAGGATGGTTATAATAATCCACTTACAATTGTAACTTAAGCTTAATTGAAACGGGTTCTTTCTTTAACTAAGTAAACATGTCTTTTTTTCCTTTCTCCCCTTATATCCTAATATACTCGTACATTCTTATTTTGTAGGAATAATAAAAATATTGAGTATTTAAGGGATCTAGACTGAAAAGTTTCCAAATTTAATTGAAAACAATTTACAAAATTGTGGAGTAAATACAGCTATTGGAGCTTTAAAAATGCACTGTTTTTCCTTCATAAATGAATTCTCATCAACACAAATGGAGTATAGAATATCTGCAACTCATCTGACAGTGATATAGTTTGTATAATTCCTTCTTTAAAATACATATATATATATATTTATAATGTTATTTTTATACGCGTTCCTGAGTATCACGTACACTGAAAGCGCCTCATTAACGCGATTAATTAGGTCAATTTATTATGTGACTGATTGCAAAAATAAATTTCGGTGCAATCAACTGTGAGCGACAGAATTTACGCGATATCCAATTGATCTCAAGAATGAATCTTAAAGAAGACACCAGTAAAATTTCTGGTCCATCTCTAAATGCATATTCGCATACAAGTAGCGAACACCGTGTCAACTTTTTTCAGCTACGTGATTTCGATTATTTTACTATGTAATTCTCAGGTAGTTAATCTAAAAAATAAAACTTAGACATGGGTATAAATAATTGAGTTGTAAAATAAAGTAAATATTGAAAACGTTATGCTAAATTGGTAGATTATGACGAGGAAGACGTTGGTTAACTTGACGACATAAGTGGAAGTGTTGATATGACGGGATGTTGAACAGATATCAAAAATGTACTAGATGACGACAGGGTGTTGCTAACAGAAGTGATAAGTTAGTAACTCTCTCAGCACTGGGTTCAACCTCCCGCTGCCTCTATTCTCAAGTTCCTTCCTTCTAACCATTGCCTATCGACGCTATCTTGGAGTCTGGCCAAATTTTTAGCACTTAGCATCTCCCTTCTACACATCATTTACCTTCTTATTCTTTTTTCTTATAATACATCATTGCTGCACTGAATTATATTTACCAATTTTTTTGTAAATATTTTATCAAAGATTAAATGAGGTTTAATGTTAAGCCAATCAATGTGTGACGCGAAAACACTGATTTTGATCTTCTCCCGGTGCCAATATATGAATGTCTTCAGAAAATGATTCAAATATAAGTTAGTAGGGAAGAATGTTGCTATGCGGTTAGCGTAGTGGTTCGAATCCAGCTGCTGACCTTTAGATTTTCTCTCCTTAGGAGCTTCTTACAGCCGGTGATGGGCCGTGTTGTTTGTTAATAATAATAATAATAATAATAATAATAATAATAATAATAATAATAATAATAATATAGGGAAGGGATTAGCTATGAGGTTAGCATACTGGACTCCCACGCGGAGTCCCGGGTTCGAATCCAGCAGCTGACCCTTAGATTTTCTCTTCCTAGGAGCTTCTTACAGCTCACTGTCCGGTGATGGACAGTGTTGTCTGTAACGAGAGAACACTGTCAGGAGGACGGCAGTGCACTGGAAAAAGCTCCGGGCGCTAATAACCTCAGCTGTTGATGCGCCAAAAAAAAAAAAAAATAATCATCATAATAATAATAAAAGACAGATAGACCTGCTAGTGTACGAGCATACCTTGTTTAAAGGATATTGTCGGGGTCGTTTTCGTTGAAATTTCAGAACTAGTACAAAAAAAAAAAATTCTACGTAAAATTAAATTTCCAGTCAGCACTTTTAATCGATTGCTTTATTTAATCGATTGTTGAATTTAAAGCGATTGCTTTATTATATAGTCGAATCTTCTGGTGGGACAAAATCGAAAGTATCCAGACATTTAACTTTATATACTGCGGTTTAAGCACATTCTTCTAGAATTGTAAAGAAATCATTTATGGTCTCAACGTATACTTGACTGTAATTTGAGTAAGGACATTTTTATGAGTGCTGAGATGGATTATTAATAATGTATTGTAATTAGATCCTTAAATGATTTTGTAGCTGAGCGCTATTTTATTCAGTGTCTAGTAAGAAAATTCCTTTATCAATTCTAGGAGAAGATTTCATTGCTATCTCAATGTATTATTATCATTACTTATTAATGGTGAGTTTCATATATTCAGGAGAAAAATGGAATATAGTTTTTCCTAGATTACTACATTACATGTTATCTTGTTATTGACAAAGATCTTGGCTTTAATTGAAGACAAAAATTTAGCGAATACTTTAAAGTCATTAATATAATCAGCAATTCAGTAAAAGTACAAGATCTTTTCGAAATCTCTCTTTAAGGATGCTTAATCGAAAATTTACAAAAATCATTTTCCAAAACTTGTTCGTGCATGTTAAAAAATAATATTTAAGATCTCTCTCTGCTGAATTAAAATTTCCTGCTAATTAAGACAACATCCGACTTGTTTCCATTTTTCTTAAATTTTAAGATCACAGATAAATGAGAGAGATATTTGAAGATTACAGATTTAAAATAGAATTTTCACTCCCGGCTACAGACTACCCAGATAAAATTACCACGCTACGCTGCTGAGAAAACATGTCCAATTTCGGTCACTTCCATTCTGTACATAGTATTGACCACTTTTGAATGATTCAGAAATGAATAAACCCGATTTTGTACTGAAACAGACATTATAATGTAAATATTTGTGTTTGTCTAAAAAATACCTCTTAAAACGAAGGTTAAACCATTTTTGTTTACATTTCTTCATTTATACAACCTCGACAATCGTGTTTTCAACTAATAAATGTTATTCATCGAAATGTAAGCTATATTGTAAAACCTACCACTTAGGTAGAATCGATTCAGTTGTTTGGCAGGTCATCTCCAATTTTATTTATGTTAATTATAGGATTCAGTGATTTTAATTAGTTTACATCTTATCTGAGTGTTATTACAGCAAGGGATTTAGTGAACTCTTCTTGAAAGCTGTAATGTGCTAGCGAGCTCTCCGCTATCTGTTCCACATTCTTATATAATGTATTTTATATGTGAGACGTTATAAATTAAAGCGGAGATTGTAATGGCCCTTCGAGTCATAACCAGCCTTTCTACCTTAAACCTCTACACAAAAGGCTATTTGACACCGGCTGCACCGAGCTTGTGACAACTTCATCATCAACATCATCATGGCTCCGAACCCAGCACACAGGTAAGAAATAATGTTTATTTTGTTCGAATTAATTTTTTACCGTTATTAAATGTTCGTCCATAAATTTCTGTTAAAAAGAAGGGAAAAGTTTAATTGAAATGTGCTGCTTTGGAAAAATAATTATGTCTTTAACAACTACCTGCTTATTTTTTACTGTAAAAAGAAAACGAATTCTGGTTTGAAACGCAATTTTCTATGAAACACATTATTGCTGGCAAATTTTAACTGAAGATTTAAAAGTGAGCTATACATTAGGACAAATTTAGAGGGTTAGATTTAGCTACTGGTTCTCCTTCTAACGTTAAGCAATCAAAACAAATCCTTTACACTTTTAATCACGGTTTAATATAAACGCTATACCTTATTTTCCAAATCTTCTCTAAGAGCAAGTTTTTCTTATATTTTAAATAGTATAGTTAGAGCAGTTTGTTTAACTGGTTAATGCGTTCTTAAAATGAAAAAAGGTCATTTTCGAAAAAGTTCTTAAAAAGAAAAGAATCAGCAATCAAGTCAATGGTAAAAGTTGTTAAAACTGCCCGGTAGTATTAACATCTAAACTGATTGTCAAAAACTGCACAAAAAAGCGTTGAAAAACACCCCGGCTTTAACAAACAGTCTCTTTCCGCTTTTAATCTATTGAAGATAAAATTCCCAAATTTTCTTGCCGTTCACTCCATAACTCCATAATACAAAAAAAAAAAAAAAAAAAAAAAATGAAGAAATGCGCTGAAATAATGTATAGTGTTTTTTATAATTCTGCTTATAATTTTTTTTTTTTGTAATTTATTTGTTATTCACAATCTACAATAGAATAAAATGCAATCAGTGAATATGATGAAAGTAGACTTTATGGCTGGATCAGCTTGAGGAGAGAAGCTGCCCTCCGGCAACACTCTCGCTGGAGTTCCTTACATTACTGGAGCTGGTCACGAGGCCAACAGCGTTTCAATCGTCGTGGAGGACGATCTGGAATCGTTGTGGAGGCAAGATTTTGAATAAGAGGATTGGTACAGAATGGAAGAGAGTCAAAGAATTTTCTATATTTAGATTTGGATTCGTCAGTTACGTATGAGATTTTGAGATCGTTATGGAGGGTGGAGTTAGAGACATAAAATGGAGAATTCGTAATCTGACGGAGAATTTTTGATTGGAAGGACTGTATTTTTTGTGAATTAGAAAGTTTGGCTGAACCCCACAGTTCGAGTCCATAAGTCCAGATCGGTTTGAGTACGCTGTTGTATATTAGTCGTTTATGTTCCAGTGGTAGTTTGGATTGTCTGCCAATTAGTCGCAGTAGTAATTTGTTTCGTCGGTTGAGTTCAATTCTTTTCAGTTTAGTGTGCGGATTCCACGTTAGTCTTTTGTCGATGTGCATCCCAAGGTAGCGAACTAAATTAGCAGAAGGAAGAGGAATGGAGTTGAAACTTACAGAGGGACAAGAATTACGACGCAGAGTAAAAGTTATCTGTTCGCACTTTTGAGGATTGAATTTGACTCTCCACTTTTTGGCCCAGGGTTCTAGTTTGTGTAGATGTGTCTGTAGATGAGAGGAAGCGGTAATGGCGTCTGAGTTAGAACAGAGAATAGCAGTATCGTCAGCGTAAGTGCAGAGCAGTGTGTTTGAGTCAGTTGGTAGGTCAGATGTGTACACAGTATAGAGGAGCGGTCCGAGAATACTACCTTGAGGTACACCAGCCCGTGCCAGAGAGTAGTCGGAAGAGGCAGATCCACAACTTATCTTAAAGAATCGGTCGGTAAGAAATGATAGTAGAATTAAGTAATAAGTTGATGGAAGAGCTCTCTTTAACTTCCACAATAGTCCTGGGTGCCAGACTCGATAAAAGGCCTGAGCCACGTCGAGAAAGGCCCCACAGCAATATTGTTTACGCTCCAGAGAGGAAGCAATGGCGTCTACTACTCTGTGACACTGGTGAATAGTGCTGTGCTGTTGTCGAAAGCCAAACTGATGTGTTGGAATTACAGTCGCAGATTCCAATATTTTTCCCATAATAGGTAGCAAACTAATAGGTCGGTAAGAGGTTGGAAGGTGTAAAGGTTTATTAGGTTTCGGTATCATTTTTATTACAGAGAATTTCCAAGTTAAGGGAAAGTATGTTGTCCTGAGAACTGAGTTGTAAATGTAGGTTAGGAAAACGATTGCTTTTTTTGGAAGATTGCGAAGAATTTGTGCTGTTATCAAGTCGTATCCTGGAGATTTTTTGTACGGTAGGGATTTTATTACGTGTTTAACGTCAGACGGAGTGAATGGTTTTGGTGGTAACGAAAGTGGGAGAGGGATGTCTAGGTCTGCTATGACGTCAGTGCTGTGTGACTCGTCTTGAATATCTGGGTGAGGAGTGAATACGTTAGTTAAGTAGTTCTTAAATTCGGTCGCTGTTTCATTGTCGGTAACTGTCCAAGATCCGTCGTCACGTCTAAGAGGAGAGGAGACAAATTTATATCTGAGAAGACGTTTGGTGGCTGTCCAAAGAGATTTGCGGTCAGATACCAGAGAGGTCACGTACTCGTCATACTTCAGGGTACTGTGTTTTTGTAGCTCTCGTTTCAGCTGTCTCGTCAGTCGGTTGAAGGTCAGCTTGTCACTCGGGTAGCGAGTGTGTTGCCACACAGCTCGGGCTCTTCGTTTCTCTCTAATTAGCATTCTTATGGCAATAGGTACATTGTGATGTCGAAAATTATTCTTTAGTGAAGTGCATTTGGTGGATTCGGAAATGGAAGTTTGAATGGAAATAGTAAGTGTCTGTACTGCGTTATCTATTTCATCAGGGGTTTTCAATGATGTTAACAGATTTAGTTTGTTTGCTAAGATAGTTTGGAAGAGAGTCCAGTCTACAGGCCCAGTGTTTAGTATAGGAGGTGAAGGAGTGGGTTTGGGTACTACACTGAGTGTAAGGAGTACAGGGCTGTGGTCGGAAGATAAGTCAGTAAGTGTATAGATGTCTTTGTAAATGGATGTCGTATTAAAAGAGATGAAGATGTCCAGAATGTCAGGTAGTTTGGACTGTGCAGTAGGCCAGTATGTCGGTCTGTCTGGTGATAGAACATCGTACTGTTTCAGTGAAAGAACATCCAGCAGTGTGAGTCCCCGTGGATTGGATGTACGACATCCCCACTGAGGATGCTTGGCGTTGTAATCTCCTCCAGCAAGAAATTTAGGCCCTAGAGAATGGAAGAAAGATTGAAAGTCCGTTGCTGAAATAGCTTTATTAGGAGGGCAGTAAACTGATGCTAGATTGAACCCTAGAGGTTGGCAGTCTAGAGAAATGGCTGTGGATTGAAGGAATTCTCTCTGGTAGAAAGGAATTTGATGATGATTTAGAGTGTTTCTGACTAAAATAGCTGCGCCACCATGAGATGTGTCGTCTGGGTGATCGGTCCTGTACGTTTTGTATCCGGTAATGTAAAAGTTGGATCGTCCAGTAAAGTGAGTCTCGGTAATAAGTGCAACGTCAATTCGTTTGTCATTTAGAAATATCTCTAGTTCGTCTCTGTGAGAGTTCAAACCATTTGCATTCCAAAGGAGAATTGCGAGTGATTGTTGAAGATTAGAGTTCAACGTGAGAGTTTGGGAATGATTTCTGTTACCAGAGAAGTGAGTAGTGTGATGAGTGGAGTGATGAGAGACTTGAATTCGGAGAAGAATGTATTAAGGAGAGAGGTGAGGTCGTGAGAGATGGGGGATGGTTGAGTAAGAGCTGGACGAATCGTTGAAGGCCCCGCAACTTCTGCATATGTGGGTCCATTGCTGGTGGTGGTTGGAAGAGGTTGTTGACGAGTAGATTCTTTAGCAGGAAGCACAGGAAATTCGGAGCTTTTGGAAGGAAGAGCAGTTTGCTGTGATGAACCATTTTGATGTTGATCTGGCCATATTCCATTTTTGGCATAGATGTTTCTTCTTCTGAGGCGCTGAAGTTCTTTGTGAACAATGCAACCTTTGTAATTTGCTGAATGGGCTTCAAGACAAAGTGCACATGTTGGAGGAGTTTCTATTGGTTTCTTGCATTCTGAAGATGGATGCATACCTGCACATCTTACGCATCTGGGATTATGGTTGCAATATGACCTCGTGTGGCCATATTGTTGGCATCTTTTACACTGTAGAATTTCTATTGTTTTGTGTGGTTCTTCGATGTTAATTCTGGTATATACTATCGTTTGTAATTTGAAAATATCTTTGTTATTTGGTTGGGGCTCAAGATCAACGAAAAATAATGGAAGCGGTAATTTTGATTTTGGATGTCTGACGTTGGTTACGTTTCTAACTTTGAAATTTTGGCGTTCCAGGTCATCTTTAATTATTTCAGTTGGGGTGGAGTGGTGAAGGTGCCGAATAACAATGCGGAATGCTTTTTCTGTCTTAATTTGGTAGGTGTGGTATTCTGCTTTATTGGCTTGAAGATAGTGTATTGTCAATCTATATGCTTCCACTGTCTTTGTAGACAGTCTACGACTGTCTACACTGGATTTACATTCGAACGAGTCTGGACCAATAATCTGAGTTAGTACTTTGCAAAATTCTACATAATTGGACACATTTTTGATGAATATTGGAGGTGGTTTGGTATTTTTGGGAGGTTGATTTTCTTCATGTGTTGGTTCATCTTCCACGCTCAGGGGTGCAAATGGATTAGGAGTATAAAATTTAGATTCACAATTGCTAATTTTTACCGGGGAATGATCAATCTCATTGGCTGACGGAGGATTTTCTCGGAGAGATTCTAATGATTGGTGGATACTTGTATTATCTTCGAAGATCTCGTCGTCCTCAGTAGAGGAGGTCTTTCGGGATTTTCCTTTATTTTTTTAATTTTTTTGTTGAGTATTGGAAGATGTATTTGTTCTCTTAGAACATTTATTTATAACCGTATTGATGCTCATGTCATCTTGATCACAGCTGGTTGTTGCATGGTTACACTCCATATGGACACTTAATTAAATTAAATTTAATAAAATATATAAATATAAAACAAAATGTTCAAATAACTTACTAACTAACCTTAAAAGTTCAGTTTATATTTGTAGGACTAAATAAAATATTTTGGTTCCTACATCACAACTTAGAGTTTTAACATGCACTGAAAGTTAAGCTATATGAGAGAAGAATCTCCACACACTAAATTGTATACTTTTACCTTTGAAAATAACACAGATTTCAAGAGCGAAATTTATCTATACTTTCCGTGTCACTAGCCACAGCTGGTTCCTGCTTATAATATAAATTTAAATAAATTTACCGTTATTATTGACCGGCTGCAACTGAATTATAGTTGAATTATTGCAACGATTTACATTAGTGCACTGAGTTAATCACAAAACGGCTTCTGATATAAATCATTTATTAGTTAATAGCCAAAAAATGTATTATAAATATAAAAAGGTATGACTGAATCAAGGGCTTTGACACTTAATTAACTTAAATTATTTCAAAAAGTCGAGTTAATCGACTGTAAGAAGAGAATTCTGAAACCCTACTCGCGATATGCCCCTACCTAGCAAACGAATAGTCCCTTATCCCAACTGACAAAATCTATTCTATCTTCCATCGTCCGACTCTCACCATACAGGTTGTAACCACCTGCCTTATAACCACAAGTCTCGCCGAAATAACCTTTTCAAATCTGTCAGAAACCGGTTCATAAAATTTTCTCTGAATCCAACGAATCCTTAACCTGCATAACACAAACTGTGAGCATTAATTGGTTAATTAACCTCTCTCCAATCTTATACTGTTATCATAATTATCTTCAAGTTGAACAAGTGTCAAGCAACAGGTGAATGTTCGGTTATCAGCGCCACTAGTTTTCTTAGATTCCATCCTACTTTACATTCAGATACTATCTAGAGAATCCTAAGGCTTAAATCTTTGTGTAAATCTCTTCAACGGAGCGTAGGAGTTAAATGGACGCTATATTGACGCTATATCTTTTAGTGCCCACACTTTGATTACTTCTCTTGACTGTTTGAGACCTTACAATAAATTTGATTGGGTCAAAAGATGAATCACGGCATTGTATGTAAAGCGCCTGGGATTATTGACAAACTGCTGCAGTAAAACTCACATGAAATTAAAAAGAAGTAATATTATTCGATTTATTTAATTTTTCTATATGTACAAGGCACGTTAACATCTGCCTGTCTCAAGACAATGTTCTTTAGTTACAGACAACTCTGTCCATTACTAGAAAGTGAGTTGCAAGAAGCTACTAGAAAGAGAATTTGATTTATTTCGGGGGGGAAAAAAAATGAAATAACGAAATAATTTACATAATAAAAAGCCAAACCATGTCAAAACGCAAGTTATATTGTTTACGCGTCGAAGGCCGGTTGTGAATAGTTTTGTTCAAATTAACGGTAACTCCCTTCCGTGGAGTAAGGAAGTTAAATACCTGGGGTTGGTGTTAGACTCCAAACTAACATTCACCAAATATATAAATACAGTTTGCGATAAAGCAAAATTGGTGTTATGTGTAGTCTGTTTCCTCTGTTAAACCGCAACTCTAACATAGATTTTCTTAATACTCATATAAAAAATTAATGTATTATCTCTACATCCGTTCAGTACTTTTATATGCAGTCCATGTGTGGTCCAATACTTGTCGCACCAACTACGGGAAGTTACAAAGAGTCCAAAATTAAAGTTATGGAGTGTATATGTAGGCACTACAGCTTGAAACCTCCTTTGTATAATTTGTATTCTATTTTAAACTGTAAATAAACTTTTTCAATTTCAAAATTTCAAATAAAAATAAGAAATCTAAGGTAAAAAAAAAGGTTATTTTCTAGACATTGGACATGCGCACATTTCTGTTACAAAACACAGTATGATATCGAATTTCGTTATCATTAATTGTATAAAATTGAGCTCTTCTTCCTAGATTATCCAAGGTATTTGAAAAATACAAATTAAAAATAATACTCAGTACAGTTAACGTTTACATAGCTCATTTGTGTCGATCTGTCTTAACTGAAGAAATGTGTGGAAGGCGACAGACGAGATTGTAGGACCTCGTAAACCTAACAGAAAGAAATAAATTTAATCTGTCATTTATTAAATGTATTGGAGAAATTTACGAAAAGCCTGTACAATAATCCATATTGTAGAACAAATAATCAGGTTGGCTAATGGCCTAAATTTAATTGTGTCCTAGAGACAGCTATACCTAGTTATTGCAAAAGCAGAAGATCAAAGTCTTTGGTATAGCGACGAAAGGGATCAAATTAAATTCAAATGCACTATTGGCAAAGGTCTACTGAAAAGCCAGCACCAACTAAAGGCCAATCAAAATGGAGTGAGCACTAGGGTCATTAAGACTATATTGGCTTTATGATTAACACTGACCAAATCTGCGGCTTCATTCCGCTACAATTAAAATACTGTCAGAAAGATTAATGCTGCGCTCCATCAAAAAGGTTTCGCCATTAGCAAACGGCAAACTAATAGTGAAATTATACTTTAAAATTTAATGTATCACAACATAAAAATTCAATTTATACAAAAAAGTATGTACACACAAATGCAAATATTATAATAATGATATACTTAAATTCACATAGGTTTGAACAAATCTTTTATGTTCATTTAAATCATACAAGTATTTACAAAAGAGGCATAAATATTCCTAGATTTATATCTGCGTTTGAAGTCCTTTAAATTCTGGATTAGCTAATAAATTGTATCGTAAAAAAATGTTTAATAAAAACTTAAAAAAAGTTATGGATGCGAATCATCTCTCAAATTATTTTAAATATTAATTTTTCTTACCACTGACTTTAAAACTAAGCAACACTCACGAATAGAGATATGAAAATTTCGGGAGTTTTGATTTTGCTTTGTCGAATGAGTGTGGCAAAGAAGTTCAAAAGGAATTAGAACAAATTACTGTCAGGTATCGTTTTCATGAGCATTTTTGTTATAATATTGGTTTAAGAACAAATTCGTTTAAATGATTTACTTGAAAGTTGATTCACGGACTTACTTAAAGTTGATTTTACAATCAAGTATGTTCTCAAATTTTTTATTTAGTTAGCGTAGGAATTTGTGGCATTAAACTTTACTTGAAAGTATTGTTTAAATTCCAGTTAAATATTTTGTAAAAGTTGTAAAAAAAAAAAAAATCATTTTAGAAAGATCTTGAAAGAGAATTTTATATATAGTAATAATTGTATCTTGCTGTTTATTTCAGGTTTTATTGTTAATTTGCATTAATTTAAAGTGAATTACGAATAATGAATCTATAATAGTCTAAACCCAGCAAACACATGGCGTAAACTGATGAGATTTCATCTCGAACAAACGCTGTTTTTTCAGGAGTGTCATAGAACTTGAAAGGAACCTCATCAAAAATTGAGCCGAAAGATGAATGAAGATGAATAAAAAACAAAGCTTATGATGGGTCTTCGAGGCGAATAAGGAAAGGTAGAAAAGGTTTTATTCTCATTAATAATTACAATTCAAGATGGTTGAATCCTTCAAATACTGATGGGGAAACTGACCAATAAAAATGAAATTATTCGTGAAACAAAACAAGAATAGCAGAGCGAAACAAATATATCTTTCTCTTATAAAAAAAAAAAAAGATTAGAATATCGGAACCTGGCTAGAAGATAGTAAATCATCTCTTTTTAGCAATTTTAAGGGAATCTGATCTTTGGCGAAATTTGAACCAAAGCCTAGACAGAAAAGAGATGAGAAATTACATTCAAAAATGTTATTTCACTCATTCTCTAACGATATTGAATGTATAGTTAATGCAAAGAAGTATGTTTTGTATAATCTATTAAGTCAAAATCCTTGTGTGAACTTATATTCTACCGAATAAATTACGTAACACCTAATCCAGGCTGTAAGTTTTAATCATCTAGACAAAAAAAAAGAATAAAACACATAATTCAGTCGATCGTCATATAAGCAATTGAACCATTACTCTACTGTAAAGAACTGGAAAGAATAGACGTTTTGGAGTAGGAAAGGAGAATGCTTAGAAAGAGTTACTAGTACAATGTTTCGCGATGGCAGTTGAATTAGCAATTCCCAATCAAGGAATTGACGAGGGTCGTTTGAAAAGTCCGTGCAGTCAGAGAGATAGCACTACTGGCGCGTATCGAGGTTATGTTTAGTTAGTAGCATCTCTTGGAAGAACTCACACCAAGTTTCAGCCAGATCGGTCTATTTCTTTGTGTTTGGCATTCGTTTGAATCGAGGAAGTCGAGTGATTTTCAAAAAATGGACGAAAAAGAATTTCGTGTGTTGATTAAACACTACTTTATGAAAGGCAAAACGCCTCAGGAGACTAAAGAGAAGCTTGATAAACATTATGGTGACTCTGCACCTTCGATTAGAACAGTTTATAAGTGGTTTCAAAATTTTCGGAGTGGCCATATGGGCACAAGTGACGCTGAACGTTCTGGACGCCCTGTTGAGGTTACTACTCCAGAAATCATTGATAAAATCTATGATATGGTGATGGATGACAGAAGAGTGAACAGGTGCGTGAGATTGCTAGTGCTGTGGGCATCTCGAATGAACGGGTACATAATATTTTGCATCAACATTTGGACATGACCAAGCTATCCGCAAGATGGGTGCCGCGATTGCTCACGCTTGACCAAAAACGAAATCGTGTGAAGTATTGCAAGGACGGTTTGCAGCTGTTCCAGAAGAATCCGCAGGACTTTAAGCGTCGTTTCGTCACTGTGGATGAAACATGGATACATCACTACACTCCTGAGACCAAAGAACAATCTAAACAATGGTTTACCAAGGGGGAATCTGCGCCAAAAAAGGCGAAGACCGTTCCTTCGGCCGGAAAGATTATGGCGACTGTCTTTTGGGATTCGCAAGGAATAATCCTCATCGACTATCTGGAAAAGGGTAAAACTATTACAGGTGCATATTATTCATCGTTATTGGACCGTTTGAAAACCGAGCTGCAAGAAAAACGCCCACGATTGGCCCACAAAAAAGTCCTTTTCCATCACGACAACGCACCTCAGCAGTTGTGGTCGCAAAATTAATGGAAATAGGGTTCCAACTCGTTTCACATCCCCCCTATTCTCCAGACTTGGCTCCCTCGGACTACTATTGGTTCCCCAATATGAAGAAATGGCTGGCGGGAAAAAGATTTTATTCAAACGAGGAGGTGATTGCAGAAACGAATGGCTATTTTTCAGACTTGGACAAATCCTATTATTCGGAAGGGACCAACAAACTAGAGCAGCGTTGGACGAAGTGTATAAGCCTAAAAGGAGACTATGTTGAAAAATAAAAAAGGTTTACCCCAAAAAATTAAGTAGTTTTTATTTTTGCACGGATTTTCAAACGGCCCTCGTATATAACATTTTAACATTCGTCAAGAGAGAAAGACAGCCCGTAGAAAGGAGGTCAGGGAAAAGAACATCGAAATGGATATTTGTATGGTAAGTGTGATGCTCTGAAAAGCCAAGAGTGGCAAAGAAAAGTGTCAATGTTCTCCAAAATATTAGAGTAAGGAAGGCAAAGAGCCGAAAATCGTCCAGAACCGGCTACAAATTGTTGAGGCGACCATCTGTAAGTCAATCACGTCTACAGCAATAACGCGGGCAGCTAAAAATTAAATGCGTGCCATGTAATAAAACTTAAATAAATATTCTTTACCCTCTAAAAAGGCAACAATTTTTGAAGTAAAAGCAATAAGATGGCGATCTACAGGAAATGAAGGGTTTACATGCCAAACACAATGTATCAAAGCAATAGCTCTATACAGGGTGAAAGATAAAATGTTACAACAAAATTCACCTCGTGATGGTAATATTTACACTGAAATAGAGATGTGGAGGCACTCTTCAAAACCACAAATACCCTTATCAAAAAGTCATTCAATATTTATTTATTTTTTATATTTTCGTTCTAAAAATTGTATAGTGTATTGTACAAAAATATATATAGCAGCCGATCGATTCGGCGATGGCATTCCCAATTGAAGGAGAACTTTGTTCGCGATTTCTAAGCACAAGTTTTCAATCATTATCAACGCTTCGTTGTAGATTCCTGCTGTGAAATCCATGTTCATATTGGAATTTTCCTAGCGTATTCGACGGAAAATATCTTCAGCCATGTGCGATTTATATTTCTCCCATAACTCTGTTGGAGATAAAGGAGAGCAGACGGTCAATATGATTGTAAACAATTCAAGAATATGATTTGGATATTAAGTGTTGCATGCATACATCCCATTGTTCTCCAATAAATTCAGATCTTGACATGCACCGCAGAAAGTGGGATGTGGTAACGCTGCTGACAACTCACAATTGCTAAGACGTTCGACCGGGCACATTTACCTTCCAGCATGCAAAGAAAGAAGCATTCATCTTGATTCAACTTTCAATTTAACAATGCAATCGGAAATATTGAAATGGAATCGTAAAATATTTAGTGTAGCGTGTGTTGCTTTTACGCCCAACAGATGGCGCTTGTCACAGGGGTGACATTTGTATAGTAGGTATATAAAAACACTCCCGTATTCGAATGCAACGTTGTGTCCAAATTTCAAAGCAATCGGTGAAGAACTTTTGGAGATTTAAGATTTCAAACAAACGAACATTTAAATTTTTATTTATATTAATTCTTTATGAAGTTTTATTTAATTTCAGCAAGGCTTAAGATTGATAAAAGTAGCTGAAGAGAATTAATTGAGTGATTGTTGCAGCGAGACATGTCGAGACCCAGAGGAGAAACATGCTGATAGAACCAAGCTGACACTAGATCTTGGACACTACCCAGAAGATCGATCTTTCAGGACTTCTCTTCCACAAGTCAGTCTATTTATATGCTACTACTTGAAATATAATATGTTACTTAAAATAGGGAAGGGATTAGTTATGCGGCTAGCGTATTTAGATCAAACATACTTTTACTATAAATTTTACTCCTTCTGTTAATAATCATACTTGCATTCGATGTGACATCAATCTGTTAAGGTTTTGTAAAATATAATGTGAAAATATAGTAATTGGATATTTCATATTCTTCACACAAAGCGCCTCGCAGCGTTTTTGATACTTTATTCAGACTTGACATTTGTTCCATAGATGTTCAATGAGGTTTTATTAGATGTGGCCTAATTGTTTAACTAATTTTGTCAATTCTTGGCAATAGTAATATTTTGAATATTAACAAAAAAATGTGTGATATTATAACACAATGTTACCATATTTTGCGTAACACTCGCATCAGATTGCGTGAAACTAGTAATGCCTATTACATCCTCAAGCATATTTACATATTAGATTCTGTATGCATATAATAATATAATCTCTCTCAAATCTTAATTACAGCTATTGTCATTTATCTTGTCAAATAAAGTCGCTTTGCAGAATAGTAAAGAAAATTATTTTGTTACAAACAGTCTTATGTTATTAAACTGTGGACATACTAGATAATCTTAAGGAAAGTAATTTAGCCTTAAAACATAAATTTTACTGAAATAAATTGATTTAAAAAAAATACATGTTTTTTTACTTAGGTATTCTTTTTGAGGAATGCGTCAACGGGAAATACAACTTTAAAGAAAGTGTTCCAGTTTTTTCAATTTTCTTTTAATGAATAAAAAAAATAAACAAAATAAGAAATAATCTTCTTCTTCTGGAACTCCGTTCCATGACCTGTGTTTAATTATTATTACATATTATTATTATTATTTCAACTATTTTTTTTTCATTCTACGCAACCCACTCCAATTTGTCTCAGATCTTCTCCACAATCTTATGTGGGGATCTCTTTTTGCTCCTGCACCTTCTAGTTTACCATTTCTCATTTTTTGCAGTGACTACGACTGCTAGGTACTTGCAGTCTTTCACAACTTGTAACTCGTAATCTACTATCCGAAGACTTCCATGGAATCTTACTTCTGATTCTTGCGAATTCGGAGACTACGGCTATTTACTTCTTTATTCGTTAACAGCGCCTGCCAATGCTTGTTTTCTTGAAGGAATGACCACATTGTCGGCTTAAATTTATTTGCTGGCAATCTTCATTGAGATGTTGAATTTATGTTTGCGACAATCTATTTCACCTTGTCTTAGCTGCGTTAGACTTTTTCATGGATGTTTGCGCTGAATTTGTTAATGTAATTAACTTTTTTGGAGGCACTTAATAAGACCATACCCTAAAATAGAATGACCATAGTTAGCCGCTTAGGATGTTACTTCTCGGGGAGGAAAAACCAAGGCCTGAGAGCTTTACCCAGGAGCCGCTCTCCAGAATTAAGAGCCTGATTAAAAGGATGGGTTTGTGAGAGTGAGCTCTAGAGTAGTGGGAACCACAATAGATCCCTTCAAGGCCGCCCTCCTAGGATGCTAGGAAGTTGGTGGCTGGTTGTATTACTGTTTCAATCTACTAGTAAGTGATGTAGTGATGATATCACGTTAAATTCAAGGAATTTTTCTAGCATTTATTTGAATGCGAAAATGTTAATTGTAATAGATGTCATTTTGGTGTTCCCTTCTTGTTCATCGAAGGAATTATTTATTGTTAATGGTTGGAAAATATCTTAAGCATGGTATGCATAAACAAGAACAATAATAAATCGACTCTTCGCAGTTTTGCTTACAATTCTTCACATATCTCTCGATTTCTTTTGTAACCATTACTTTCTAGATTTTTGATCGATTTATTTTCTGAAATAGTAACCCGTTAATACTAGGCAGAGTTGCTACTTGTTTAATTTAAAGCCACAGGCAGCATTCAGTGTTGCGAATTTAAGCCCCATTCGTCTTCTTTGAGTTAAACCTCACCTGACAGTTCTCTAGTTAGTTACACTAAATTTTAATTAATTCTAAGAAGTTCTGCTGCTCGCAAGTAAAAGCTTGATTACAAAGCTTAGAAAGTAACTAAAACGTGTGATTTACATCAAAGAAATTACCTATTAAAATTATTTACCTACATAACTCAGTCAACTTAGAGCTGTGGATGATATTTAGTTTTTGGTATAACTGGAGTTTCAATCTTCTGCCAGGAGTATTTAGGTTAACCAATGGAGAGGGATGTATTATGTGCGCTGATTGAATGTTGTGTTATCTCTTGAGGCGAATGAAGAAAGGAGCGCTTAGAGCAATTATACTCAGTAGTTTGTTAGGAAATAACAGAAGTTGTTTCAGTCGTCACTGTGTCAATGTCTTGTAAAAACAGTACTTTGCAGGAGTGGTGGGTCTTTTCAATTAATAAGTGGGTATTACTAATTAAGTACTTGTAGTTTAAGGTTATTATGTACGTGTATTTTCTTGAAGGGTCTTGTAAACTATCTAGCATTACGCCGAGAATAGAAGAATAGAGTTCTGCTCATAATTGGTGACCTTTACTTATTATTATTTTTAATATAATCGTTAAATGAAGCGAATTAGTTTTTCAGATCGAAAGTATTACCTCGCACATATCATTTTAATGAGTAATAACGCATAATTTCATTTATCAAACTATCGGCTATCTGTGGCTCTTTCAACACGTGTGAATATTACACACGATATTCTCGTATGTTCTTTAACATGAGAGTTTAAACTACATTCTAATAAATTATTAATTTTGAGTATAGAAGATTTTATCTCACCACATATCCTTTGAATAAACACATTATTAAAAACAAAAGTGAAAGGTAATTAATCGTTAAAAATATTTACTGTTAGAATCTCTGAAGATTTACTAAGCAAATAAAAACCTTTATAATCTGCCATAAAGTAATTTAGCATGATCTTAAATTTCATCATACAAGTTATATGAAGATTTATCTTTCTTAAATCTTAATCTATATTTCATAAGATGATGTACGGACACAAAATTACAATTTTTTGTGTTTTTCATGACGCATCGTCTTATTAGTCCATCAACCTGCAGAGTTTCATCAGGCTAACTTATTGTTATAATTTTGGAGAATTGTTAGGTTGGGAGCTGTCCTTCATACCTGTCATTTATATAATTTGTATATATGTACCTGTATTTATAGGTAAAGCAAAGTAATCGCCTATTTTTTCAGTCGGGGCTTAACGTTCTGACTTATTAGGTGTCGTGGACAGGGGACGGAAGTACATACTTTCTTATAAACAATATTTTCTAAAAAATGAAAAGTAGCCATGCACGGGATTCGAACTGGAGATCTCTCACTTACTAAGCCATACTCATGATCAATACCCAATAATTTCTGTTAACGGGAGTACTCGTACCATTTTACTCAATAAATTTTCACATTTCTGAGATTTTTGAAAATGTTTTCTATCAATTTCTCTAAATTTGGTACGTATTATAAACAAACCAAACTCAGATAGGTTACTTTATTTATGTAATTTTCAAGGAATTCAAGGTTGATAAGAGTCAAAACTAAAGATTGACCTGAAATGGCTGCAATTTCCTGTACACTCTTGTTTTCTTTCCTCATAATTAATGCTTCAGTTAGCTTGTGCATCAAAGAGTTAGTACTCAGAAGAGGTTGATGTAATTGCGCTTTGTGGTTCCTTTGAATGCTCATCTAAGACACTCTATTTATACTCCTGCAAAGTATAAATAATGTATTTAGCAATCACCTGTGATTCTATTTCAGTCCCTATTTATACTCTTGCAAAGAATAAATAATATATTTAGCAAGCACCTCTGATGTACTAATTTTTGGATTCCTTAGAATCTTTAGAGAATTTAAAATTTAAAATTTTTCTTTCTTATCAATTACTTTTCATGCGTTATTTTGATTAGTACAGGATTTAGGAATTTGTAATATCTTTTAGTGACCGTAAATTATTAACATTAAGGATTCAAATAGCGAGAATTCGGTCAAAATAAAACAATAACCGACAAATTTATTGGGCCTAGGATATTTCAAATAACTCAACAATAGACTATTGAAACACTGGAAATAACATTCACAACATCTTATTGAAAAACTATAAGAAATTAAATCGATTCTTTAGAACTTATATGAGTTGTTGAGTTCCAAAAAAAACTGAGAACCATAGAATGGAAAACAGATAAATGTCCAAATATAACGGGATTTACATGGGGAATTTCGGTAATGATTATGAAGTGATGAGGCGAATACAATATAATAACAAAACTTGTTTGGACAAAAAACCAGACTATAAATTGGAAAAATTTTTAATACATCAATGAAAACAAAGGAAAAACCACAAAAACTAACAATTATTTAATTGATGATGAATAGATAATTGAAGAACTTCTTAAGACAGTAAATTTGTCGATACGTTGGCGTAAAGACAGAGTTTTTATTTTTATTTTGACCGCATCCTCATTATTTCAATCCTAAATATAGGATTTAGGTTAATATTTAGATATTTTAGAAGTTTTACTGAGAATTCCGGACTTCATATTTATTTAGATGCTATTATGATTTTCTCACCTTTACTCCGTGGAATTTTAGAAGGTATCATGCGCATGGTAAAGAAGTCATCTGACGATGTACGGATCACTGGGCACGGTGAAGTCATCTGACTAAGTACGAGTATTGTTTACGGACAGAGATAAGCGCGACCTTTACATATCCCTTGAAGGATTTATGGGTGCAGAATAGGTCTCAGGAGTGTTGGCTCGCCACCACTGGGCAGAGATAGGCGGAGTTCATTAGAGGCTATTCGCCAAGGCTGACTGCAGAATTAATCCATCAAGGCCGTGGGGCTATAAGGATAATTGTAGGACTATTAACTGGCCAATGTAGGCTCAGAAAACACATACATCGCATGGGCCTGGCGGATGATAGCCTCTGTAGGTTCTGTCAGGAAGAGGAGGAGGAAACGGCACTGCACGTGTTGTGTCAGTGTGAGGGGCTCGTCTGGCTAAGGATGTTACTTCTCGGGGAGGAAAAAACCAAGGCCTGTGAGCTTTACCCAAGAGCCGCTCTCCAGCATTAAGAGTCTGATTAAAAGGACAGGTCTGGAGGGTAAGCTTTAAAGTGAGGGGAGCCACAATAGATCCAAAGGGGTCGCAGTGGCGTTGGCCTTGAGGCCGCCCTAGTCTAATCTAATCTAATCCCTTGAAGGATTATTTAAATTTAAAAAACAATATGGTTCTGATTCTTGTAACTAGATGTGATCACTTACTTTGACTTTTCACAAATAGAAAGCTTCGAAGATTCAAACTCAGAATTTTTGAAATATAATTATAATGGTATGCATGTTGTAAAATCGATTCAGCCATTTACGGGAAACACTCAAAGTAATTGAGAAGTCCATACAGAAAGTGATATTCAGGTTGTTAATTTACATATGTCGAAAACCTTATTGTAGAGTCCCTGATATAAAGTAAACCAAAACATCAAATTTGAAGTTTCTGAAATTTTTCGAGTTGTGAAGCGTTCTTGAATTATGTTGACCAGACACACGCGCATGCTTCCAATCTCACATATTTATAAAAAACAATTTTTTCTTTTTCAGGAGGACGCGTTTTGCGTAAAAAAAAACCAAAAACAAAAAAACACGTACCACTAGGTGTTTAAACATCTCAAATCATTGGCACTCTTTGGTTATAGGCAACACTGTCCAGTGTCCATTGCTGAAGCTGGTGGAAAGAGATAACCAAAAAATAAAAGTAAAAATTGTGGATTTTCAGCCGGCACCTTCATTTGCTTTTCCACATCAATTACTAAGCTAATCGCCTCCATCCCTGTTATCAATTATTTTACAGAGATAATAGATTAGTAAGTGGTATGTACTAAAAAATTAAATATTTGTTCAAACCGGTTATTTCGCCGACATTAACTGTTTGGAGTATCCGAAGAGGATTATGAATGAATAAAGAATGTGAGTATTAGGTGCTATTTATAGAGACAGCGCTTTTGTTTCTTGCGTTTTGTCTACTATCAAATAATTTACTCAGGTTAACTATTGTACACCACTTTATCACGGACCATTTTAACCAGATAAAGTTAAACTTGGATTAACCTTTAACCAGTTTATCTCATGGTTAAACCAAAAATGATTTCCTCATAGCTAGTTAAATCGTCAAACAAATTTTAATTTACAAAAGAATTAAAACCTCCATTTCAGTTAAAAACCAGGACCTCTTTCATCCATTTGTTCTAATCAACATTTCATGGTTAAACCACTGTTAATTTGTTTAAAAACTTTTTAAATCTTTTACAAATCTCTTCACACGCAATCGCATATCGTTCACACATTGAAGAGAATTTTATCCAGTAGACTGAATTCAAGTAGCTACCTAATCCCAAATTGGGTACTGGTGTTGTAATGTGTCTTACCTGGCTCGAAACTGGGTATCAGAGTTTTTAGATCTGCCATTGTTCTACGACTTTCATATATGTTCAAATTTTCTTGCATCTCTTTACCAGCAAGAACAATAAGTTAAGAAAACTGTTTAATCAATGTATTTTTCGTTACTCATTTGATATTTATTTGAGTCTAACTGAGATTGTTCACCTATTATTTGAGTATTCCTCATCAGTTCTTTAATCATTTCTTCAATTTCGTTCGTAGGATCTTTTTTTTTCACGGGTACTAGAGCCCAAGCCTGTGGCCGTTAACTATTGCTTTTCTTCAGATATTTCTTAAGAATTCTGACACTTTCCGTTAAGTTCTTTGCAGCTTTTGAGAATAAAGCCACCATCATTAAATTGTTTTATAAATTGTTTCCATGCATGTTCTTTTTATTTTGTTTTATGAAATGTAATCTGTCTTTTTGTCATTCAAAAACACATTTCTTTGTGGTTACAAGGATCATGGTAAGTTATCTTCCTCTTGGTTAAAGATTTGCATCTTTTATTATCCTCCATAACTTCTCTTTTTTACAAAATTAGCTGAATATTCATGCCAGTTTCAGTCATTATAAAATTTATTCTGCCGAGCTTTCGATCTAGGGACTAGGTCATATTCAGGGCTGATAGTTTCTAGGTCGAAAGCTCGGCAGAATAAATTTTATAATGACTGAAACTGGCATTAATCTTTTCATCCTATTGAAACTATGATTCAGTCACCAAAAATAATGAACAGTAACTAAATATTCATGTTTACAATTATTATTGGCGTAATAAATAAGTCCTAAGATATGATAAACAATTAATCAGTTAAGCCAACTTGGTTTTAAAATAGAGGCATCCAATTTAAAATGAATTAAAACCAAAAAAGTTTGGTTGAAAATAATTTTGAATTTAAATTATCAATTGGTCATACGGCATTGAAGTGTGGGGATCGACTAAGCCTCCGGGCTTTACAGTCAAAAATACTTCGAAAACCTTTTAACGCTCCGTTCTATGTATCTAACCTCACCATCCATAATGACCTCAAAATCCCTTTCATTACAGATCTCACTAACACTCATTTTCTCAAATTTCATTCCTCTACAGCAGCTCATCCTAACCATCTCATAGAACACCTATCTTCCTCCACATTATCAGGTAATCCTCTAAGGAGATTGAAGAGAAGATACCCCTGTGATCTACTCTTATCGTGAGAGCAAAGCACGTTACTGGAGTGGCACCACTGGGTGCCTTCTCCACTCATGATTTTCTTGTATTTCTTTTTTCTTTTACCATATTTGCTTGTTGCAACAACCGTTGCAGTGGTAATCCAATAAAAAATTTAAAAAAAAAAAAAAAATTATCAATATCATTTATACTAGTTTGATTTAATCTAAGTTTAACTGATGAATATGGCCTTGAAGCTGCTACAATAACTGCGGGCCATGCAGCTACACAGAACATTTATGTGAAGATTCCACAAAGATCTTACTAATATATACTGCAATCAGCCTTCATAACACTCATCTAAAAATCAGAATGAATGTTGCAGGTGCTTGCAACAATGGCGCAAAGTATGCTTCTGTTAGCGTTAGGAATGCTGGTCAGTGCACCAACGGTTGTCATTGGTGCGTTGCATAATGCTCCTACAGGCCTAACTCTGAATGATAAACAAGCTTCATGGTTTGGTTAGTATTGTAAAATTATTACCCTACAGTTAATTTAAAATAAATTTAATGCATTTTAGTAAATAATAATACATTAATTAATAGATGGAACTTGTATTTAATGTCATTATAAAATTAATATAATTTTACAGCTGGAATACTCCTTATAATGCAGCCATTAGGTAGTGTGCTGTCCGGTGTTATACAGGATTCGCTGGGCCGTAAACGTTGCATGTTAATGGTTAATCTGCCCCAGTTAATTGGTTGGATACTCGTATATTATGCCAAGTCTGTGGAGATGCTGTTTGCTGCGGCTGTTACCATGGGATTTAGTGTCGGTTTTATGGAAGCACCCACTCTCAGCTATGTGGGTGAGATATCTCAGCCACATCTCAGAGGAACACTGGCCTCCTTCACTAGTGTCTACATATCTACTGGAAATCTTATAATGTATCTGATGGGAACATTCACAGATTGGAGATCAGCAGCGGCCATCAGTACTGCTGTTCCTGTTATAGCTTTTGTAGCCATTTTACAGGTAATTCCAGTTCATTTGTAGCATTATTTTTTTAATAGGTTTTAGAATTCTAGATTTGCAAGCAGTTCTTTGAGTAGTAGTTCTCAATCTTTGTAGAATTGCGGTAACACAAACATACAAAAATGTAAAGTACTTAGTGGGTATTGCAGAATTAATGAACAATTAGAAAGAAATAAACCAAATTGCATGAAATCTGTTACTTTTATTGTATTACTATAAATACATTCAAGGATTTCTTGAAAACAAATTAATACTTGTGACCAACTTAAGAATAAATTTAATATGAAAGCAGGTCGAACAAACTACAATGTTACTCTCATTTCATGCTCTAGGTTTTCGAATTTTTTGCCTTTCATTATTTCATAATAACATGTCTAGCAAAACTAAATTCGAGAGCAGTTATACTTTCTTTTTTTTTAATCGCCAAATATTTGGTTGATATCCTTCGAGTGATATTTTTTAAATTTTAAGCAAATACTAACTTAAAAATTGTGTATAAAGTTATAATCGATTTAACTAGTTACAGTGAAATAATTTGTTATGACTCTATTACACAAATATCTATTCGAAGTAGAAATGATTAAGCTAGAATTTGAAATTTTCTATTGTATGTCTTGAAACATTTTTATAAAATTATTCCTTCTAACCATTATAATAATAATCAATTAAATCCACTTTGGAAACAATATTTTCATACTACATATCATTATTCTAATTTCTTTCAACGCTGAACAGATAAGTATAAAATATACCTCACCCTTTCTTTGCAAAAGATTGCACAAAGAAAACTGCCTTAGCTGTTCACCTTTCTTGGGATTAATAAATAAATTGAACTTCCACCTCCCGAGTCCTAAAGAGCCAGCGCAAATCTCTAAAGCTGTTACTATCAGTGGATTGCTATTCCCTCTGTCTGACAGACTCAGTTGTGCATAAAGTTAAAAGAAGTAGGATTCTTGACACCTTTCCGTGCATTTCTCTTTATAGGCTGCGAACCTCATTGCTTGGGTTTAGCTATTTTATTTTTCCATTTATTTTACTTCCAGTTAGGACTGTTATTAAGGGAGTACCTCGTATATACCTTACTTTATGATTAAAGAGTGTAAAATGTAAAACATAAACTTTCTACATAGTTTCACCAGGTAAATTAAAAATTAAAAACTTAATTATACTACCTCCTGTTAACATGAAAGGAAAGTAATTATCTATGTCATGGTTGGGCCATGTTCCATTAAATAACTTTTTTTAAATTTTCACTCATTTGTTAATGGTAGATTCTGTAATATTTAACAATATTTTCATTTATATCTTTTATGGCTTTATTCTATTTTTTAAGCATAATAGTATTCTTTCATTGCCTGAAATATTTAATGAAATTACTTCCATCAGAATTATTTGTATAATTTTCCAAACCTTGAATGTAAAAAATTTAAGACTTCAAATACTAACAGTCCAAAAATCTTTAACTTATTACCTTATATATTGTGAATTATGTTTGCCAGGATACGGTCAATAAAACCACTTTTATTTTACACCAACGTTTTCGTCAATTTTATTGCCTTTCTCAGAGGGTTGTTGTGTGAATTGGTTGGTGTTACTATACTGATTGTAAACTGCATTATGGTTGTCACAGTTATTGGCCAACACCACAGTTGACATTAGAAGAAAAGAAAAACAGTATAGTAGTATTTGACAGTTTTAGTATTGGTTTGTATTTTATTTATTTTTAGTATTGTTTGGTTGTATTGTAATTCACAAACAACTTATTCAATATCATCCTGGTGATGACAATAAATTTGTAGAAACGACGTAAAATTTAGGGTTTTTTTTCCTCCGAATCCTTGCAAATATAATCTACAATGTATAATATTTAATGGCTAAAAAGAAGAAATATTGATTCTCACTATATCTCATGAACTACCTTACCATTAAATGACTGGTATTTTATTAAAACTGTCCGGTAGAACATTAGTATAAGTGTCGATTGCATTAAGTAGTTTTGGTTGGAAAGTTTTTAGTTGGTTTAGGTTTGAAGTAAAGGGTCAAAGAGATAATATTATTCTTTATTTATATCAGGTACCAGAATCTCCTGTGTGGCTGTTGATGAAGGGCCGGAAGGACGAAGCACGCGCCTCGCTGGCCTGGCTGAGAGGTTGGGTAAAGCAAGAATCAGTGAGCCGAGAATTTCGTGGCATGGAAGCACACTGCGAGGCCAGTAAGCTAAATAGCCCCGTCAGCAGTCCGACAACACCTCCTTTGCCCTATATTCCAGTGCCATCCAACGAAACTGGAGGTAAATATTCACCCATAATTTGTTGGAAAATTTCCAAAAAATATGAAGTACCTATGATTAATAAAAATTAATTTGAAAAGAGAGAACTATTTAATTTGAATGATATAAAGTTTGTACGTTTAGGTAAACAATACAAAGGAGTTTGGTCTTACAATAAATGTGAAAGATAAATACAAAAAATTTGTCAATAAAGTATCTAAACATCAAATTAATTATTAAAGATTAAACATTCAGAGAAAAATTGCAGGGCAAATAAGCTTAACGTTCGTTTTTCTTTTTTATACGAGTATTTATTTATTTTATTTTTTTAAACCTTTATTTTGTCTCTAACTCAGTACTCCGGAGGTACACAACACTGTGTCCAATTTTAAATTTTTTACAAGAGAGCAGATGAAAGAGTTTTTTCGCGATTTTTTCTTACTTATAAGCCCGCGGGAGTTATTTTGCTTAAATCTTTGGTCGACATAGATACACCATGAGTGATGGTTGGGTAATAAAAAAAGAACTATTGTACTAGAAACATTAAACAAAATACATTTTGAAAAAATGGACCTAGTGTTGTGTACCTCCGGGGTACTGTTATAATATTGTGATTATTAATAAAACAGAGGTATAAAATTAATAATAGTTTGCCCAAACTTATTTAACAAATATAGCATGAAAGCTCGTTTAGGTAAAGTATAATTATGTATAATGTTTAAAAAGGAATTATTTATTTCTGTTTTTAAGCACAATATAAAACTAGAAATGTATGATTTGTGCAGACCTTTTTTAATTTTGCAAAAGGAGTCTTCTTTTGCAAACAGATTGTTTGTGCTTAGTGCTTTGCTAAACAATAATTTGCATTATTGTTTAAGGCGAAAGAAAAACGTGGCAAGCGAGATTTTCTTTAAATTTTGGAGTTCCATTTTGGCTTCCACTTCTGGCACACTAATTTCTGTATTTCATTGTGACTGGCACCGCGCCTAATTTTCAATTTATTATGGGAAAAACATTTCCTAAAAATTTGGTAACATAGTTTTAATATTTTGTAAAAGTTATTTTAAATAAATTCTATTATTTTTACTAAAGCAGAGGTGCACGTACTACCGCTAAAGTAGAACTAATGAGCCCTAAACTCAACCAGACCAGTTATCAATTTTCTCTAGGGGAGTTCCAGCAACAGGGGGCAGTTGCCGGCTGTTTCAGGGGTCCACCACATGCATGCCAAAATTCTCTTTCTCACCAGTGTCAAATTCAAGAAATTTGAAAAAGACTTTCCGAAATTAAAAGAAAACTGAATGGATGATAATTCAAATTAATTTTGTTACCGAGGAAGCCCCAGGAAGGAACGGAAAGCAGAGGTTGGGGATAACCACTGTCTGTTGCCAACATATTCCCTTCTCTTAATGCTCCTAAAAAAAATCTTCAATCGACAGTTATAAAAGTCGGTCTAGCAGTTAACTTACTAAGAAAACTTAGAAACTTAGAAAAACTTAACTTACAAAAGAGACAAGAATGGAGTCATATTTAAGTCTGCTATTTCAGTACTTTGAAAAAAATTTCATCAAAAAATTGGTACACCACAGTACCGTGGCGCTCTGATCTGCTTTACAAGTTCTTCTTCAAGAGTAGCCTCTTTCGAGTAAGGATCTTTCCATAATTATTTTTTCACATGTCTAGATTTTAATGCGGATGTTTTTTTTTGAGGGGGGGCATTGGCTTTCGCTATACAGTCAACATCGTCTATGTATACAGCCAGCATCGTCTAGGTCAGGGGTCGGCAACCCGCGACTCGGCAGCATGCGGCTCTTTTATCCAAATTGTGTGGCTCTTCAGCCTGCCCAAAATATATTTATACTTTAATGTTATTGAAACAAATGAAAATTCCATTTATTAAAGGTATTTTTTCAAAAATAATTTTAAATGTGATAGGTTCGAAATTGAATAGAATTGTACAATATCAAAATAAAGTACTGGATTTATTTTGTAAGACTGCCGCCTTTTCATTCCTTAAGTTATTATTTATTTGTTTATTTACTTTGCAATATGTGAAAATAAATATATAAAACATTTAAATGTTATTGAATATCATAAAGTAATAATTTGTGAATACAAATGATCTACAGAGTTGTTTATACTATCATCCTTGCGGCTCTTCGTAAGATTTATTAAAATTATTTAAGGAGAAATGGCTCTCCACTTGAAATAGGTTGCCGACCCCTGGTCTAGGTGCTTATCACTAGAATATCACTCACTCTCCATTCTTACTTATAAATACATTCGCTTCATACATTCATCCCTCTACTAGATACAACTATTTACATAAACTACAGCTAATGGATGGATCAGTACTCTATATTCCAGCCATCCTTATAGCTTAACCGCAATTAAAATCAAGTAATCATTTTCTTCCATTCATTCTAATCGGCTATAACTTTTAAATACATTCATATTTCATTGCTAGCTCTGCTATAGATTTAAGCACATAGATGTTGGTGAAGAATATTATGTCTTCGTAGCCGAAATGGTGCATCTAAATACCTATATATGTCGTCAAACATTCGTTTCCTTTCTACCACATAACGTGGACATATCATTATTATATGTTTGAAATCTTCCTCCTCATCGCAAACTACGCAAAGAGGATGGGACCTTTTGTTGATCCTGTGAAGATACGATCCGCACACCGCGTTGTTCGCTCTCAGCCAGTTTATTAGTTGACAGTTCCCTTAAACCATGGTTGTCTAGGTAACTGATCTGCCATAGTTTTATAGAATCTCCCGTTATTACCATTACTGTAATTTGTCTGCCAAATGCGGATGGTTACTTCTAATAAAACATCAGTTATAATTAAGATTTAAGAAATAATTTTTCAATTAAATCGTTATTATTTTTAACATTATCTTTTTTATTTTTGTACTTTAAAAATACTTCTCTCTTTTGCCTTATGCATTAAATTATATCAAATCAATGACGCTTGCTTCATACAGAGATTAATTCATATTCTAGCCCGATTAAGTTTATTGTGGACTACAGTGGTTTAAAGGCATCTACTTTACATATTTATATACACACGAGTTCAAACAATATATATGTATGTAAAGTAAGGTAAAATAATAGCCTACTTTTTTAGACAGAGCTTAACATCACACTACCACGTGCTAGAGATACAACTAGGGATCTCATACTTACAAATAAACGCTTCATAACCACTAGTCCAACACCCACTCCATATACAGTTATATAAACCCTTGGAAAAGAACGAAGGAAGAAATAGACCACTTTAAAGGACTGGCGTTGCAACTGCGAAATGGCTGCGCTGTTGTTAAAACATTTCTTCATTCATTAGTATGAATATAGCTTTTGAAGAGCAAAGTGTCTAACTACGCAAACATTTACTTCATCACAGTAAATGGACAGGAAACCGAGTGAAACTAAAAGTTAAAGAGACAGAAAAGTGGAAAGAGTGGAGGGAAATAAAGTCATTTAAATAAATGACTTCTAATATTTCTTTGGTTTTGTTTTCTTATCTAAGATAATTTCTACTTGCAGCTTTTAGTTAGAATTTAAGAATACTTTTCTTCTACTGCTATACTTTCTCAACTCTGTTTTGAAAATTGCGTTAATTAATACGTTTCTTTTAAGGAAAAATTTTTTTTTACTCTTTTTGTTTTTAAAAATAAATTTTAAAAAAACCTACTGACTGATTGAAAATGAAAATAACATTCAAGCAAATTTTTTCCCTGTTTTGAAGGGTGATGTGACACCGAAGCATTTACATAGCGGATAATAATTTACATAATCGGGCACACCATTTTTTAATTGGCTAAAGAATAATGCATCATTTGAGTAATCTGCTTCTAATCTGTTTCACGTAGAATAGATATACCAAGTGGTAGGAAAAATCGCTTAAAAATAGATGTAAAACATGGAAAAACAGCTCAATTAGTTTATGATTTATAGTATTTCAATTATCTGCTGTTGCACTAAGAATTAGTGCGAGAATAGTTAATTGATTAATTGTTGAATTTAAAATTTCACTAAGATTGCTCAAAGTTCAGCCCTTGTTTGCTTTGTTTGGTCATTTAAAACTGAACATTTTTGTGAATCAATGAGAATCTCACTCAACAGAAATGTTTATTTATTAAGAGAAACTCTATTATAATTATTCAATCATTGATATTAAAAACTTTCTTTGAGCAAACTTGATTTAAGGCAAATAATTTCGAGGTGTGGCTATTAAATAACGAGACTGATGCTGCTACAGAAAAACTATGCATGCGCCAAATCTTAACGATCGACAGCTGTGCAGCGTAAAGCCTACTCTTTCGATTGCAACATCTCACGTGTTTGTAGAGAAATCTGTATGACCGGTACCGTCGTTTGTGTAAGAGGTGTTAGTTTTGTTTTGCCGAAAAACTTGATACTACACATGTAGTAGAGTGACGAATTGTCGTGAAATTTCACATGAAACTGGATAAAACCGCTACTGAAACTTATCTTATTAAAAGAAGTTTATGGCGATGAATGTTTATTACTCCGAGAAGACGTCGAAGATGACCGCCCAGGTCACCCTTCCACGTCCAAAACGGATGAAAATATCGATTATAATTAATCAACATTACTACCGTGAGGTGCTTGCTCAACTCCGTGAAAGAGTAAGGAAAAAAAACGACCCGATTTGTGGAAGAATAAGTCACGGGTTCTCCATCAAAACAACGCGCTGGCTCATACTGCATTGTCTGTCAAGACGTTTCTAGCCAAGTACAACATCCCCAGTTTTAGGCCATCCGCCTTATTCGCCTGACCTGGCCCCATGTAACTTTTATCTGTTCCCCAAATTAAAATCTGCATTAAAAGGGAACACGATTTCAGTCCGTTGAAGCTGTGAAAGAAAAAGCGGCACGCGTCATGCAGGAACTCACAGAAAAAGACTTCCAGCACTGTTTCGAACAATGGTAAATTCGCATGGAGCGTTGTAGGGATAGGGGAGTGGTGTATATTGAAGGTGATAATAACTAGATATGTATAAATTTAAAATAAAATGTTTTACAGCAACATCTCGTTATTTAATAGCCACACCTCGTATACTTCTACTGTTTAATTTTTAAGCAACTCGATTGACCTTATTTTAAAACTACTTATTAGCGCGACCAAAATATTAATATAGACAGACCAAATTTTTTTTTAATAAAATATGGACCTAACTACATTTTCATCAAAATATTAATTTTCAACCATGTTACTGGCTTTAATCAGAACATTTTTTCGTATTTCATTTTAAATACTATTAATTAAAACTACATGCCTATTAAAACAAAAACAACAAATTCCTATAGTGTGTAAATACAATAAAAATCTAATCTTACGATACCAGATATACGCGGATGTGTTAGGGTTTTTAATAAAAATTAAATGAGTACCTACTATTGAAATAATAAATATGATGATCTGTGACAGATACCCTTAGATACCCTTAAATGCCAAAAGGTACCCTGCTACTTTGTTTGAATAAAGTCCATTTATTAGTTTTTCAGATTTAAGGTATCGTTTAATGTTAGAGTTGACCCTAAATTTTTCTTTTTCTTTAGTTTTAATGCCTCACAATCTATTTTATAGTATGCAGCGTTCCTTGAAATTTGGCTAAAATAGTCTAATCTCTTGATAAGTGATTTAATAAGATTTTTTTGTTTTATTTTATTCTGCAGGTTTCATCATGCACGATTACAAGCCAACATTCGCTGAGAAGATGAAGGATCTAGTGAGGCCTGAAATGTTGCGACCCCTCAGACTCGTTGTATTGTACTTCTTATTCTTACATTGTGCAGCTTTTAACGGCAGCAAACCTTACTTGATCAAAGTATTCAAAAGATTAGGCCTACCAATAGAGCCGTTCGTTGCGACGGTAAGTGATTTCTTTTTTCCATTTTAGTAATAAAGCAATAACATCTAAAGCGTTTCTGATTTTGTTTCAATTGGCGTTTCTTAATTTCGATCTGTTCTATAGGAAGAGGCATTTAAAAAAAATCTATTTTGAGCCTTTTTAATGTCTTTTACATCGTCTTATAGCCAAAAAGATTATTTTGGAAGTGATTTATCAGCTTAAAATCTTCCTTTATTTAAAGCTATTTGAAAAGAAAACTCTAAGCATTTACTTTTATCTATAATTTTATTCGACGTAGTATTTTATTTTCTTTTAATAATAATCATAATTATAATAGTAATAATAATACACTTTGGGAAGGGATTAGCTATGCGGTTAGCGAACTGGACTCCCACGCGGTGGTCCCGGGTTCGAATCCAGCTGCTGACCCTTAGATTTTCTCTTCCTAGGAGCTTCTTACAGCTCATTATGGACAGTGTTGTCTGTAATGAGAGAACATTGTCCGGAGGCCGGCAGTGCACTGAAAAAAGCACCGGGCGCCAATAACCTTAGATGTTGACGCGCCTTAAATCATAAAATAATAATAATAATAATAATAATAATAATACACTTTATTGAAATTAATTTACAAACTTTAGAATGGAAAACACCAAACAAAAGCGTATACGGCTTGGTAGTCCGTCAGCCAGAAGTCAGGTGCTTTTTATAATAATTGGGTAGAAATAAAACAAAAAATGACTCAATAGAAATGAGAGTAGAACTAAACAAAAATCATCACTAATGAGGAAAAAAGAACACAATTATTTTATAAATACAATAAGAAAAATTTTCTCCACGAAGTAATAATAAACATTCACGGGGAAAGTCAAGAGAAAATTAAAAATAAAGCCACAAAAACACAAATAAAATTAATGTACATGTACATCTTCATAATCTAATAATTAAATTCTTGAATTAATTGGTATCTATACAACCAGGCAGAGCGAGCATGATTAATAAGATTGAGACAGTTAGTAGAGTTTAAAAGTTCTCTTAAGTTAGGCAAGGATTCGCACTTTAAATTCTGCCAGGATAGGACAAATAGCCAAAAAATGAACTATGTCCTCTCTGGTCTTTAAATTGCATAGTGAGCACAACTCTACCTCCCTGTCAACCAAAGGGGTAAAATTCAAAATAGAGTAGTTCGCCTCTCATCTTAAACAGCCAACGTAATTCTTTTAAATTTAATACTGTAGACTGAGTTGAACAAGAAAGATAGACAAGCATTAACATTAAGCTCTCTCTATAAAAAAAAAAAGTAATTGTATCTATTTGAATCTTTGGCGCTAGTAACACACACTTCCCGATGAACTATCTTTATTTTATCTGACAGAACAACAAACTTAATCTTCCACAATGACACACACTGAAATTAAGACTATTTTCTTTTATTATAACCGGTCTTGGATTTTCATTCATCTTAAAAGTTTGATTCATCAGAGAGCTCAGGGGTAGCCAAACCACCAGATGTACAATACAAATCTAAAAGAAAGATTTAAATAAGTGATCTTAGAGAGCAGCACTGTCCGGCTCTACAGTATTACTAGTTTACAAATCCCTAATTTCAGCAATATAATTAATTTAGTAAATACAGCATAATTAGATGCGAAATTAATTAGATTTTGGCTATAATAATAGCCGTCCAATACAATTTATCTTCCACTTAATCCTTTAATTAACTTAGGTGAATTTCACTTTAATTCAATGTTACTGCTTCTTTTATTTTACTAGGATTTTAGGATTAGTAGAGATGGGATTAGATACATTGGAAAATCCCCAAACGGGTTGGCATCATGCATTTAATGTTCGATAAGAATGGAGGTACATCTAAAAGCGGTAGAAATAGTTCTGGCTACAAGCAAAGGAGGCTGCAACTACCAGCATATAGACTGGTCGATGCTTCTTTTTGTTATCTCTTTCTCTTCCTTTAAGTAAAGTAATCATGCAAATGAGTGTTCTCGTAAACTATTTTTCTGTTTTAAAAAATTTCTTATCTTTGTTTAAATTGTTGCTGACAATTTTTATTTTTAAATTCACAGATAAAATTGTCTGTGCCGTAAATTCAACATTACTTTTATATTGTATTTTGAAATTATTTACGAAAGTTTTAGGAAACTGGTTGTTTTTAAGAGGGGATAGACTCCCCTTTTTTGAATACATGTAAACTGAGACTGTTTTTTTTTAAGTTGAGTTCTCAGGTTTGTTGATGAAAGGATAAGCACTATTTAAACGAAGTTCTAGTTCTTCTTACAGCCTTAAACAATACCTTGCTGGTCAGCTTTTAAAATATAATGTTCCCCTTTTCAAATGAGAATAACTCATTAGTATTTATTGAAAATTGGTTATTATTCAATATTAAATAATTATTTTCAATTGGAAGCAAGTTATCCTTTATTGAGAATTATTATTAACAATATGATGTTCAGACACCTAATTTGAAGTTGGACGTTAAGCGAAACCTGAAAGAATGGGCGGTTACTTTTCTGATTTAGCTTTACCTTATAAATGAGTTCGAAAAATGTTATTAAGAGAAAAATAAAGTTAATTAAATAAATTATTTAAACAGAATTGTAAACATTCTGAAACTCAAATAAATTGAAGAATGTTTAGTGTACGTAGTAAATAGGTCAACCGTATATTTATTCTCCTATTTAATTAAAAAAAGAAAAAAATACAATTTTTTCATTTCCGAGTAAGATCTTAATTAAAAACATAAATCTTGTCAACTCAAATTGAAATCATTTCCATCATTAATTTATTCCATTTGTTTTTCTTCAAATAAATGATTGTGGACGTCTTACCCCTTCTTACTAAAACCCGAGTAAATGGAGTGAAAATATTAATGGTAATAAATTTAAAATAAAATACTGTTAGCAAGCTTAAAGTGGTAGTGGTTTGTTTTGAAAAGGTTTTTGTTGTGGGGGTGCGCGTTTTAGGGTTGAAGAAATATTGACAACCTTGTGCTCACTAAGTTTTCTCCAACTTATCTCCGCATTAGTCCTTGATGGAAAGCCCTCTCTTCTAAAACAGATCATTTATTTATTTTTACTGACTTTCTCAGTCAGTAATACTTTGCTAACAGGAAAAGTTAATGTAGGAAAACAAAAGTAGCAAACTACAATGTTCACCACCATTTATCATTGTTTCTATTGTTTCTGACTTTAATGAAATGTGGGGTAAAAAGAGAGAGAATGGGGTGAGGAAAAGAGAACCTAAAGAACACAAAAATAACCTCCTTAAATTTAGCACTTTATCATGAATGCGATGGGCACGATTATTCTTCTATCACTTTTCTTCATTGATAATTACAGAAATTTATTAGCTCTTAAAATTAAATATGCGAATTATATATTGAATGAATATATTTTTAATAATTGAGTTGTCTTGCTTTACTTACTCTTTTTTTCGAAACATTCGCAACATAAATAAAAATAAAAAGGAATAAATGGGTGTCTTGACAATCCTAACTCAGTACGTAATTCTATTTATTTATTTATTTTATTTATACTTTTCAAATGGAGAATCAAAACTAACGTTACGAAATCAAAGTTTATAAGTATCTACTCTCAGACTTAAAATCCTACCTCCTATCATCTTGAACCAAACTCCTATATCAACTGTGGACAAAGTACGCTTCCTTGGACTGCACCTAGACAAACGGTTGACGTGGGATCCCCCATACTAGACTGAAAAGACAAGAAACTAACCAACGCTACAAAACTTCTCGCCAGACTACTTGACAAACGTTTCGAAACTTAACGTACATAACAAAAGACTCTTATATCTACTGTTACTGCGACCTAAGCATCGAAGTATGGGGGATCGACTAAAGCGTTCCAACTCTCTTCGCCTCCCAGACATTACAGTCAAAAAATATTTCGAAAACTTCTTAATGCTCCGTTCTATGTATTTAACCTCCTCTATCCATAATGACCTCAAAAATCCCTTTCATTACAGATCTTGCTGACACTCGTTTTCTCAAATTTCATTCCTCTACAGCAGCTCATCCTAACACTCTCATAGAACACCTATCTTCCTCCATATTACCAGGTAATCCTCTAAGGAGATTGAAGAGAAGATGGCCTCGTGATCTACTCTTATTGTGAGAGCATGATTTTCTTTTATTTCTTTTTTTTACCATATTTGCTTGTTGCAGTGGTAAATTCCAATAAATAAAAGATTAAAAAACAAAAAATTCTTATTATTATTTTTTTTTTTTTTTTTTTTTAGCGCATCAACAGCTGAGGTTATTAGCGCCCGGAGCTTTTTCCAGTGCACTGCCGGCCTCCGGACAGTGTTCTCTCGTTACAGACAACACTGTCCATCACCGGACAGTGAGCTGTAAGAAGCTCCTAGGAAGAGAAAATCTAAGGGTCAGCTGCTGGATTCGAACCCGGGACCTCCGCGTGGGAGTCCAGTATGCTAACCTCATAGCTAATCCCTTCCCTAATTATTTATTTATTTTGTACCATAGAGCTAACTGAAATAACTCAACTTTTACTTATTGAGGAAGTTGGTAGCTTTTCTTACAGTATCAGTCCATTTTTATTTTAAATTCAGTGTGTAAAGCATCTTTGCGGTTTGTCGTAATACTAGATCATGACACAGATTATTTATTTTACAAGAGCTATTTGACTTTGTTTGATTGTTTTTATTTTTTTAAATCAGAAGAATGTAAATTTATACTTACATGAAATTTCACAATGCGGGTGTTGGTCTATTGGTCAAGAGCTTGGCTTTATAAGTGGGAGATCCCCAGTTCGAATCTCGCGAATGACTATTTATTATTTGTTAGAAAAAATTGTTTATAGTAAGGTATGAGCTACCGCCTCCGTCTACGTCGTTGGAGTTGGACGTTAAGCCTTGCCTGAAAAAATAGGCGATTACTTACACGTATAAGTATGGAGCTTACTTAAAGTATAAGTAATTAGCGTTATTTTAAATGTTCTGCCTAAAATCTAAATGAAAGATTTAAATGTGTGATCTTAGAGAGCAGCACCGTCAGGCTCTACAGCAGTAGTGGTTTACACATCTACTAATTAATTAAGTAAATACAACATAATTAGATGTGAAATTAATTAGATTCTGGCTATAATAATAGCTGTCCAATACAATTTATCTTCCACTTAATCCTTTAATTAACTTGGGTGAATTTCACGTTAATTCAATGTTATTTTGCTCCTTTTATTTTACGAGGATTGTAGGATTAGTAGAGATGGGATTAGATACAAAGGAAAATCCCCAAACGGGTTGGCCATTGCAGGATTGGTCCATCCTCCAAAAAGTGCTCCATAAATTTCCCTGGTTAAATTTTTCAAATAAATATTATGGGCCTATAAATAGTTAAAGGTCGTAGTTTTGAGGGAAACATTACAAAAGAAAACACAAATCTGATTACCCACTCACATTTTGTTTTTGTTTTTGAATTTAAGGCGCATCAACAACTGAGGTTATTGGGCGTTGGGAAACTTTTTTTTTTTCAGTGCACTGCCGGTTTACGGGCAATGTTCTCCCGTTACAAAACTATATTGTCCATTACCGGGCAGAGAACTGTACAATGTTCCAAGGGAGAAAAAAAATCTAAGAAGCTAGCAGCTGGATTCGAACCCGTGATCTCGACGTTGGAATCCAGTATTCACTAACCACTCAGATAAACCCTTTTTTTACACTGTTGTATTTTATGATAAATTATTTTTTCTATTTATATTATTAAATTACAGAGTGTAATTTTCATTTAATTATTCATTTACAGGTAATTAATTTCATTTAATTAATTAACAATGTGTTATCCGCTCTTCATGTATATTCTGTATTTACTAATTATTTAAATATATATCGTATATTATACATACTAAGGTCTTGCCGCATTATGTAATGTATATTCGTCAATTTATTTTTAGTTTAAATGTACGTTTACCCTGTATATTTAATTTTATATTAATATTTTTTCAATTTCTCTAAAAAAAACTATTGGAACACATTGATTAATTTGTTTTTTAAACAAAAACAGAAGGCTTCAATGATTACACATCCGGTGGAAAGCAGGACGATCTCAATTCTTCCTCTTACGTTTCCCTCTAACATTTTTCTAAGTAAGATTACCATTAACAGAAAACACCTCGGTTAAGATATAGTAAAGTAGTTGCCTATTTTTTTTTTTTTTTCAGGCGGGGCTTTATGTCCAACTATCAGTTAGGTGTCCCATGGGCAAGCGGTTAAAATATATACGATATATATATATATTTGTGTGGAATTTCGAGTGGCTTAATGTCAAGACTTGTTTCGTGAGAGCTTAGACATATATATATATATGTATATATATATATATATATATATATATATATATTATTTTTTTTAAATGGTAGGTTGATTTAGTAAAAAAAAAAAGGTAATGTAGCAACATGACACTACTGTTAATGTGGTGGGGAAACAAAATGTAGTTTTTAACTGAAATATCGTGCTCTGTTGGTGAAAATCGACATATAAAACCTTCGAACGGTAGGTCTTGGATGCGTTGAGGTAGGGGAGGTTATTTTGTCCCAACCTTCATACTTTATTAACAACACAAATTTAAAATTTGTCATATTTTCTTTTGCTATAATCGTAATTTATTTTGTAAAATAAAATAATTTTAATTAAATACATTATGGAACCCAACGAGGTACAGAACACATTTTAATTAAATACATTATGGACTCCAACGAGGTACAGAACACATTTTAATTAAAGGTCAATAACGCGATGTCTCTTTCATATTGTCATCTCTTTCAGATAACAAACCATAAATTGAATTGAAGCTAGCATAGAAATACACAATTTGTTAAACTCATATCCAATGTTAAATGTTTGGAACAGAATGTTTAAATAGAACACTCAGAAGAATTAGGAAGAAAAGTTTACTTTGTTGGCTTGGACCAACAGCCTGATGAACAATTATTGTAAAATTTTCCATATATTTTACCAGCCACATGGCTTTGATAAAACCAACTCGGTTATAAACCCTACAATGTATGACAGTATAAATTATGTTTGGAGAAAATTGCGCTTAATGTTTAACTAGCCTCGTATTTTGTTTTGCATTTTATTGCAGTTAGAATATGTTTGAGTTGAAATGTCAAATAGATTCTTAAAAATTGAAGAAAAGAGAAAAACTCATTGTAATGTTAATTAGATTAATTTATTAGTACTCATTAAACTTTAAATTTCCTAATTGATCTCAGCGAGAGAAAATGCTATATTTTTCTATTATTTATTCACATTTTTCCCTTTAAGTAGTACTCGGCAGCTTTTTCTATCACAAGGCAGGATGTAACAGATTCCTTGAGGTTGTAATTTGTTGGGTTCTTCCTCTTGTAGCTCTCAGAAATAAGTTTATTATTATATTTTTCTTAAAAATTAAAGAGCGTTTTCATTTGAGGTCATTAACGTATGGAACCTTAAAAAATGCACTCTTTATTCTCTACCTTGGAAGTCTGACCCTTCGTGTTTCCATTAAGCTTTCCTTTACCTAAAAGGTTATTTATTTATTTTTTGGCGCATCGATCGCGTTGGTCATTAGCGCCCCAAATCTAGTTTCCTTCTTGTTCTAGAGGTACTCGCGCTGGATAGCACTGGCTTCTATCCTACAAAAGCTTCTACCCGCAACGTCTTGTCCAGCAAGGTAGGGCGGATAGGTCTTTTTGCACGATATCCTCCTCTTACTTCATCCGCACTAGTCGACGAGAGGATGCTTGGAATCTTATTTGTGCCATCCCTCATCTTTCTTGAACTTGTTTCTATAACAGTGTTGAAAGTCTTTCTTATGTTTTGTGTTTATCTTGTTATTTTATAAAAGTGTGCAAAGCTTAAAGACTTTTTGTTTCTTTTATTAAGTATTATTTAAATTTTTATCTAACTTGTAGCCTGTATTTACTATTAACTTTATTTTTTTAAAAAAGTTATCTGGGACTTGCAGTACTTTTAACTATTATTCCTGCCCACTCTAAAATAACCTAACCCTAAAATAAACTCAAATCTAATAAGTTTGAATTACTTTTTATAATTTCTTTCAACCCCAAACTAAAAATACATTAGGTAATAATAATATTAATAATAAAGCCTTTAATTCCAGAAAAAACAATAACTACAAAATATATTTCATTCTTTAAACATGATAAATAAAAGACAAATACGATGGGACCAAAAGAAATCCGTGGGATTGTTGCCTAGAATATACTTAATATACTTATAGCATCACAAAAATTGCTTTAAACTTTAATTATAATTAAAAAATCACAAAAATATTTCTGAATATATCATAGCATTATTTATTAGAATTTAATTAAATCAGATCATTGTGACGAAAATTCCATGCATATTTACAAAAATTTATAATTGATTTCCATTTAAGATAACCATTTAGATATGAATACATTAGTTAAGTTGATCTATTTTTGATCACATTAATTTATTAGATGAAAGAGTGAAATTTTTAAATGATCAGTAGTATTTGAAGGCTTTTGTTTCTGAAGACTCATAGTGATGTACTATCCTAAACGTTTAGAGGCTCTTCTTTCATTTTAGTTTGATTCTAGAGTTTTTGTAAGGGTTGAATGTTTTTAGCGATTGTTTAAAGAACTGATAATTCAAGTAAATACGAGGGTCGTTTGAAAAGTCCGTGCAAAAATAAAAACTACTTAATTTTTTGGGGTAAACCTTTTTTATTTTTCAACATAGTCTCCTTTTAGGCTTGTACACTTCGTCCAACGCTGCTCTAGTTTGTTGATCCCTTCCGAATAATAGGATTTGTCCAAGTCTGAAAAATAGCCATTCGTTTCTGCAATCACCTCCTCGTTTGAATAAAATCTTTTTCCCGCCAGCCATTTCTTCATATTGGGGAACAAATAGTAGTCCGAGGGAGCCAAGTCTGGAGAATAGGGGGGATGTGAAACGAGTTAGAACCCTATTTCCATTAATTTTGCGACCACAACTGCTGAGGTGTGAGCTGGTGCGTTGTCGTGATAGAAAAGGACTTTTTTGTGGGCCAATCGTGGGCGTTTTTCTTGCAGCTCGGTTTTCAAACGGTCCAATAACGATGAATAATATGCACCTGTAATAGTTTTACCCTTTTCCAGATTGTCGATGAGGATTATTCCTTGCGAATCCCAAAAGACAGTCGCCATAATCTTTCCGGCCGAAGGAACGGTCTTCGCCTTTTCTTGGCGCAGATTCCCCCTTGGTAACCCATTGTTTAGATTGTTCTTTGGTCTCAGGAATGTAGTGATGTATCCATGTTTCATCCACAGTGACGAAACGACGCTTAAAGTCCTGCGGATTCTTCTGGAACAGCTGCAAACCGTCCTTGCAACACTTCACACGATTTCGTTTTTGGTCAAGCGTGAGCAATCGCGGCACCCATCTTGCGGATAGCTTTGTCATGTCCAAATGTTGATGCAAAATATTATGTACCCGTTCATTCGAGATGCCCACAGCACTAGCAATCTCACGCACCTTCACTCTTCTGTCATCCATCACCATATCATGGATTTTATCAATGATTTCTGGAGTAGCAACCTCAACAGGGCGTCCAGAACGTTCAGCGTCACTTGTGCCCATATGACCACTCCGAAAATTTTGAAACCACTTATAAACTGTTCTAATCGAAGGTGCAGAGTCACCATAATGTTTATCAAGCTTCTCTTTAGTCTCCTGAGGCGTTTTGCCTTTCATAAAGTAGTGTTTAATCAACACACGAAATTCTTTTTCATCCATTTTTTGAAAATCACTCGACTTCCTCGATTCAAACGAATGCCAAACACAAAGAAATAGACCGATCTGGCTGAAACTTGGTGTGGGTTCTTCCAAGAGATGCTACTAACTAAACATAACTTCGATACGCGCCAGTGGTGCTATCTCTCTGACTTTGCACGGACTTTTCAAACGACCGTCGTATATGTTGGGATGTTTTCTTTGTTTCCTCCTCTGAAAATAAATTAAGTAATGGATGTATCGTTCGTTCCGTCGCTGGCTTCAATTTGTTAAATTTTTTTAGTTTAATTTAGTAAAAAGTAAAAAAAGTAAAGTAATCGCCTAACTACCAATTAGGCGTCGTGGACGGAGTTTTATTTTGTATATTCGCGATATTTTTTTTAAGTCGGTTTAAATTAGATAATAGATTGCACATAATTATTCTGGACATTTTCTTCTATCAATTCATAATCGTGGAGGCACCCACTAGGGAAGGAACGCAGACCAGGTACTAACCATTCTCCTCACACAAACCCTGAAGAGGCGAAAAGGGGTTCGAATAGTCCACACTTACTGTATTCTTTATGCATTTGTATTAGAAATTAACTGCTTGTTAATTCTAAGGCGCATCTATTATATAAAATCAATTCTCTCCCGATTGTGTCTGGAAAGATTGAAGGATTAATAAATCTTTTATGAATTCACTTTTTAGTTTCAGTTTCATTTTTAATGGAAATGGAATTTTTATTTATTTTAATTTCAGCTTCCATTATAATTATTCTGGACATTTTCTTCTATCAATTCGTAATAGTGGAGGCTTTCTCAGACGCCATCATCTTTGGTTTCCCAGTCTAGGATTTCCATAGTCATTCTTCCGTCTTCCATTCTGTTTCCTTTCTTAATCTTTCATACCTTGATATTCGTGCTGGCCTTCTCCAGTAATCCATCTGTCAAAAATAATAAAAACATTTTTACAATTACAGGTGATCGCAGCATCTAGTCAAATTTTGGGGAGTTTCGTCTGCATGGGAAGTGTTCGTCGGCTGGGCAAAAGAGGACTATCATTAATATCAATCAGTGCCTGCTCTTTAATAACTTTATCTTTGGGCATATACTCTATCCTACATGAACATCGTAATGTCAATCTTAGCTGGCTACCTCTGGTATTGTTCTCATTATTATATTTCTTTACGAACTTTGGAATTGGTGTCATCCCATGGACATTATTGGCAGAGGTATTTCCATCCAGGTATGTTATTAACAAAATTGAAAATTGAGTGAGAGAGAGTGAATAAGAGTGATGCTTATGTCCATGATTTGAGGGCATAAATATCAGCGAAATCATTTGAAACATACAATTATGAATTGAAATTTGTATTTACCAATCTATACAAATACAGCATCAAAAAATGTTTCAGGCTAACTGACTTCATACCCTAAATAAAAAATGAAAATAAAAGCATTTACCTTGAGTTAAATCTCAGCATTTTAAGGGAAAAAAATAATTAAAAAGAAAACCTTAACGCAAAAGTTACTGTATAGCAAGATGTGCTTTTAGTCTTTTGTGTTTATATCTTTTGTCCAGCATTGTTATAATCCATGACTTTGGTGACACGAATAGCTAGACTGTTTGAATAAACTGAACAAACCTTTTGGTTGAGTTATAACTAGTGGTAGATACACTAGCAACATCTAGCGGGCATATGGTCAATCGGTGTCCATCTGGGAAAGGTCCCGGACTAACCGCTAACATTTATTTTGCACCAAATTTTAATGGGCTCTTACTAAAGCTGAATTTTCAATAGGCATACTTCGTAGATTTTGTAAATTTCATTGAGACATTAATGTAAATTTCTAAAATTCTTTGAGACTGTTGTGTGAAGAAATTTACATTGAAAAATGTGCCCAAAGTTTAGGGGGAAAATATTATAACTATTTAACTCCTATCTAGTTATTAATTAAAAAACTATCAAAACCCTGCTGAATACCATGGTGTTGATCTGATTCCATTCCAAAATAATAAAAGGTTTAAGGGAAGGTGATTTCAGATTTAAGGGAAAGCTTTGATGGTAGTTGTCTCAAGGCATAAAGTAGCGGTCCTCTAGGATTGCACAGCTTCCTCTACCCTAAAATTTACTTTTCCAGCAATCTTGATTATAAAGAAGAAGAATTCTGAAGGTCCGCAGTGCTTCTTAGAAAGCCATGAGCGCCAATGAATTCAGACAATTGACTAAGTATAAAGTCTTCTTACTAACCGATTGCTGTGTGTCAAGCACCGTCAATAAAGATTAGAAGTAGGTTTAGGAAGCGACTCCTTTCTTTTTTCTTGTACATTGGTTACAGTTATCCCAAGCCTGCATTGGTATTAATGTTATTAAGGTTAAGAAAACTGTAGATATGCCTAATTGTACGTTGATTTTATTACCAACAGAGTAATCATTAGGGAACGGATTCATATGTATTTACATATTTTTTTCTAGGTAATTTACAGACGTTTTTCAACTAGAAGTATTCATACTGATACTCTTTAAGCCGTTTGAGTCTACTTTTATTTCACATATTTCCACATATTTGGATGTTATCGCATATTTATACATATTTGATTAAAATAAATAAATATTTCTACATATTTAATCAAAATATGTACATATTTTTCATTTTGGGTATATTTTCATAATTGGGAGGTGGTTGACAGGAAATGTGAACCACAGACTGTAGGGCTGTGAATCACAGTGGTTAAAAAAGTGTTCTTAAAAGCACCAAGTCGCATTAAAATGCTAAAAGATCTCAATCCAGACTTGTGCCTTCCACCAGAACCAATATTGACAAGATGGGGTACTTGGCTGGAAGCAGCTCAATATTACTACAATAAAATCAAGAATGACCTTTCACATCTCGAAGACGAAGCAGTAGCGATAAATACAGCCAAGTCTTTATTCGAGAAACCTAATTTAAGGAACGACCTTGCATTCATTTCTGACAATTGCGTATTTCTTGCACAAACCATTACCCAACTTGAGACCCAAAATGTTCGACTGACAGAAAACGTGTCCAACGTTAAAAAAGTCATCGAAAAGGTGGAAGGAATACCTGGGAGTAAGGGAGATCTGATCAGATCAAAACTGGTAGAAGTACTGAGCAAGATCAAAGGGTGGGAGACCATCTGCCAGATTTCTGATATTATCAGTGGAACAGAAGTCACCTCAGAACATCGTGTACCCTTTTACAACCAACGAGATAACTTCTTTCAGCAAGGCACCTATAACATCTGTAGATGTTGAACGATCTTTTAGTCGTTACAAGTCCATCTTACGCCCAGATCGTCGTCACTTTACGTTCCAACATTTGAAATTTCATGTGGTTGCAAACAATTTCGAAGAGTGAAGTTTTCAAAATTGAAAATATTTAACACATCTTTTTATAAATAGTAAAAATGTTCTTTGTTGTATAAATCATTATAACTTGTAAAAACAAATTATTTTGTTCCTAATAAATTATTATAAATTGTAAAAATGTTCTTTTCTTGTATAAATAATTATAACTTGCCCCCCCCCAAAAAAACAATTCCATTTTCATAAAAAAAAAATGTCCATTTTACTTAAATATTCCAGAAAATATTTTAAGAAAATCACATATTTTCCACATAATTGACGAAAATAAATGCATATTTTAATTAAATATTTGGCATTTTTAAATACATAAAAATCCGTTCCTTAGTAATCATCATTGACCGCCTAGTATCGAAGGGGCCTTTAACAATCGAGAGAATAAATGTTGAGATCACTTTAAATCTAGATAAACTTAGCTTTTTATAACAATAAAAGATACAGCTGGATAGCTTCAAACTGTCGCTCATGATTATAATGAGTAATAATTAGTATTATACATAAGTAAACCAACAGATGGTTCTTAATAAGACTGGATTTAAAATATTTAAAGAGATCTCATGATCTCAGTTTTCCAGTTGAATGTGTTCTTTTCTTAATTCTTTAATAAATTTTTATTTAATGAATTTTTAAACAGAAATTAATTAAAAAAATGTGAACGTTATTTTTTTAACTGAATAAAATCAGTTTCTGCTCTAAAAGAAAACAAAATAGCTCTAAAGTGAAATAATTTGTGTATTCTTGTACAAGTTACATTGCTACACTTTTTTTGTGCTCTTAATGTAAATTTTCTATTTTTTTTTTTTTTTGCATAAATAAACCTTGATTGAAAAGCCTTTTTTTTAAAAGAAATTAAAATAAAAAAAGTTAGATTGCCAATTGTGATTAATTTACATTACATACCTAATTCTTTTAAAAACATCACCGTTTTCATTTATCCAGTTGTATTAGGGCATCATTCAAATAACTTATTTGTCAAATGATTATGTGATCATTTGTCCGCCATTTGTTAATCACGTAAATAGTTGTTCTAAATCTATCGTAATTTAAAGCATTTGATTTCCCTTCGTTTGTGATTAGAAGATTGCATATAATTAATTATTCATTATCCTTCTTTATAGTGCTCCTAATGAAGGAATTTCAAAATTGTTTTTCACTACAAAAATTTGATTTGTGTTCAAAAAAAATTACATGAGCCGAAACTTATACTGATTTTTTTTTTTTTTTTAGGTATAACCAAAGAAACTGGTATAAAAATACAGTGTCCAAACTTAAATAGCACCAGATGTAGATACATAGTTTAGGATTAAAAATGTTCAATGATACGCTGAGGATTTTTAATTTTTTTGATTATCTTTTTCTTTCATGTTAAAAGTGAACAATTTCCAATTAAGAATAAAATTAATTAAAGAATTGCCAATTTTTAAAGGATTTTCTGCAGTTATATGTTAGCAAACTGTAGCAATAATCAGTGTTCAAGAGCATCTTCTGCCCTAACTTTTGGGTACTGCACCAATAGAAGACACACTAATCTGTTATGTAGAAAATGTAAAAAACAAAATTATAATTTCCAATAAGCTATATCCCTAAAGATGCCTTAATCTCTAGATCGAATGCTTGGCGAAAAAATAATCAAACATTATTTATGAAATTGGCAATTCTTAATTAGGAAGAATTAGAATTGTGAAAGACGCTATTCCTAATTTTTCTAGCTAAATGAGTTATTATTTAATTTAACTCTTTTTATTGATATCTCGGAATAGAGTAGTTCATTCATAGTAAACAAAATAGTGTTTGTTCTTATGAGAAGTTTTAGCTAAACATCGTGTAGTGGAACTATTAGTCTAAGATAAACAGAGTTGAACACTCACTTTCATTAAACTTTCCAGGATCGCCTCACACTCCTAGCCAAGCCCGCTGTGTCTGATAGTCCTTTCTGCAGTAGACAACTTTTGTAACTGTTAACTGCTAGGCATTTATGTTAGTTCACGGCTTTTGGCTATCGCTCGCAAATCCATAGAATACTTACATAATTTTGACCCACGTACACAGTATGTTCCTATTAATCAAATGCAAACACATTCTGAACTATTACTTAACATATTTAAATAATAAAATATTTTCTGTGAAGGGCTGTCCCTAACAACAGGTTGCCCTCTCCTCGAAAATTTGAACATTATCTTGTCATATGATGATGATGATAAATGATAAGATAGAATTAAATGATTTTATTAAAAATAACGAATCGAAATTACCAAAATTAAATTGAAATCACATCAGAAGGAAAAAGAAATAATTGAAATAAAGTAACCAGGACACAACAAACGTCATCCTAAAACTTTCATTTGATTATGGAATTATCCCACTTACAAAACTGGCTGCTTTGCTTAATTCAAAAATAAAAATAAAAAGTAGAATAAAATAAAACTTATAGGAGTACCAGATAAAAACCAGACTTTAGAATGCAATTGTGAATCTAATTTAGAGCAAAATGTTCATTTGTGTCTGAAACCCAAGACTTGCAAATTTTTATTTTTTCAAAATTTCAAGAATTCGCCCATAAAAAATGGTCCTACAGAGAATTAGAGCAATCAAATTTAAATGAACTAATCATTTGAGAGCTTAAAACTTAAACATGCAATATATGTACGAGGGTCGTTTGAAAAGTCCGTGCAAAGTCAGAGAGATAGCACTACTGGCGCGTATCGAGGTTATGTTTAGTTAGTAGCTTCTCTTGGAAGAACACACACCAAGTTTCAGCCAGATCGGTCTATTTCTTTGTGTTTGGCATTCGTTTGAATCGAGGAAGTCGAGTGATTTTCAAAAAATGGACGAAAACGAATTTCGTGTGTTGATTAAACACTACTTTATGAAAGGCAAAACGCCTCAGGAGACTAAAGAGAAGCTTGATATACATTATGGTGACTCTGCACCTTCGATTAGAACAGTTTATAAGTGGTTTCAAAATTTTCGGAGTGGCCATATAGACACAAGTGACGCTGAACGTTCTGGACGCCCTGTTGAGGTTACTACCCCAGAAATCATTGATAAAATCCATGATATGGTGATGGATGACAGAAGAGTGAAGGTGCGTGAGATTGCTAGTGCTGTGGGCATCTCGAATGAACGGGTACATAATATTTTGCATCAACATTTGGACATGACAAAGCTATCCGCAAGATGGGTGCCGCGATTGCTCACGCTTGACCAAAAACGAAATCGTGCGAAGTGTTGCAAGGACGGTTTGCAGCTGTTCCAGAAGAATCCGCAGGACTTTATGCGTCGTTTTGTCACTGTGGATGAAACATGGATACATCACTACACTCCTGAGACCAAAGAACAATCTAAACAATGGGGTACCAAGGGGGAATCTGCGCCAAAAAGGTGAAGACCGTTCCTTCGGCCGGAAAGATTATGGCGACTGTCTATTGGGATTCGCAAGGAATAATCCTCATCGACTATCTGGAAAAGGGTAAAACTATTACAGGTGCATATTATTCATCGTTATTGGACCGTTTGAAAACCGAGCTGCAAGAAAAACGCCCACGATTGGCCCACAAAAAAGTCCTTTTCCATCACGACAACGCACCAGCTCACACCTCAGCAGTTGTGGTCGCAAAATTAATGGAAATAGGGTTCCAACTCGTTTCACATCCCCCCTATTCTCCAGACTTGGCTCCCTCGGACTACTATTTGTTCCCCAATATGAAGAAATGGCTGGCGGGAAAAAGATTTTATTCAAACGAGGAGGTGTTTGCAGAAACGAATGGCTATTTTTCCGATTTGGACAAATCCTATTATTCGGAAGGGATCAACAAACTTGAGCAGCGTTGGACGAAGTGTATAAGCTTAAAAGGAGACTATGTTGAAAAATGAAAAAGGTTTACCCGAAAAAATTAAGTAGTTTTTATTTTTGCACGGACTTTTCAAACGACCGTCGTATATATTTTAATTTGAAGTAAATTTCTCTATCAAAAACTCTTAAGTTAAAAGTTGTCCATATTAAAACTGTACGGTTGGACAGTTCTATTAAGATTGGTCGACAAAAACTGCATCCGCAGTTGCAGAAAAATTGATTTAAAATACAACAGAAAATGTATTGCTTTCTATCCCTTTATGTAAAGCATTGTCATTCTTTATTCTTAATACTCAATAAAAATCAAAGCGGAAAAAAAATCATATACATTTCTGGTTGTAACAATTTCAATCAGTCTCTTTTCTCTCTCAAGTTTTGCAAAAAAGAAAAGAAAGTAAGATCAGCACTGTTGACAGAGGTTTCGAATCCAACTATCTCATAACCTTAGCTTTTTTTATCTTCCTATAAACCACTTACAGCTCACTATCTTTTGAAGGCCGTTTTATAAGGAGAAAACACTAGCCCTTTTTTTCGTTTCATTAACTTTATCATCTTGGATGAAAAGGTATGTTCGGTACAGTTAAATTTCTTCAAATAAGACTTCATGAAAGATTTAGGACAATGTTCTCTCGAAACAGATTTGAAATGTTTATTAATTGATAAAAACAACGTCTTCATAAAAGTAAAGTAATGCCTATTTTTCAAGGAAGGCTTTACGTTACAGTATCTAATTACGCATGGAGGCGAATAGCAGACGAATTTTACTTTAAAGTTCTCATATTTAACATTAATTAAAATCCAAGTCCTAGACCAGGAATTGAACCAGTACAATAGTACATCTTAGCTTTGCAAGTCTTGCCTATAACGTCAGGCGAAACCAACATTGTTTATTTAGTTTTTGTGTCTCTTAATATGTAACTTATGTTTTCAGAGGCCGAGGTGTGGGAGGAGGAGTGTCTGCAGCCACTTACTACTTTTGGTTCTTCTTGGTTACTAAAACATTTTTAGATCTTGAAAATCTAGTACAATTGTATGGCGTATTCTTTTTTTATAGTTTTCTAGGTTTTTGTGGTTTCTTATTTTTGTATACATTCCAACCAGAAACTGAAGGTCGTAAACTTGAGGAAGTTGAAGTATTGTTTCAATCAAAGAAAAAACGATCCAGCCCTTTATAAAAACTAAGAAAAAAATAAAATAAATAAGAAGTGAGTCCAACGTAAAATGTGATTAAGCTAACACATTGTAGAAAAATATCGCTGATATTGTCCGTCATGATTTGCATGTTTTCTTTATAAGTGAGTGACTTCAAAAGTTGATCATCAGTTCGATGCAGAAGTTTCTGTCAAGAAAAAAAGAGTGTGACAAATTCTTCTTCATAAGTGGATTTTTAAACGTTTATATCAAACTTCTTATCAACCTCTATGCATTAAAATCTGAAATCAGCCAGAACTAAAGAATACATGCGTTCATCGATAGATAAAATCATATAATATATACTTTTTTTTACATGAAACTTTTTTAAACTATAAATGAAAACATTTAGTTAGATAAATTATTGTTGGAGTTCATGAACTACAAGTGAAATACGTATTTATTTTTATGCATTGATATTAAATGGAGAAATATGTATTTTTTCAAATGTAATTTTATTGTGAGACGTCTAAAGCAGAAAAAAATAGTACACCAAACGTCATTTTTATTTGTGTTCCACGTACTAACTTCTGTTTTTAATGACTTGTTCTACTCTATTCTATTTATTTTTTTTAAACAGTTTAATTTAAAATTATTAAAGTTAGAACATCCTAATTAATTACAGAAAAAAAGGAGATTTTTTTATTTTTATAAAATTAACATTCCAAATTTTCCTTAATTAGGTTTTAATATTATATCTCCGAACCTGTATGTAGTGAGAGCTGTCAAAAAGATGGCATTTAATACAAAGTCTATTTCTGTAATTTTACACAACTTTGTTTGTTTGTTTTGCAAATTGTAAATAATTCTGTATTTTCAAAAGTGTAATTTTTAACAATACAAATAGCTGAAAACGTCATCAATTGTTAAACTAAATTAATGTATATAATTATAAATTACGATGTTATTTATCTATGAGCAACAATTAACTAAATTTAAAATAGAAAAATCTATACATTTTAGGTAAACAGTAAATTTAAGAGTGCGAAAAGTCAAACAAGACTGATTAAATATATACACAATAAGTTACTATGGGATTGTTTAAAGTTATTGTCAATTAGTAAGGAAAAGTTTGTTGTTCAATAAAATGAATTTAATTATTTCAAAATAAATATATTTAACTGCAATATTTATATCTTTAGCCCACACTGAATCCCTTAGAGAATTTTTTAATACCCAAATTTAGTGTCACCTCATTTCAATCTCATTTCTTTTTTTTCTGACTTTTGCTAGTGAATAACTCATTGAAAAATGAAGGTTGTATAGATTCCTTTGTTAGCTCAGCTTTAGTTACAAGCCTTCTGGTTACACTTACCTCAAATTGTATACAAAAATATAATTAATATGTCTGAAATTTATTTCTATATTTCAATCCCTTAATATCTTTTTGCTTTAATCAGCTACTCTCTCCATCGAATGACATTTCTAAACATACTAGGAAACCCAGACTCTTAACATATATTTCAGTAATGAGTCAAACACTATTTTACGCGGACAACATCCTATATCTCCGCCCCTATTTTATTTTTATTTTTAAATAAAAAACGGATCAATATCCAATTTACAGAAACAACAATAAAATAACATAAATAATACAAATAGTTCTCAGTCTATAATTTAGGTTTATAATTAGGCTTTAGCATTTTATTTTTCCTTTTAGAGGTTATAAAGATTATACAGATTTATACAATACAAATAACTCAAAGAAATAGTTGACATCTGACTTTATTTAGAAAATTTTGTATATCCATGCCAAAGAAATCTAAGACAAAATGATCATACGTAAGATAGGGGAGTAAAAAACGTAATTATGTTTGCAGTACGGCACATTGAACGGAGAAGAATGTCGTGTAGTATGGGATAAGATATTAAAAGAAATTAGAGAAAGAAGGTAAGGACAGTCTATTTGTAGAAGTTTGCAGAGGAAAGAGAGATCATAATAAATTCTTCTGGTGGCAAGTGGAGGAATATTGAGAGTGAGCTGTAGGTCGGAATAGATAAGGGTTTCTTTAGGGCTTTCCAAACGGCAAGCTAACCACCGCAAGAACTTGTTCTGGAACAGCCTCAATAGAAGCCATATGTACCTTGCAAAACGGACTCCAAATTACTGAACCATATTCAAGTTGGGGTCTTACAAGGGATTTATTATAATGTGATATAAGAACAGCTGACAGAGAAATTCCTCGTGTTCCTAAATACAAACCCAAGCATTTGTAGAGATTTGCTTCTGATCCTATTCATGTGCTCCATAAAATCCAATTTACAGTTGATCGTGATGCCCAAATCCTTTACTGGCGATACCGTAATCAGCAAAGAAGAGCCGTTCAGCGTATAGTCATAAGACACGGGGTCACGCTGCCTAGTGAAGGAAATTACACTACACTTGGACAAGTTCAGATCTAGACAGTACTCAAGGCACCAACGAGATAAGGAATTCAATGCCTTTTACAAGTCCCTACATTCAAGCGGGGATGAAATTGACAAAAATAGTTTAAGGCCATCCGTAAATAGCAAAAAAAGAGGAATCTTGAAGATTGTGCTTTATGTCATTAATAAATAAGTTAAAACAGAAGAAATGGCCCCCAGATGAGAACCCTGAGGAACCCCAGATAGGACAGGAAAAGGAAGTAATTTAAAAGATTTTAATTTCACTATTTGTGTTCTTCCAATCAAATAACTGCAAATCCAAAGAAAAAGTTTGCCATGAATGCCATAAGCTACGAACTTCGCGAGTAAAATACAATGATTAACTCTATAGAAAGCCTTGGCAAAGTACCTATTGTACCTAAAATATTACTGTTTATGTCAATTACAGAGCTAGTTATTGTCTACAATCGACAGATTTATTATAGAGTTCTGAGCATAAGAAACCAAGATATTAAGAGTCTAAGTTTTGGTAGATTTGGTATTTTGGGTTTTGATAGTTATAACTATAACCATCGGTGTTTATTCGTGCAAAACTATTGTGATTAGTTCGATGTAAACTTTTGTTATTAGCTGGATATCATGGTTACCTGCGACAGATGAAATGGTGAATTCTTTCCGACACATATATCGTCACCTAGTGTCTTTTAAACGATAACTTATTCTTTTGCTCTAAAATAACTTTTTTTTAAAAATAAAACTTTCCAATTTACCAAAACAAAAGTTGACAAGCGTCCATTGTACTAAAATTGTTTAATTTTTCATGCTGTAAATTAGGACATAATAGAATATATTTTAATTATAGTTGCATTTAATAAATCTTTGGATTTTTTATTTGGATCATTTGTATTCCACTCTTGGTGTGAAAAAAGGATAGTATACACAATAGATAGTCCCAGTTTGGCTGGGATGGGATAAGAGGATATGAATGTTAGATGACATCTTGATATATGAACAGGTAGAAATAGGGCACTCTCCAGTTCTGGGAATCTTATTTTATATCTTGGACCCTTAGATTGGTTGAAAAAAAAATTGCAAAAACTCAGGTCATAAGATATTAACCATTTACTTCTGGATTAGGTACATATATTTTTTAACATACATATATTCTCTGATTTATATTTATGTATTAAAGAATACTACACATAAAAACAAAATGTTATTTCCTCAAAATCTAGACGGTAAAAGTTATTAAGAAATGCTTTTAATACTACATTTTTACTCAAAAAGTATACTATTTTTGGGTTAATATATGCCCATTAAAATGTAGCAGCTTTCAGTTAAGAATACCTTTTTATAAATTTTGTAGGAAGAAAGCATTCTTGAATAATAAATATCCCTGGAAAGGAGATCATATTCAGTATGAATAAGATAAATAAGTAAACACTCAAATCCAGTTTATATTAATATTTTTTTATTATTATTTTAAAGAATACATATCTTCACAGCGTGGAGTTGCTACGAAATAGCAATAAATGTAATAAGAAGAAAAATAAGTTAAACGATACAAAAAAAGCAAATCGAAATAAATACGAAATACACAAGTTTTTATTAATATTATATAATGATTTCTATTTATGTGTTTTCAGTTAGAATTCGCGCGCTCTACCCTTACAAAATGCAACTACTACTTTAAAAATTCTAATGCACTGACCTTTCAGGAGATTTTAACAATTAGCTGATAGAGGGGCACATTTGTACAGGGGGCAACTTTGAACAGTTTGAATTTCTCGCCAAATATTTAAAACATTTATGATTGATAATTTTCTCCATATTTTGTGGTAGAGCTGTGGTATAATTGACAGAGTTTTCCCTTCGTTTTCATTGCTTGTAAAGTCAGAATTTAGAAATGTTATATTTTGTAAGGTGGAAGTAAAATTTTTGTTGCAGCTTTGGAAGTGTATTGTGAAGATTGTAGTGGACAAGGTGTAAGTATTGTTAGTCCATATTAACATTTGGAATTAGTACTTTTAAACCTAGTATTTACAAAAATCTATTTACTAGCAAAAAGTATTGGGTATTATATTTTCTTTTATGGAAGGAGAGAGGGCACATTTCAACATCTCAGTCAAAATGTGTGCCCTACCGACCTGCAAGTTTGTGACTTTTTTTTTTGTTTAATCGCAGAGAAGGGGAAAGTGGTTCGAACCAACATTAAGAAGCGTAACAACCCGAATATTTTGTTCAAATTTCCTAAACCCATCATCACTTCGGGTACAACATCTCGAACTGAGTCATTCTTGGTTTTTGAACTAGATTTCAGTGGTTTAAAAGAGAAAGTAATGTAGTAGTGAGAGAAATAACTGATAGAAGGTAGATTCAGAGTAAAGTAATATCATTTCTTTCTATTTTATATTGTGTTCAAAGCTACCCCACCAGTGGGGCAGATATTAACATTTGGCACAAAATTTTTAAATTAAAAAAACGTAGATATGTACGAGGGTCGTTTGAAAAGTCAGTGCAAAGTCAGAGAGATAGCACCACTGGCGCGTATCGAGGTTATGTTTAGTTAGTAGCATCTCTTGGAAGAACACACACCAAGTTATCTGGCTGAAAAATCGTTTGAATCGAGGAAGTCGAGTGATTTTCAAAAAATGGACGAAAAAGAATTTCGTGGGTTGATTAAACACTACTTTATGAAAGGCAAAACGCCTCAGGAGACTAAAGAGAAGCTTGATAAACATTATGGTGACTCTGCACCTTCGATTAGAACAGTTTATAAGTGGTTTCAAAATTTTCGGAGTGGCCATATGGGCACAAGTGACGCTGAACGTTCTGGACGCCCTGTTGAGGTTACTACTCCAGAAATCATTGATAAAATCCATGATATGGTGATGGATGACAGAAGAGTGAAGGTGCGTGAGATTGCTAGTGCTCGAATGAACGGGTACATAATATTTTGCATCAACATTTGGACATGACAAAGCTATCCACAAGATGGGTGCCGCGATTGCACACGCTCGACCAAAAACGAAATCGTGTGAAGTGTTGCACGGACGGTTTGCAGCTGTTCCAGAAGAATCCGCAGGACTTTAAGCGTCGTTTCGTCACTGTGGATGAAACATGGATACATCACTACACTCCTGAGACCAAAGAACAATCTAAACAATGGGTTACCAAGGGGGAATCTGCGCCAAAAAAGGCGAAGACCGTTCCTTCGGCCGGAAAGATTATGGCGACTGTCTTTTGGGATTCGCAAGGAATAATCCTCATCGACTATCTGGAAAAGGGTAAAACTATTACAGGTGCATATTATTCATCGTTATTGGACCGTTTGAAAACCGAGCTGCAAGAAAAACGCCCACGATTGGCCCACAAAAAAGTCCTTTTCCATCACGACAACGCACCAGCTCACACCTCAGCAGTTGTGGTCGCAAAATTAATAGAAATAGTGTTCCAACTCGTTTCACATCCCCCCTATTCTCCAGACTTGGCTCCCTCGGACTACTATTTCTTCCCCAATATGAAGAAATGGCTGGCGGGAAAAAGATTTTATTCAAACGAGGAGGTGATTGCAGAAACGAATGGCTATTTTTCAGACTTGGACAAATCCTATTATTCGGAAGGGTTCAACAAACTAGAGCAGCGTTGGACGAAGTGTATAAGCCTAAAAGGAGACTATGTTGAAAAATAAAAAAGGTTTACCCCAAAAAATTAAGTAGTTTTTATTTTTGCACGGACTTTCCAAACGACCCTCGTATGTAAAGTACCAACTGTTTATTGATATAGATCTGTTAAGAAGACTTAATAGTCGTAGAAAACAAAATAAAAAGGTTCAATAATACGATTCTGTGCCCTCTGTAACAAAAAAAGGAAAATTCTGTTCAAATGTGTCCCCATCTCCCCTACTAATTTTTATTTAATAATTTTTACAATATGTTTTACGATTTATTAAAATTTTGAATTACATTCATACACACCATGTAACCTCACTCACTCCCTGAAAGTAACGTAAGTGAAATCAAAATGATTAATCCATTTTTAATGAGGAAAGAAAGTCCAAAAATATCGAACAGTGATGCTACAAAGATGGATAAAATCAAAGATCTTATACCAGTCGTGAGGTTTTAACCACAGTTTCCATTCAGAGAGATGGTTTTCGATCTTTATAGATCTTATGAAATCTTATGATAACCACTGTTACATTGAAAACACAGTACGCCACCACAATCCTATATAATACAATTGCAGATAATCGTGGCCTGTAGCAAGACTGAAATTAACCACAAAGTAGTATTTTTTTGGTAGATTTACCAAAGATTTACCGCTGGCTTTTTCTTTTCTATCATTTGATACTATTGCTTCGCTTTTATATTTAAGCTCGGCTATAACTTGTCGATAAATAACTGGCGTGACAGACAGCATTTAATTGCAACTTGCTTCTTCTTTTACCAACCTTGTTATTGCCAAGAATGTTCCTGTAAATTGATATCCACTGCTACATAATCTACCAAGTTTTTGTTATCATGTTACTGATTTTTTTTTTTTCCGTTCTGGTAATTTGTTCACCGTCAGTAATGTACAGAAGGTCGGCGAGTGCCTTTATTACCCACCTGCGAATCTAAGTAATTTGCAAAATTATTACTTGCGTATGACAATGTCTACATTTTCAACCATCACTACCGCCACACTTATCACTTTTCTCTTCGGCTTCAAAATGTGAAGCCAGAGTAATCAACTACCCTCAAAATATTCTGCAAAGTGAATTCTGCTCAGGCGGCCCGCATGTGTCGCTTCTCAGCTTAACCAGTTGTGTTGATGTGGATCCCAGACTACCCTGGGATACTTGTATTGACCACATTCCTTAACCACAACATTGCCTTCAAGTCTAATTCTTAAACAGCCTCTCTCCTTGTATCTGTTCCTATTGAATCGCTTTTTGCGAGCTTAAAATATGAATCAATGGCTGTTCCATGTTTATTCCAGACTCATATTTGTTCGGAACTTAGTCGCTTTTACTAGCAACTTCTTTGGCATTGCCTTGCTGAGTAGTAACAACAGAACTGTAGCGGGGAGTCGCTTTATTTTTCTACCAAATTCCCTGTAATAGTCTCACATCTCGAAGTGGTCTTCGGAAGATGTATTTCCACTGAAAAAAATAGAAGTAGACTTTCAGGTTATTTTTTTATATTAGCGTAACCAATAAAAATGTAAAAGTATACAATACAAATAAACCGAGAGAGTAGAAATAAAAAAATAAATATCTTGTTTATACAGGTAGAATCTCTAGCCTTTTTTTTTTTTTGGCCCTTGGCTAAACTTGTTGCATAACTTGTACAGGACTTTAAAAAAGTTTGTTTGACTTTTGTTATTATTCCTACTTTGAAAACCAATTCCAACTTTACGTTCTAGATATAACTTCGAAAATAAAAGAATCCCTTTTTTTCCCCCATCATTGTCTTAATTATCTTTTATAATAACCAGTGGGTGCCTGCTATTTCTACAAGGCTCAAAGTCTTGAGAAGAACGTCTTTGTAAAATACCTATTTTAAAATGTACTTTATTGAAATGTTCTAGCTAAACTGTTTTCCATTTGTACCTCGTTTTATTTTCAAAGAAGTTGAATTTATTTTGGACCAAAAGATCACTTACAGGTTCAGTTAAGACAAAAATCATTTTACACTAGTGTTGTACATAAAACAAAACGTTGCATTTAAGTAATCAATCAAAGTTGTATAAGGACTTCTACTGATTCGGTATTTTGGGTTTTGATATTTATAACTAGGGAACGGATTCGTATGTATTTACATATTTTTTTCTAGGCAATTTACAGACGTTTTTCAACTAGAAGTATTCATACTGACACTTTTTAAGCCGTTTGAGTCTACTTTTATTTCACATATTTGGATGTTATCTCATATTTATACATATTTGATTAAAATAAATAAATATTTCTACATATTTAATCAAAATATGTACATATTTTTTCATATTTTTCATTTTGGGCATATTTTCATAATTGGGAGGTGGTTGACAGGAACTGTGAACCACAGACTGTAGTGCTGTGAATCACAGTGGGTACAATGGTTATTGTAATTTACACAGAATGCTGCTAAACATGACGGGCACTTGTTAGTTCTTTGAAGTTGTCTGACGTTGTCTGTTCTTTCAGCTCGTTCGTTGAAGTGTCCAATTCATTTCGTTCGGTCACTTAGTGTATTCTTTTTTGGGTGAAATGCCACGAACATCGGCCTCAAACAAACAACTGGTTGCTAAATATCTTCTCGAGTTTCCAGCAGAACTTTTTCGAAGTGATGGAGACATTTTGTACTGCACAGCTTGTGACAACATCTTGTCATATCTCGAAGACGAAGCAGTAGCGATAAATACAGCCAAGTCTTTATTCGAGAAACCTAATTTAAGGAACGACCTTGCATTCATTTCTGACAATTGCACAAGCCATTACCCAACTTGAGTCCCAAAATGTTCGACTGACAGAAAACCTGTCCAACGTTAAAAAAGTCATCGAAAAGGTGGAAGGAATACCTGGGAGTAAGGGAGATCTGATCATATCAAAACTGGTAGAAGTACTGAGCAAGAACAAAGGGTGGGAGACCATCTGCCAGATTTCTGATATTATCAGTGGAACAGAGTCACTTCAAAACATCGTGTACCCTTAACAACCAACGAGATAACTTCTTTCAGCAAGGCACCTATAACATCAGTAGATGTTGAACGATCTTTTAGTCGTTACAAGTCCATCTTACGCGCAGATCGTCGTCACTTTACGTTCCAACATTTGAAATTTCATGTGGTTGCAAACAATTTCGAAGAGTGAAGTTTTCAAAATTGAAAATTTAACACATCTTTTTATAAATAGTAAAAATGTTCTTTGTTGTATAAATCATTATAACTTGTAAAAACAAATTATTTTGTTCCTAATAAATTATTATAAATTGTAAAAATGTTCTTTTCTTATATAAATAATTATAACTTCCCCCCCCCCCAAAATCCATTTTCATAAAAAAAATGTCCATTTTACTTAAATATTTTAAGAAAATCACTTATTTTCCACATAATTGTCGAAAATAAATGCATATTTTAATTAAATATTTGGCATTTTTAAATACATAATAATCCATTCCATAGTTTAAACCATCTTTGTGTCGGTGTTTATTCGTGCAAAACTATTGTGATTAGTTCGATGTAAATTTTTGTTATTAGCTGGATTACATGGTTACCTGCGACAGATGAAATGGTGAATTCTTTCCGACAAATATATCGTCACCTAATGTCTTTTAAACGATAACTTATTCTTTTGCTCTAAAATAACTTTTTTTTAAAAAGAAAACTTTCCAATTTACCAAAACAAAAGTTAACAAGCGTCCATTGTACCAAAATTGTTTAATTTTTCATGCTGTAAATTAGGACATAATAGAATGTATTTTAATTATAATTGCATTTAATAAATCTTTGGATTTTTTATTTGGATCATTTGTAATTCCACTCTTGGAGATCTAACTCAGCTGGTTATAAATCTTTACCTTCTCTGCAGCTTTTCGATTTGGATTTTAACAAGAAATATTCTTATAGAACTATAAATACTAAAAAATGGATTTTTACAAATTGGTCCATCTCTATGGAAGTTAAAATACCGTAACTCAAAAAAATTTGGGAGTTTAAACCTGATTGCTATTTCGATGTAATGTGCAATTTTACCACCTGAATAATGTAAGTGAGATTTTAAACTACGTTTCTAAATTCTAAGTTGAAAAATAAATGTTTCAGTTATAATGAAGATAGTTTATTAAAAAATAAATTGTATGAAGGTTGAAATCAGGATAGTTTCTCTGATAGTTTACTTCTTAAAAACATGAGGGATCTTTTGATATTTCCACATAAGGTTTGGATTCACTTTTAGCAAACAAGTAAGTGTCAGTTCGTTTTGTTCTCAAGTAATAAGAGTTAATCAGGCTCATTTTGAGAACCATCTTTAATATCATGTTAGCAGATAGGAGAGGCGGCGTAGGGCCAAATCAGGGTGAGATATAAACAAGAATGAACAAAAGTATTTGTTCGGTCGTGACCGAGACCATTCGGCCAGTTTGGCTAGCGTCCGTCTCTCGCGAGTCAGCCTCGCGCCCGCGCGCGTACTAATGTACGCATCCGCCTTAATTTCCTTCTTTCTACATACTTCTTATCACTTTTTATTATGTTATTATTTTACACCGTTTTATTCTCTTAAACTTTCTATCGATCTCAACATGTTTCCGTTTTTTACGCCAAATGCGTCACTACCTATAACCTTCTATTTCCTTTCCCCGTTGTTTGTGTGTCTATATTCTAGACCCTTTGCCCCACTACTTCCTTTTGGACCATGTGGTCACTCCTCCAGTCTGTACAGTTCCCTGCTAGTCCTTGCTTAAGACGCTTCTCTGCTCACGCTTTAGCAACTTTTAACGCATCTCAGCCCGCTTCACTTCCGCTGACACCTAACAGTACGCATCATCCGCATCTAAACGCCTCTCCCGAATATCGCTTCACGCATATTCCACCGCATATAGTGCCCTTATTGCACTATTCCCCCTTTACTCTTCCGCTTCCCTCATTTCCACTTCCGATACGCTTCTCTGAGCCTGAGCCCAAATATTGCCTCCCTTTCTCAGAGCTCAACACACACACACACTTACATAAACATATATACACGCTTCCGCTCCACAGCTTCCTTTCCTCTCATCGCTTCTCAGGCAGCTTATCAACATACCTCACGCACATCGCTCCTTGCAAAGAGTAAGTACCTTCCCCTTTTTCTTTTATTTCTCTTTATTTTTTCTATTCTTCTTTGTCTACTATTATTTCGTACAGCGCCCACTTGGGCCTCTTAGCATTTGGGTGTAGGCGGCAACGCGCGCCTACAGTATTCAAAATGGCCTATGCTTTTATTTAATGGAAATGTAACCAAATCCTACTATCCAAAATTGATGTGTGGAGTAAAAAATGAGACTTTACCCATTAAGGACCTTTGTTGCCAAATGACAACGCAAAATTCTTTATATTTTCGACCTATACATCTTGTAATAGGTTTATCGATAATTAGCAGTTATTGGTGTTAAGAAGAAACCTTTTTCTCTGTAATTAGTGGCTTGGTTTTTGTTTATGACGAGTAACTAAGTGAGAGAAATGGTAAAATTATCAACTGATCTCCAATACACTCAGCAGCTCCTAGAGTTAGTTAATTATTATTTGTTTACTGTTTAATTGTTAGTGAACTTTCTCAAAGTCTTTTGTTTTAATAGATGTATGTGTACTACTAGAAAAAACAAAAATTAATTTCGCCATGTTTACATTGAATGTACAACAAGTTAAAGTTTACTGTTGCCATATTATGGCAGCAAAGATCCTTTGTGCTACATCCACTTCTTTTATTTTAGGCCTGGTTTTCCTGCTAAAGTTACGACTATGAGTTGTTCCCTGACTAAATTTTTGTTGAATTCCCAGCGCCTTCTGTTTTGATTGACGATGAATCAGGTGAGGAGGAGGAGGAGGAGAGGATATTACCCCTTTACCCGGTTGTCAGTTACTAGCTCCTGCTGAATTAGTTTTTCGACATTCAGTTAGGTATGACCAAATGGTGCATATTGTAGCGCAAACGGAAGGAAAAAAAGGAAAGGAGATGTGCAGCCACCGGAAGTAAATCAATTATCCGCACAATGTACAAAAAATGTCATGTCGGTCTATGTATCGATGGTTTTGCTGAATTCTTACATTTTTAATTTTCTTTTTCAAATAGGTAATAAATGATAGTCATTTAAATATTAATTAAATTAGGTTTTATTGTTTAAAAATATATTTTTTCCGCAACCATGTAGGGAAGTTCTCATTACTCAATTAAAATCAGCTGTGTAATGCCCAACTTCCCACACTAGTGGGGGGAAATTCCCATTAGTGTCACTTTCCGCACTAGTGTGTGGAAAAACTTTATTGTGCTTCCTTGATATAAGAAGTTTTGTTATTAACATAAATATTTTCTGTAAAACTTTAATAAGCTTATTTAACGTAACTAAATAATTAAAAAACGAATATTAAAAAATAAAATAAAAATTGAAAGGAATATAGAAATAAAAATAATACTTTAATAAATAATTAGATATTTTTAATTATAACAGTTAAAAAGATTATAGTGTTACCTTATAGAAATTTAAAATGGATTCTAGTGATTCCTGTTTAGAAAACACTCCTCCATCAATAAAAGAAACAGCAGAAAATGTAATAAGTAATGTAAATACGTAAGTAATGTAAATAATTGTAATATAACAATAAATGTTTATAAAAAATAAATTACTTTTTGTAGACTGTAAAAATGAAATTTTTAATTTTTTTAGTTAATAAATGGTTGCAGAAAAAATATAATATTTAACTCTAGTGTAAAGTATTTTCCTCACACTCGGCAATTTGCACTTGCACTCGCTTCGCTCGCTCGTGCGTGCAAACCCTGCCTCGCGTGAGGAAAAGTACTACTTTCCACACTTGTTAAATAAATAACTATATTCCTATAAAAGAAAAAAGGTTTTTTGTTCTCTTAAGTCCCTTTGTTGCTATTTGGCATCATTGACAAAAAACCATACTTTTTCCAAAAATAAATTATTTTAAACATTTTTCCTGTGTATTTTTCACCATTATAAAGCAAAATATCGTTAAAAAAATGCATAAAAAAGTTACGGTCCTTAATGGGTAAGGTATGTTAGTTATTTTGGCAGAAACACCCTGAAGGAGTTAATGGAAGAGAGAATGGCTGACCAATCTAGGAAACGGTCCAGTTTGGTGGAAGCGTGTTTGTTTAGTGCTGGAGCTTCGCTAAACGGCCTGAACTTACATAAATCTATGGTTCTAGGAATAAGCCCTGAGTTTACCTTACCGAGATAATTTGCAATATTCCGCTGCCTATGGCTGGAAACATAGTGGAGCGGCGGGCAAAGCGGCGATGATAGCTGCTTCAGATCAAAGAGAGCGACGAGCAGCGAGCAAAGATTCGCATGCACATAGTGACGATTTTAGTCGCGTTCTCCTTTTGACAAAAAACAAGATGGAGGAACTATTTTTATATGAAAATTCTTCGTTGAAACTTTGGTATTTGCAGCAGCTTAGTAGTAGGAGCTGCAGTGCACATGACATAAATAAGTTTAGAAATGAACTTGGTGAATTTCATCACTTGTACCAACAACTTCGGGAGCATCCTGGCAAGTTTCATGCGTATTTTCGTATGTCTATATCAACATTTGATTACATACTAGCCCAGTGTAACCCCATTAATCAAAATCAAATTTTATTGTTTTTGAATAATACAACTCACAACAAAAGTTAGGCACAATATAGAAAAATTAACTAAATACAAATCTGTGTAACCCCATTAATCCTAGCAGTCCCTTTAAGGTAAGAAAGATATAAACAAAAACAAAATAGAAATATATGCAGATAAAAAGAAATTAGTTAATTAAAAAAAACACAATAATTTTATTAAATCACTACACCATGATTTGTCGTAAATTAATGTTGTTCATATGAAAAACTGGAGTAGTACGACGCTACAGAAGAAGGATTGGAGAATTCGTTCTGATCAGAAGTAGTAGGACGTGAAAATGTAATTTAATTTTGCCTAGTATTTAGATGAAAGTTAGCATTAAGGGAAAGAGAACCAAATTAAATGTAGCAAAAATTACCTGAATTCTCCATTAACTACTAATTGTTAAATAATTTTAACTATTAATTATTAATTGTTAAAAACTATTGTAGCTTCGCAAATATTATGGTTCCACAGAGGTTTCTTTAAACAAACTAAACCAATAAATGTAACAATATCCATAACCTTTGAAAAATAACCTTTACAAATTGAGCGCGATGAGAGCGAAGAAATCAAACATGTCATAACGCTTTGCTCTACTCTCTATAGATAGCGTTGCTCTATCTTTGCTTTGCTCGCCACTATGCGCGGTCCCATATGTTTACTTGTGTTTGATTTCGCCGCTTTGCTCTTCGCTATCATCGCCGCTTTGCTCGCCGCTCCACTATGTTTCCAGCCTATTTGAGAAGTAGCAGCGAGCTTATAAAGAGTCTGGCAATGTAGGATACAGCCTACGTGAATAACAACCGCATCGTGCACTGAAATCTGGCCGTCAAGGGCTGATTAATCCTAGCCAGCGTTAAATAGGCAACAGTGCCTGTACACTATTCTTTTCATTATTGACAGAACGCCGATTGTTGGCAACCATACCTTCTCGGACCTAAGCAACGATCAACAAATTTAAAAGTAGATAAATAATTTATTTAAGACAATAATCTTGGAATTTATTTAAAACTTTTAACAGCTAACCATTGCTCAGCCTTCCCTTTCAAAACAATTTGCATAATCTACTTGCGTAAACTTTAGCTTTTATTCTACCGATAAAATGGCAATCAAAAATATAATGTCGCCCAAGTTTGGGGGAGGGGCACATCCTATCCAATAGGTTATGATAGACTCACGGCCAGTGTGAAACTTTTGCAAACAAGCTTTATTTTGCCTTGTTATAACAGTGTCTTCATCTTGAGAATTATAAAATGCTATTCTAATACTTCATACCACTCTAGGGAAATATCTGTCTTCTCCTTCTGTTTCACGCTGCTATCCTTTTTTTCTGAATGTTCCATTCGTTAGCTGAATTTAGTATACGGATGGGGAATAGGGTGTTTTTAGAATAACTTCCTTGTACTTCTTTACTAACCGTTTTTGCCTGAAGATTGTGTTTCATGAGTACTAGCGTTGAATCCATTCATTATTATTATTATTTATTTATTATACACCAAGTAAAAAGAACTATTGCAGCGTGCCAAATGTTTTCATAAGAAATAATCCATAAGAGGTCCTTTAACTGCTAAAATAGTGGTTTTTAGAAATGTGTTTTCATTCTGTGAAGTTGCCAGTATTAAAAAAGTAAAATAAAATAAAACAATAATAGCAATAATAATAATAATAAAAAGGAAAATTAAAAACCGATATCAAGTGTATAATTGCAAAAGCAGCACTACAAAAATGGCAGACAGATTACAGTAATGGTAATAAAGGAAGATAAAACTATGGCAGATCAGTTACTTAGACAACCATGGTTTAAGGGAACTGTCACTAATAAATGGGTTGTTAAGACAATAAGCAGGCTGAGAGCGAACCACGTGGTGTGCGGATCGTATCTTCAAAGGATCAACAAAAGGTCCCATCCTCTTTGCGTAGTTTGCGATGAGGAGGAAGATTTCAAACATACGAGGTGTGTTCAAAAAGTAACGGGAATTTTTAAATTTCGCGGGTTTGGAGAGTCTGATTGTAAAATTTTTTTTTTTATTATGTTGGTACACATGCCCCTGAAGTACGATAAAATTTTCAGTAATATTCATTGTTTACTTCTTAAGTGGCAGCCGTTAAGGTTAGACGTGTTTTTCGAGCTTGGCGATTTTTGTTTGTTAAAAAAAATGGATCAAAGAATTTGTATTAAATTTTGCATAAAAAATGAAATAAAGTGTGTGAAATGTTAATAAAGGCATATGGTGAGCCTGCTATGAGTAAAACAAGGATTTACGAGTGGTATAAGCGTTTCCAAGATGGCCGCGAAAACGTTGAAGATGACGAACGACCTGGACGTCCAAGCACATCAACAACCGATGAAAACGTGAAAAAAGTGAAAGAAATGGTTATGAACGATCGCCGAATCACAATCAGAGAAGTCGCTGATGATGTTGCCATATCAATTGGCTCATGCCATGAAATTTTTTCGGATGTTTTGGGTATGAAACGTGTGGCAGCAAAATTTGTTCCAAAATTGTTGAATTTCGAACAAAAACAGCGGAGAATGGAAGTTGCTCAAGAGTCACTCAATGAAGTCGACAACGATGCGGATCTACTGAAACGTGTTATAACAGGTGACGAAACATGGGTTTACGGATATGATGTCGAAACTAAGGCTCAATCGTCCCAGTGGAGGCATTCTGGATCGCCAAGACCGAAAAAGGCTCGACAAGTGCGGTCGAATGTGAAGGTTATGCTCACTGTGTTCTTCGATTTTAATGGCATAGTGCATCATGAATTCTTGCCACAAGGTCAAACAATCAATAAGGAGTACAAGTTCAACGCCGTTTGCGTGAAGCAATCCGGAAAAAACGCCCGGATTTGTGGCAAAACAATTCATGGATTTTGCACCACGATAATGCACCTGCTCACACTTCATTGCTTGTTCGTGAATTTTTGGCCAAAAACAAAACTTTAACGATGCCCCAGCCTCCATATTCGCCAGACATGGCTCCATGTGACTTTTTTCTATTTTCAAACATAAAGAGAACATTAAAAGGCCATCGTTTTACAAGCATAGATGACATTAAAAGCGAATCGCTGAAAGAGCTGAAAGCTATCACAAAGATCGAGTTTCAGAAGTGTTTCGAGGATTGGAAAAAGCGCTGGCACAAGTGTATTGTATGCGAAGGGGACTACTTTGAAGGCGACAATATTAATGTAGATGAATAAATAAATATTTTTTTCAAAAAAAGGAAATTCCCGTTACTTTTTGAACACACCTCGTATAATAATGATGGCATGTCCACGTTATGTGGTAGAAAGGAAACGAATGTTTGACTACATATACAGGTATTTAGATGCACCCTTTCGCTACGAAGACATAATATTCTCCACCAACATCTATGTGCTTAAGTCTATAGCAGAGCTAGCAATGAAATATGAATGTATTTAAAAGTTATAGAATGAATGCAAGAAAATGATTAAAGAAGGCTTACGTGGTTTTAATTTCGGTTAAGCTATAAGGATGGCAGGAGCACAGAGTACTGATCCATCCATTAGTTGTAGTTTATGTATATAGTTGTATATAGTAGAGGGATGAATGTGTGAAGCGAATGTATTTATAAGTAAGAATGAAGAGTGAGTGATATTCTAGTGATAAGCACCTAGACGATGCTGGCTGTACGGCGAAAGCCAATGCCAAAAAAAAAAAAGTAGAAATCTAGTTTAGGTGCCTTTATCGGATGAGCATTTACATAAAAATCAACCTTTTGAAAGTGTCACTTCACAAAAGCAATTTTTCAGTTTTTTTGAAATCTCCTCAAAAATAAGTACCATGGTTTTCTTTACATTTGGTATACTTACGGTACATAAAAATTGGAAAAACTTTTTATACGTTTTTGCCAGAGAAAATTCAAATAAAAGCATTTTTTGGACAGGGTAGTGGTTGGACTTGTCAGTTACTTTATTAGTTACATAACGATTTATCCCCTAGTAAATATTAAAAAGGATAAAATTTAATGTCTAATCAAATTTCCAAATTTTGACAAAAAACAAGATTATTGTAAATGTTGTTTTGCTATAAAAATTACATTTGCTTTGGTTAACTGAAATACTTTGGAGTAAATTTTGATTACATCCATCTATAATGATTGATTATGTTGGGGATGAGTTATTTTATCTTTCTGTAGCTGAAAAAGTAATTTTGACAAAGGCTGGTTGGTATAACTGCTTAGTACAAAGAAAGACTTCCTCTTAAACTACAATAAAATAATGAATCTTGGGTAATATCTATTTGAAATAAAAATCTAATTATACAATAAAAACAATGAGGATTTTTTAAATGAAATAATGAATTTGAGAATTAATCACTCTTTTTAATGATTGAATTTTGCCTTAGAACTTACAAACCCTTCTTGTTTTTTATTAAATTAAAATGAGTAACATGAAATAGTATGCGTTCCATTAGGGCAGCTGACAAGAAGGAAACCTTTTGTGGTGGAGCATATAAGGGCAGCCTTCTTGTCTCTACACATTCCCTTTCAACACTCTAGAATTCGGGTGGCAAAATTGTAATTTCAACCCTAATTCATTAACTTCCCTTTGCAATCTTCCATCACTGGATACAATGTCTTGTGGTTAGGTCATCTCAAAATATTTTTTGTTTTTTCAATCATAATGTAAGTGGAATTCTCATAATTTGAACCATTAGAAAAAAGTTTTGTTCATTTTTATTTGTCTAACACGCTAATACGCTAAATTGGTAAATTTTATAATCTATTATGGAATACGAGGTCTGTACATAAGGTAATGAGACTGATTTTTTACAATTTTTGTATTCAAAAAGAATTACAATTCTATATTGTCACCTTCAAAATAACTCCCTGAAGCCACACAGCGCTGGAGACGTTTCTTCCACTCCTTATAGCAGTGCTCGAACTCCGATACTAGAATAGCCTTCAGCTGGGTCGGTTACAGCCGTTTGAATGTTTTCGACTGTCCCAAAATGAGTTCCCTTCAGGTGATTTTTCAACTTCGGCAAGAGAAAAAAGTCACAAGGACTGAAGTCAGGCGAATAAGGAGGCTGAGGTGCCACAGGAATGTTTTTACTGGGCCAAAAACTCGTTTATTGAAATTGCTGTGTGACAAGGAGCATTATCGTGATGCAACACCCACTTGTTCTTGTTGTTTGGTCTCACACGAATGACCATTTTTCGAAGTTTTACAAGAACTTCTCGGTAAAAATGTTAATTGACCTTTTGACTTTGAGGTAGAAACTCTTTGTGGACGATTCCGTGGATATCGAAAAAACAAATCAGCATGCATTTGATCTTCGACTTCGCCATCCTTGCTTTTTTGGGCCTTGGAGAGGTTGAAGTGTGCCAATCCATGCTGTGGCGTTTGGTTTTTCTGGGTCGTACTCAAATACCCAAGACTCGTCACCAGAAAATGGGATCAAACCTCAAGGGAGACTCATTTTGGGACAGCCGAAAACATTCAAACGGCTGTAACCGACCAGCTGAAGGCTATTCCATATCGGAGTTCGAGTACTGCTATGAGAAGTGGAAGAAACGTCTCCAGTGCTGTGTGGCTTCAGAAGGAAGTTATTTTGAAGGTGACAATATAGAATTGTAATTCTTTTTGAATAAAAATTTTTAAAAAATCAGTCTCATTACTTAATTTACAGTCCTCGTATGTAGATAAGATTCTGCAAAAATCGACCAAAAAGCTAACGTCAGTAGACTCTGAGCACCTTTTTTCCAGTCCTGATTAATTATACTTTAAGGGCTGGTAAGACAATGTTTGAAGGCTTATAGGCCATACGCACACGCCAGAACATGCACGCACAACACAATGACACAAATAATAGTACACAACCTAGGGCTACCTTCTAGGAGAGCTTGAAAGGAGACGTTGTGGCCTAAATATGGCAGCCCTGCCACTACGCTAAGGCACTGTGGGCGTTTTCCCTCACGTCCCCAAAAAGCTAAAGATTAAAAAAGTAACCAAAGAACCTCAGACGATCCTTGTGGAAAACCTCAACACCAAAGGGTAGATGAGTTAATCGACTGAGACATTATCGTCAGGAGCTTAATCAAAGTTGTACATTAAATGATTATATCAATTGGATTCAGCATGTAATAATGACTACATGGTAATTTATGCTAACGGCGGCTTATACTGGGGGCAGATCTGGTTCGGAACGATCCCTGAAATCTGCATTTAACTGTGCTCTAAATCGGCTTTTCTGGCCATCGATTAGCATTCAATATGTATATAATCTTTCACTGTGCTACTCCATAAATTGCTCGTCAATAGATAAGCCAAACTTGAAAATGCTCTGCGCACTTTCAACAGCAAACTAATCATTCATTTTGTAACTGATAAACATTTATCGAAAGGGCTGTGTTTTTTACTTCGCTGGATACGTCTAGGGCACCACTGTAACCGGAAACTTCCTCTACCATCCATCGCGATACCATTGCGTGTTAATAATAAAAGAAAGGTTTCCTTAATTATGACACAATACCTTTTTTTAATTAGACGTCGACTTAATTACAAAAAAAAAAAAGTTAAATAAAATTTTAAGAGAGGAATGACAGCTCAAGGAAAAGTATTTTGAACTAAAGTTGTACACCACAACAGTTCATCTTTCACGTCTACTTTACTTTTTTCGTGCCGTACGTTTTATAACTTTCTTTTATTCGAAACTTTTACGAGCAAACCGCTATAAATCCATTTCAATTTTTCCTCCAGGATGTGTACTTTGCTGAAAAAACTAGTTGCGTTTTCTTTTTATTGTTTTCTCATTAATTATACATGTCTAAAAAGTTGCAACATATGTAAATGAGATCAACAAATTACTGAATAACTGTATCAATATCTGCACATAATATCTTTGATGTAGCTTAGTTACTATGTTTAGTAACAAATCTTTCACTTTAGCAAGCATCTATTGTTAGAATTAACTAATTCTAAATCACCTAGAACAAATGTAAAAGATACATTAGTGCTACTTATAACTTCTTGAAATGTTGAAACGTGAATATTGGGTGTCACTCTAGAAAAGACATGTCAAAAACTATTAACTGCAGAAAAAATCACTGTCCAAAATTCTCACTGCACATAGAAAGGAATCAAATAAAACATTGAAATTAACAATACTGGACATTCCAGAAAGAAAACGGATGAAATTCTATTCTTTTCAGTCAATTTATTTGAAACTGAACAGATTATAAACATTTACATAAATGTGTATTTACAGAATATAAGTATTTCATTGTGTCACAGAGCTAGCTCAGTGCCATAACCGGTATGACATGATGAGAGAAACCAGCCAGAGCTGGAACTCTCTAGGAATTTGTTGGAGGTTGGGAAGCAATGAGGGCGTTTTAAGCGACGTGGAGGATTGTCAGGATGGGACGATGTGGACAGTGATTGAGCCAGAGGATTTGGGTGATCACAGAGAGTTTGCTGTGGAAATTTAGGAATCCGGGTGTGGATTAATTCATTTACATGGGGAATGCTGAAGTCATGGTGGAGGGTGCGGTTAACGATTCGGCGGAGCACTTTGGCCTGGAAGATTGGATAGAGGTAGGGATTGGGTAGATATCCATTTTAGTCTAAATTATCTTCACTTAAGATCGAATTCAGTAAAAATAAAACAGTCTTACTTAACTCTTAGAAACCCTTTAATTGACTACCGTGCACCTCTAAAATCACAATACTCCTCACTTATACCCATATCTTGTCTCAGATATCTACTGACTTATGCTAGTCACGTCTGGCTAGCTATAGGGGCTACTAAGGCTGTGATGAATAAGTTGCAGGTGTTCCAAACAAAGTTTTACCTAAGGGATACATCAATTCAAACAGAGTGTCCATGGTGGAGCTGGACGTACGAATACACTTAGACTTTATACGCTGGATAACATACAAGATTTTTAAAGCATCTACCAACCAAAGAAACTGGACATACCATCGACTCGGATAGGAAACAGGCAGAAACTAAAATTATTATTGTACATACTATAATCTTACCATGCGTTTTAGTGACGAATAAAGTCAGCCATATCATCCATACATTTTTAAAATGCAGGATAAAATCATGTATTTTATTTTTGATGTAATCAGAATTCCGCTAGAATGAATATTATCAATATTTAGCGAATACAGCTGCTGGCTCCTTAGATTGTCTCTTCCTAAATTCACTACCCAGTGATGGCCAGTGTTGTCTGTAGCGAGCAGGGGCGGCTCTAGCTCGTGTAGCGCCCGTGTGCAATGAAACCCTGGCGCCCCCTAGGCCTGACCCCCCCCCCGCGGCTATAACTATTAACTAAGTTATCGCGTTTGATAACTGCCGCCACCGCGCTGGCTGGCCGCTTCTGTCATATCATTGTTGTACCATGATGGTCCAAGACGATGCTCTTAGCTGTCTCAGCGCCCTGAGACGGCGGCGCCCGTGTGCATTGCACACCCTGCACTATAGGTTAAGCGGCCCCTGGTAGCGAGAGAACACTGTCCAGAAGCCGGGTTAAGGTTTCTCTAAGTAATATTAAAGTAACGTCCAGCACTTACACCTAATGGTAAGGGAGTATTGCTTACAATTGTTTTAAATTATCGACGCGTGAACCAGCTTACGTACTCATAACTTACCATTTTACAATTCTAAAACATTACCTAAGCACAAATTAATGCACATCCCTTTGATACCTTAAAAATATAGGATTCTTTAATTTTATTTCAGCATTTGTACAAAGAAAAAGATGTTCATATAGAAGGATTTGTACCAACAACGTCCGTCATGTTCAAGGGCCGGAACGATTGAAATACTTCCACAGAAGAAGTGTGAGACAAAGTAAAACAAAAAACTGAAACCGTTAGTTTACAAAAAAATTACAAAAACTAATTTACTGAACGTCTTTTAATTGTTTAAGGAATTTGAAAGTCTGTCAGCATCTCAATATGTTAGATCACAATCCCAATAGCAGTTGGTAAAAATCCTTTTTACTGAACGTCTTCTTATTTTGTACAAATGCTGAAATAAAATTAAAGAATCCTATTAGGTATTTAAGGGATATGCATGTTTTGTGCTTAGGTAATGTTTTAGAATTGCAAAATGGATGTTGTGAGAACGTAAGCAGGTAAAACTGAATCATAACTAGTTCATTTGTACTGGGAAATAATTGTTAAATTAAATATTGATGAATACGTGATTCTAATCGTTTAACAAATGAAACGTAAATAAATAAAATCTTAACTAGAACACTTTTAATAGTAGAGAACATGCTACACGCTGGTTACATTCATGCTTTTTTGCGAGGTTTGCTCAGCTGTGTCGGCGTGTTTAGTAGGTAGGGAATGACTTTAAAGAGTGTACCAGAGTTATAGGTTATTTGGTCTTTCGTATTGTTTGAGTAAATGGATTTCTGATTTAAGTTTTCCTTTTTTTTCCTGTATTTGACAGAGTTATTGTGCTATTGTTACTGCCCAGTTAATAATTTTTTTTATAAGGAAATTTGTTTAAGTTCTGTTAGTATACTAGTGGATGTGCTATTTGTATCTATCTTGCATTTTTCTCCTACTCTGTTTTCATAAGGTTTGTTAATGGCCATTTTTGCATTGTTTCCCAGTTTGTTGTTGGTCTTAAGCGCGGGTTTGAGGATCTAGTTTCTTGAAAAGGTTACACAGTGTGTATGTCTTGTTTCCTATTGTAATAAAAGTGGCGAATACGTTGGATGAGTTTTTTGTTTTTGTCTTGCAATATTTGTTTGAACTTAGTAAATTTATAAATAATAACTTGTGGCCATTGTGCGAATGATGTTCAGTCCTCACTCATAGTTGGTCAGTACAAGAGGTTTAGTATTCAATCTGTCAGGTGTCTGAGAGCGACTGGTTTATGTTGAATAGGATGGTAGGAACTGTTGTGTATAATAGTATCAGAGGGCTTTCTGAATATTCCGAATTCTAAGTTGTTGTCTTTTATATTAAGTGTAAAATATATGTTAGGGCGATGTCTGTTTAGTTAAGAAAATAATTTACATATGTCTACATCTAATTTGAGTATGAGTAAAATATATTCGTAATTTGGCAGGAAGAAGTGGCAGAGGACTTATTGCAATCATGAATAGTCTGTTTAGATATCCTAATGTTTATTTATCATTAGATATATTGAAAGTTGTTCAAATCGTGGAACAAAATAAAAATATTCCAACTAAAGGAAAAATTTGAATCGTTAAATGTTAAAGATCGTTCAGGAGTAGTTTTATTAAGTATTCAAATCTCATTATGAAGATTTATGCGTTTACCATTAATTTGTTACTATTTACTGGTGAAGCTTACTTAGGGGAGGTAATGGATGTTTATAAAAGAAAAGAGAATGTAATAAACTGCTAGAGGTAGAGGGTATCCCAATTACAGTCGAGTATAGCGATAAAGAGAACATCCTCTCTGCGGGTGTCTTCTGGGAATATGACTAGCAAGTGGTGAGGTATTCCCCTTTAATGGAATATTTGAAGATGATAAAAACAAAATGGAAGAAGTTTATGTAACACACACAGCCAAGCTGTATCTGTGGTAGTAGGTCAAAACGGCGGGATTAGCTGATCTGGCAGTAAATTGCCTTCCTCGGCTTATACAGCTCAACTTCTTTGAATATGAAAGCTAAATCAAATAATCCCTAATTTGTTTGTCTTATTGTTTATTATTTAAAGTTATTTCCTCTATCAACCGGTTTTTGGTTAGAACAACTGTACGGTAGTGCGAAGGTTTAATTCTAACAATCTCCAGGGTCAAATGGGGCGGAGCTTTTCGGGAAAGACGTTTCGGAAGAAGATTATGAATACTTTCTAGACCTAAAGACTTCTTTTTTTTCTCCTAGATTTAATTATTGATATAGATATTTTTTGGGGCCGGTCAGATTGCAGTCAGTTTATGCAAAATTATTGATAACAGAGTACAAAAGGAGAAAATTTACAAATAGGATGTTACCTATCGATATAATTATTAATCAGGAGCTGGTATTGGTCTAGTGATCAAGTGCATGACTTTGTTAGTGGGAGATTCCCAGTTCGAATCCCGCCTATGACTACTTTTTATTTGTTAGCAAAAAGTTGTATATAGAAAAGTATGAGCTTCCGCCCCCGTCACTTCACCTAATTGGTAGTTGGACGTTAAGCCTTGCCTGAAAAATAGGCGATTACTTTACTTACTAATATTAGAATATAATTTGCCTCTGCAGGCCCTATCAAATATAATTTCAAATCCTGCATAAATTTAAAACGTTATTTAGTCGAAAGGGAAAACGGTCAAAGGTATGTTTCTTTGTGGTTATTAATACTCTTGTTTACTCAATATCGTGACTCAGGAACAATGTTCTTCCTGTCCAGGTCTAATTGCTCCTCGCACTCTTCTGTGGATAAAATAACTGTGGCTGTGTCATGGATACGGCCGTGTGTTGTACGTGAATACGTTTACGTAACGGGTTATATTTTTTATATAAAATATTTTTATTTATATATTTAGGATGAAATCAAATTTGCCATTATTTATCGACGTTGATGAAATTAAACTCATTGAGTCGCGATTTAGAACCCAACTGTGGTGCGATACAGTCCCGTTGTCAATGTAGAAGCGATTTCATCATCCACTTGCATAATTTCAACCGCACCAGCTGCAGATGTACTGACACCGTCGTTGATCCGCTCGGCCGGATTCATTCTTTTACGTTCCCGGCACAGCTTGACTCGGACCATATGGTGTTTTATTATTACCATTCGATTGTTCTTGAGAAGCCCTTTCCAACCGTATACGATCTCTGTATTTGGTTTTGGCTTTTCGACGCGTATAGGCCGACATTATATATTTTTGATAATATTTTTTTATTCTAACACCTTATTATATTCACAGTCACTATTTTACACTAATGTTTTATATACGATAGATTGTGACGACAGCTGACGTTTAAAACTTAAACAAACATCGTAGCTTCTCCGAGTCAAAATGTATACTAATTGCAAATCTCGATACGCAGCAAAATGATCTCAAAATGGCGGCGCTTCCCCCTCTACCGCGCGCGATGCGTCACAGTCCTCGCTTACCGTAATGAATTCTTTGATCCTTTAGCTATCCAGTGGTCTAATTTAATTTTGGATGTAGACGATAGATTCGAAACTATAATGCCAAACTGTATCCCCCGAATTTGTTATCATTAGGTTTTTTGGGTTGCCTCCATATGATAGCAAATTTAAAGACGTATTCACGTCAAAAAGATAAATTTCTTTATTAATACTTGGAAAACAAACTAAATGAAATTAAGTCACTGAAAAAGTCTACAAATTTACGCCTGTTTTTGCATGTGGGCTTTAATTGAAATAAACTCAAAAGGGACTATTAACCCAATTCAATAAATGTGGTGAGCTGCTATTGCAATTCGAGTAAGATCATAATATATTCGAACATCTGGATGATCTTGAATTGTTGTACGAATTCCTATTGTTTTCATTTCAGTTAAACTGATGATGGATTATGTTCCCGCGATTGTCTTAGTCATTTGTAAGTCTCGCTTTATACAGTGAGGGCTGTGTGGTAAAATACTCGTATTGAAGCAAAAAACGAAACAAAAACTTTTCACCTATTACTTTACTGAGCCAATCCGATAATCAGTTTACTGTAGTTCTCGCTAGCCCTCAAAAAGATATATTTAGAATGTATACACTGGAACCCTGGGTTCCAGTTTGTCTAGATTTCTAATTGTTTTGTCACTGTTATCTAGTTTTAAGGGCGATGCTAAAATATACATAAAGGGTAGCCATCTTTTGGAAAATATAGCATAAAATTCAACGGGAAAATATCGAATTGGGTTCCAGTTCGTTTAGATTTTTACTTGTTTTGTCAATGTTATCTAAATAGTTTCGTGGCCAGAGCTAAACATCTTTTTAACAAAAAGTTACAGTTTAAAAAGTTAAGTGTAAAGGTTAATACAGTTAGTAATAATAGTTTTAGAGAGGGCTTTACTTTCGTAGGGTAAACCCTGCTCAGTAACACAGCGTCGAGACTTCTAAAATGTAAATTAATATAAAATATATATTCGAAAACACTTCAGTCATCGGTTCACGCGTTGACAATTTGAAACGTTGCAATAGTTTTCCTTAATAGTTGTAAGAGCACGATTTGGCTTTTGGGTTACGTAGAGGAGTCCTAACCCTTTCAAATTTCATAACAATCGGGTTAAGTTTTACTGAGTTATTAGTAACAATTATATTAGAGGGAGCCATTCATAAATGGCGCTAACTCCTCTGCCAATGCATATACAGCTTTAAGACCTCTAAAAAGGCACATCTTCATGAAATTTTGCATCGAAATGACACCTTATTCATGAAAATCGGCCTACGCGTTAGGCGCTACAAAAACGGTAACAACAAGAACTAAAACATTTTCTGAAAATGCTATTTTTTCCCCCCATTTTCAGCAACTTTTTGCTCGAAATCTATTACATCTGTGTTGTTGCAAAAAATTTCAGTTGTAAAGTAGAAATGGCCCTTTATTATAAAGAAAATTTGGGAATTTTATCTTTTTGTAGACAAAGAGAAAACAATTATTAAATGTGGGTGTTTTTCAACGCTTTTTCGTGCAGTTTTTTTGGCGATCAACCCCCGTACAACTGTCCTGCCGGACAATTATAATTCAACTTCTTGCAAGACAAGATATAATAAATTTCACAACTCTTTCTCTCTTATTGAGGACTAGTTCGGCACTCTTGCACCTTTTCTATTCCTAGGAATTCATAGATAACCTTCGGGAAAACGACCAATACTACCTCCATAGAGCTTTCTTGTGGATGTTCCTGTCGTGTTTATTTCAGTGCAACCCTGTCTGATATTACCTACATTAATGTTAAGATTACTTATTAAGCAGGGTGTAACTTTTAAAAGAAGATATTAAAACTGTCCGGTAGGAGAGTTGTATAAGGGTTTATCGTCAAAAACTGCACGAAAAAACGTGACGTTGAAAAACACCCAACTTTTTCTAAAAAAGATAAAATTCTCAAATTTTCTTTAAAATATAAGGCCAATCCTCCTTTGTAACTTTAATTTTTTTGCAACAACCCAGATCTAATAGATTTTCGGAAAAAAGTTGTCGTAATTGAGCAAAAACGGTATTTTCAAAAAATGTTCTTGTTCTTGTCGTTGTTGTTCTTCTTCTTGTTGTTGTTGTTACCTCTTTTGTAAACAACGTAGCGCGTAAACGAGCGAACCGATTTTCATGAATGAGGTGTCATTCGATTCGGAATTTTATGTAGATATGCCTTTTGTAGGTCCCGACGCTGTACATCGATTGGCAGAGAAGTTAGCCCCATGTATGTGAGGCCCCCTCCAAAATTATTATTGTTAATAACTCTGTAAATAATATATTTAATTTATAAATCTTTCATTTACGAAGTAATGTTAAAAACAATACTTATAGTCTAATGAAGTAAATGAAATTTATCAATGAGTATGGAGTTAACACGATCTAGTATTTTACGCGGATTGTTAAGTAAGAATATCGTAAGTTGGTTTGCATTACTTTTTTTTTTTTTTTTATCTGCAGCCATAAATTTATATGCATTTTAGAAAGCTATTAAAAAGAGCTGTTCGAGGATATTGCCGTACCGGTGTTGCAATCATAACTTCTAACTTCCGCAGGTAACGCTTTAATTGAATTTTCTTCCAACGGATACCATGGAGAAGTAATATACTTTTTCTAAGATCAATAAAGAGGAAAGAGCAAGGCTGCTCAGAGCATTCTTAGATTTAGGAAGCATTTAAAGTAGCAACACAAAATTTCTGTCATGTTTTAAAAATTTAAATTTTTTTTCCACTAATATTTCAAATAGATGAAGGGTGAGATTAAATTAGTAAACGTCGGGCGTCAAAAACTACTAACACTATTTTCACTGTAAATGACAGGTTTACTATATAAGATTATTTTTCATTAAACAAAAAATTAAGATAGCGTTCTCCGTCAGGTATAAGAAAATAAGTCTTTAAACATCTATATCAGCAGCCAGCCAGCGCTTCCATTAAATTAGTCTAAGATATTACTTAAACCGATTAACGTCGCTTTTTCTGTAAATTAATGGAATAAAATTGATAGGAATTATGTGTAAGTTTTTAATTACTAAGTTTAAGAAAAATCACTTTTTTTTTGAGAAAATTCAAAAATTTAAGGGGTGTAGATACGAGGTGTGGCTATTAAATAACGAGACTATTGCTGTAAAACATTTTATTTTAAATTTATACATATTTAGTTATTATCACCTTCAATATACACCCCACCCCTATCTCTACAACGCTCCATGCGAATTTACCATTGTTCGAAACAGTGCTTTAAGTCTTTTTCTGTGAGCTTCTGCATGACGCGTGCCGCTTTTTCTTTCACAGCTTCAACGGACTTGAAATCGTGTTCATTTTAATGGAGATTTGACTTTGGGGAACAGATAAAAGTCACATGGGGCCTGGTCAGGCGAATAAGGCGGATGGCCTAAAACTAGGGATGTTGTACTTGGCTAGAAACTTCTTGACAGACAATGCAGTGTGAGCCGGCGCGTTGTCTTGATGGAGAACCCATGATTTGTTCTTGCACAAATCGGGTCGTTTTTTTCTTTACTCTTTCACGGAGTTGAGCAAGCACCTCACGGTAGTAATGTTGATTAATTATAATCGATATTTTCATCCGTTTTGGACGTGGAAGGGTGACCCGGGTGGTCATCATCTTCGACGTCTTCTCGGCCATCTTGGAAACGCTTGAACCACTCAAAAACTTGCGAACGTGATTAACATTCATCGCCATAAACTTCTTTTAATAAAAGATAAGTTTCAGTAGCGGTTTTATCAAGTTTTGATGTGAAATTTCACGACAATTCGTTGCTCTACTACATGTGTAGTATCATGTTTTCGGCAAAACGAAACTAAAACACCTCTTACACAAACGACGGTTCCGGTCAGACCGATTTCTCTACAAACACGTGAGACGCTGCAATCGAAAGAGAAGGCTTTACGCTGCACAGCTGTCGGTCGTTAGGATTTTGTGCATGCATAGTTCTTCTGTAGCAGCATCAGTCTCGTTATTTAATAGCCACATCTCGTAATAGTATTTCTGATTTGTTTTATTTTTGTTTTTTTCAAAAAAAGAGAATCGTTTCGGGTTTTCTAGAGCTGAGTTTCATTATCAGTTCTAAAGATGCTGTTTGAAGTAGTAATGGTACTACTTAATGCTTTTTTTAATCTTTGAACTCAAATAGATCACGAGCGGCTTAAACATTTAGCTCCATTTTTCCATTTCTCCATTAAGATGAAATTTTTCTCAGAATCATAATCCACTTTCTAAAACACAATATTTTTTTTTAATATGTCACATCCAAAGTTTATCAATTTTGAAGATGAAAGCCGTCTAGGTTTAATATAATGGAAGCTGAAAGTAAAAACGTGGATTGAAAGATATTTTTTTTATCTCTGTAAATGGAGGTATTTTTTTTGTGAATTAAAATAACTTCTCAAAGAATATCCTTTGATCTTTCCAATATTTTTTTTGTTTTGTTTTGTACTAAAAACCCTGATACTCAGTAGCGTAGTGCTTCTAAACCCTAGATAAGCTGTAGCCGGAGTTAATAATATTCTTCAGTCATGATATCGATCCAAAAATAGTCTTTTATTAAATCGAAATTTAATTTTACCAAAAATAGCTTAAGGTTCCGTTATTTTCGCAGTTGCCTACAAAGCTTGGTTAGAAAAAGTCCAATCAAATAAAGCAATACGCATTTGTCTGGCTGCAAAAAAGGTTAACACCCACTAATGTTCTTCTCCTAGTGGAGGCTAAAATTATGCCGTCGAGAATTATGGTTTGGGAAAGTCCTTAAGCAAAAGATTAATTAAGTTTAAACAGGTTTCCTTGTTGAGAATCTCAAAGCTCGCAGAAATGGTGCGCTCACACAAGTTTTGGTTAAAAAAAGAAAACGCCACTAATGTGCAGAAATGTTTTGGGTTTACGGAAAATTTATACTCTAGCGTAGCACTATTTCAAGCGAATCCGCTAAGATTACTAAACTATGATGTATCTTGTCTGCATTTAAGATTTATGTGATAATGAGTCAAATTGTTGAGGGGAATATTCAAACTTAGCTTTTATAGCGCATTTTAAAGAAAACTTAATCAAACCCTATTTACTATTTGACTAGGAAAGGTTAACATACTCTTCTACAATGCTTTTTTAAAAAAGATAATGGAATAATCAGCTGAAATCTAGACGCCAAGAAGAAGCAAGCTGCTTTATTTTATGTCACTCTAGCGACAGTCCTCCGTACAAACTTTGATGTCTTCCTAGATAATATTAAAGGACTAATGTTGCACATCAAACAAGAAGCGAAAAAGTCAGATCTTCCCGGTTTTCTCTAAGCCTTCAATTTGGTATTTGTGCAGAAGCTGTACCCAGCTGTAAAAGTTTTGTTGAAACCCAGAGTTCACTTGTCTTGCTTTCTATCGATTATATCCTATGTACTGAAAGTGCCCCTTCTTTACTTACGTATAGATCTGCGAATGGATCTTATTTTCAATGGATCAAGCTGCACTGAAGGCCCTTACTTCTTTCAGAACTACCTCTCCCCTGGTTTGGGAATGTAAAAAGGCCCTAGAACTACTGGCCCGGCACAATAAAGTTCGGTTGAAATGGATGCCGGGTCGTGTGGGAATTGAAGGGAATGAAACAGCCAATCAACTGGCCAAGAATGGAGCTAACACTCCTTTCATTGGCCCGGAACCTGTCCTGGGGATCTGCCAAGGGTGCAGTTCGTGCGGCTCTCAGAGGCTGGATCTGGAGGGAGCACGAGAAGAACTGGGTGATGTGTCCTGGGGTCGCACACAGTAAGTGTGTAACGCCCTGGCTGTGTAAACAAAGAAGTACCAAAGAGACTCTGTCTGTGCTTGGGCAGAATGCAGATTACTCTGATCACAGGCATATTCACGGGTCGTGGTAGGTTTAGGAATCAGTTCTGTACAAGGTGGGGGCTTATTAGCTCGGAACCGTTGTGCAGATTGTGTCAGGAAGCTGTTCGAGGCAGCTGTCGGAAGCATTGCAATCGAGCGGTTGCGCCATGAAACCTTTGGAATTTTGAGACCAAAGGAGATAGTAGTGCAAAAAGAACTATACTGAGAGGCCAAAAAAATGGCCACCTTTCAGTATGTGTACTGATTTCCAATCAGTTTCTTATTATCGTCTCCACATACTTTTAGAATAAATAACAGGCCACATATAACATACGTACATAGGCTTTAGATCTGAACTACATGCTGGCCACTCTAAACTCTTCGGATTGAAACGTCTTCCAGGTAGCGGGAAACAATCTTTGCTGTATGAGGCCGTGCATTATCGTGCATAAACGAAAATTCTAAAATTGGAGTCTTGGAGTCTACTAAATCCAAAGGGGAAAGGCACAATAAGTCTCTTGTGGCTGCTGTGCCGTGGGGCATAGGTTCCGTACCTCTTTTCCTATTCTGTTCTATTCCTTACAAACGTACTATTTTCTTGCGTAACTTAAATATTATTCCACTTATCCATTATAACGGTCGTTAACATCGTTCCCAAAATTTTACTTATAGAATAAATAAACAATAACCTTCCGATACTGTTAGCATTGTAAAGAATACAAAAAAGAAGGTTATGTAAACAAAAAAGGAAATGTAAGTGACGAAAAAAAGGGGTAAAGGGGAAACAAACAAAAAAATAAGTAGATGAAAGCAATTAAACTGACAAAGTTATCTTAACCAACTTCACTGCTTAAGGCTCTTTTAGGTGCGCAGTTCTGTCAGTTCTCACTTAATTTGACAAGTCTTTTTCCCTACCAGGGTGGGATGTAAAACAAACACCTGTCGCCCATTTCCTTCATCCATCCCTTAGTTCTTCCTTAGAAGCCCTTATCCCTTATTGGTACTTAACCTTTTATGATCTCCTTTTATTTTCCTGTTTAGGTACCAGTCAACTATTGTCCAATCATCCTTTTTGTCTCTTACTCATGAGAGATAGAATTACTCTGTTCTTGAATTAATCTTGACTATCTAAATTCTCGAATATATTCCAGCTACTTTCACTGTAATGAATCCCAATCTTTTGATAGTAGCTATCCAAAACTAGTTTGGATAATACGTAGTATACTGAAATAACATAAGAGGTACTTTTCATACCAAATTTTATTAAAAACATTAAGACGTGAGTAGAATTTCGAGTAGTCGACAAATTTAGAGTACAATGAGTCTTTGATAGTCGATTCAAGATAGACTAGAAAACGGTAAATAAACTCGTAAATTTATAATTACGTATCAAAGTAGGTACATTAAGTAAACATTAAATACGAGGGTCGTTTGAAAAGTCCGTGCAAAGTCAGAGAGATAGCACCATTGGCGCGTATCGAGGTTATGTTTAGTTAGTAGCATCTCTTGGAAGAACACACACCAAGTTTCTGCCAGATCGGTCTATTTCTTTGTGTTTGGCATTCGTTTGAATCGAGAAAGTCGAGTGATTTTCAAAAAATGGACGAAAAAGAATTTCGTGTGTTGATTAAACACTATTTTATGAAAGGCAAAACGCCTCAGGAGACTAAAGAGAAGCTTGATAAACATTTTGGTGACTCTGCACCTTCGATTAGAACAGTTTATAAGTGGTTTCAAAATTTTCGGAGTGGCCATATGGGCACAAGTGACGCTGAACGTTCTGGACGCCCAGTTGAGGTTACTGCTCCAGAAATCATTGATAAAATCCATGATATGGTGATGGATGACAGAAGAGTGAAGGTGCGTGAGATTGCTAGTGCTGTGGGCATCTCGAATGAACGGGTAAATAATATTTTGCATCAACATTTGGACATGACAAAGCTATCCGCAAGATGGGTGCCGCGATTGCTCACGCTTGACCAAAAACGAAATCGTGTGAAGTGTTGCAAGGACGGTTTGCAGCTGTTCCAGAAGAATCCGCAGGACTTTAAGCGTCGTTTCGTCACTGTGGATGAAACATGGATACATTACTACACTCCTGAGACCAAAGAACAATCTAAACAATGGGTTACCAAGGGGGAATCTGCGCCAAAAAAAGCGAAGACCGTTCCTTCGGCCGGAAAGATTATGGCGACTGTCTTTTGGGATTCGCAAGGAACAATCCTCATCGACTATCTGGAAAAGGGTAAAACTATTACAGGTGCATATTATTCATCGTTATTGGACCGTTTGAAAACCGAGCTGCAAGAAAAACGCCCACGATTGGCCCACAAAAAAGTCCTTTTCCATCACGACAACGCACCAGCTCACACCTCAGCAGTTGTGGTCGCAAAATTAATGGAAATAGGGTTCCAACTCGTTTCACATCCCCCCTATTCTCCAGACTTGGCTCCCTCGGACTACTATTTGTTCCCCAATATGAAGAAATGGCTGGCGGGAAAAAGATTTTATTTAAACGAGGAGTTGATTGCAGAAACGAATGGCTATTTTTCAGACTTGGACAAATCCTATTATTCGGAAGGGATCAACAAACTAGAGCAGCATTGGACGAAGTGTATAAGCCTAAAAGGAGACTATGTTGAAAAATAAAAAAGGTTTACCCCAAATAATTAAGTAGTTTTTATTTTTGCACGGACTTTTCAAACGACCCTCGTATAAACGAAGAAACCCAAATTGTTTAGTAAATGAAAAGGAAGGGAAAGAATAAGCTTTTAAAAATAGAAAGCGAAGAAGCAAGAAGTACAGCTGGCGGTAAGATACTCGAATTGGATTTCAGAACTCAAATTTATTTGAGTCAAAAAAGTGATATAATAATAATTTGGACTCCCACGCGGAGGTCCCGGGTTCGAATCCAGCTGCTGACCCTTAGATTTTCTCTTCCTAGGAGCTTCTTACAGCTCACTGTGTTGTCTGTAACAAGAGAACACTGCCCGGAGGCTGGCAGTGCACTGAAAAAAAACTCCGGGCGCCAATAACCTTAGATGTTGACGCGCCTTAAATTATTAAAAAAAATAATAATAATTCGTCTTTATTCAGAAATACAAAATAAAATGACAACAAAATACATTCTTGTAGACATACCTCACTGGTCCATGAACGTCGGAGGGAAAAAAGTGATATATATAAAGGGTGCGGCGCCAAAATCAGGACAAAATATACATTTTTTTCAAACATATTTTTTATTGCAAAAACGAAAATGAATGACCGCTTTTAATTTCGGTCTGAAGCGTGCGCAGGCGCGCTTTAATGTGTCACGGTCACAAATCGGCGAATGCGCCATCAATAGCGGCTCTCAATGATGCAACCTTTGGATGTCTGGACTTGTTCGTGAACTTGAATGATGAATGGTGAATGATGTCGGGCGCCCTGACAACGCGCTTCATCGAGTGGGTTATTCTCGCCGGTGTTGCAAAACCTTTGTTGGACTTCTCAGACTCATTGCACTTTGCGATAACATCATTCACAGTCGATCTCGGGTATCCGAAGTACCGAATTAATATTTCTATCGCCGAGCGCCCAGCGCGAACACTTTTGATAATCGCGGCTCTACGGTTAAACTGCGCACTTGGTTTCAACATTGCGGCTGTTTAGAGGTTATGATGGTTTAGTACATGCGTCAAGCTATATGAACGCTAATCACGACATCTACCAGTGGTATAGAAAGGCTGGAATCTTAATTTGTATTTTTTTTCCGGATTTTGGCGCCGCACCCTGTATATTTAAATTTTAGTCCTTAGGTAGAATGACCTGTTCAGAGCGGTCATCTCATAACGTTGATGAGTCTTTTCAGGAAGCTGAGGAACAATTCCTACCACAAATAGCTTCGATTTTTATCAGTTGTAGCGCGCATGTTTATTGTATATCTCAACGGTTTCGAAGTTTTAACCATCATAAGATTATTGAGTTTGTTGTAGAGATTTTGAATTCATTTATGTTGCCTGCTTGTATTGCATTTGCTGACTACCAAAGTCCGAAACCTGTCACGAGTATAGTAAACATGCGTGCTATCACAGATAAAATCAAAGATATCTTAGCATTGCGGGCCCTAAAACATGAGACTTCCTGGAATGTGTTTTATTATTTATTTTTCAGCCACATTTCGATACAATGAACTGTGTTGTCGTTACCAAGGAAACTACGAGCAGACTTGATTTTATTTATTTATTGCAGATTAATGGCCTCGAATTTTCACCGATCAAATGTATGATCACTTAAGCCTTATTTGCTTTAATGATCTGAGCGGAACATGGCCTTCCCACAAAAGAAAGAAACATTTTAGAAATGGCGATAAACTTTGATTGTTGATAAACAATGCAAAACTGCCAAAAAAAAAATCATTCCATTTTTGCAGTAAATAAATATTCGCAATTAGTGTTCATTTTGCAGTACCAGTTCTCAATAAAAAACGCCAAGGTCAAAGTTTAGGGTATTGTACATAAATGATTTAAATTTTAAATTAAGACAAGTTTGGTTTAAATTAAATTTCTATTCAAATTAAATGTATTAAAATTCAAATTATTTTATTACGAAATAAACAGAAGGCTGTGACCATGTTAATTAGTTTTTGCTGAAGAGAAAACACTGTTTGTTATTCACATGGCCATCAATAGAAGAAGTGTATCTCGTTACGTGATTAGGAAGGTCGCTGGCAGTATTACAGAAGGAAAGTGAACAAGTCCCCAGGATGTCATTACTGGAAGGACCATGTTAATATACCATCGATCCATCATGGTACTGCTATCATAAACCTTCTTTTTTTATCTTATATTACAATATATGTTTCTTTTTTTATGGTAGCTGATGCTCAAAATAGCTCATTCCATATTGTAGCCACTCTCGTTCACTGCCTTCCTAATGAACACTAACAAAAAAAAAAAAAAAAAATACTAGAAATAAAATACTAGCTGGGCAAAAAAAATCAATAAATGTCTATAAATAATTTATTACATTAAATATTTATTTACAAAATTAGGAGCTTACATTTATACATAATTATTTACAATTATAGTTTTCCATTATTTCTGCATTTTTTGAGGGAAGGAAGAAATTTAGAACTTGAAGTAGTATTTACATTCAACAGCCTGGCAAGGAGATATTTACAGGAAATACACCAATGACTTCTTTAGAGTAACCATATCAACTGTAACATAAACAAAAGGCACATTTTATACACTACCGGATTCAAGGATGCAGAATGGCATTAAGAGAATAATTTTTCAAGGATCGCAGTTTCACTAAGATTAAGGAAAATAAAATCCTTACGAAAACTAAAAAAACAGATTTCTAATTTTAAATAAAAAAATATTGGATTACTTGTCAAAAATAAATAAATAAATAAGAATTTAAATGTCAAAATTTAAATTTGAATTCGTAATATCATATTACATATCGCAGTATATTAAATACAAATTAAGAATGGGAAAAACTTGAACACCAAAATGATTAGAAAGTGAAAAGGAAGAGGAAGAATCGGTTTTTAAAAATAGAAAGCGAAAAAGCGTTAAAATATTTCAAATGGAAGTGACTCGAATGAGGAAGGATATGCTGCTGTAATGGAAAGGGATATTAAGGTGTGAAGAGAAGGTCGAGTGCGGCTGAATTGGAAATGTACAGTAGATTTTTAATTCTGAGGAGTTGGAGGAGATAAAAAGATGCTGGGAATCTGAAGGCCTGGAATAGGAAATCTTCAAGAAAACATTGGCGACGTAACTGACGTCTAAGGAAATGAGAGCAACTCTAGAGATCTCGAAGATTTACTTAAGGTACAACTTTTAGTTTATTTTCGAGAACTACTATACAGGGTGTATACAGAGGAGTGGTCGAAACTTCGGGAGGTGATTCAGCAGCTCAAATGCAACAAGTTATTTATTTAACAAGTGTGGAAAGTAGTACTTTTCCTCACGCGAGGCAGGGTTTGCACGCACGAGCGAGCGAAGCGATGCGAGTGCAAGTGCAAATTGCCGAGTGTGAGGAAAATACTTTACACTACAGTTAAATATTATATTTTTTCTGCAACCATTTATTAACTAATAAAATTAAAAATTTCATTTTTACAGTCTACAAAAAGTAATTTATTTATTATAAACATTTATTGTTATATTACAATTATTTACATTACTTATTACATTTTCTGCTGTTTCTTTTATTGATGGAGGAGTGTTTTCTAAACAGGAATCACTATAACCTTTTTAACTGTTATAATTAAAAATATCTAATTATTTATTAAAGTATTATTTTTATTTCTATATTCCTTTCAATTTTTATTTTATTTTTTAATATTCGTTTTTAATTATTTAAATAAAATAAATTTAAATAAGCTTATTAGAGTTTTACAGAAAATATTTATGTTAATAACAAAACTTCTTATATCAAGGAAGCACAACAAAGTTTTTCCACTCACTTGTGCGGAAAGTGACACTAATGGGAATTTCCCCCCACTAGTGTGGGAAGTTGGGCATTACACAGCTGATTTTAATTGAGTAATGAGAACTTCCCTACATGGTTGCAGAAAAAAAATATTCTCTTCACTTTTGCTCGATTCTCAACAGAGTCCAAGATATTTGCATTTTTAACTTTTCCGTCGATATTCGCGTTTTTCACCCTAAAAACGTCCGTAACTTTTCTACCCTTTATCCTCCAACAAATCTGCTTATTCCAAACGAAAGAGCATTAAATTTCCTATAAATCTGCTTAACCCAAAGCCTCAAAAAGTTTCTTGAATGTCTAAAAAAATTAGTTCTCGATGATTTTTGTTAAAATTTTCAACTGCATTTATTCAGTGATTAATGAATCAAGGAGTCACATAATTTCAGAAAAAGTTGCGCATTTATTGAGCTTCAAGACCATATGGATTTTTGTTGGTTTTTAATAAAACCCTACCCCGAACAGAGGGGGGTGTAAATGCAGAAAACTGGGATTTTGCTTAACTGACTTTTCACTGCTAATTTACTCAAATGTCAATTTTTGGAGAAAGAACAAAAAGAAAAGTAACCATTTTAGTTTCTAACAATTATTATTTAATAAAACGGAAGTAAAAAATAAAGTAGCAATAACGACTAATTTCCCGATATTAAGAAAAATATTAGCCTTCGCAATATTTTTAGCAGAAAGGGGATGAAAAAATGCATAAAAATGATCTATCGTGTGCTCTTCTTTATCTTCGATAACAAGTTAAAAAATTGAAATATGATTAATAAATACCAGATTTTGAAATGGCCTTGTACCTTTAATTTTAAAGATATCGAATTGCGGTTTCCGGATTCTTTCATAACTTTTTATACTCTTTAAAACTGTATATATGAAAATGGGGGTCAACTGCGAACCCTCACTTTTGGTCACGCGTTATGCGGCTAGGAATCTAAAATCAAGTCACATATTCTTGAAACTAGAGTTGACGGGCAACAAATTTTTCCTCTACCATTTTTAGCTCAGATTAACCGTTTAAGCATGAAATGCATTTGAGCCGTCTTAAAATGAACACCCTGTATATACAGGGTGTCCCAAGCTATATGGATAACGACTTTTTCTCGGAAACTAAGATAGCTAAAAAAAAAACTAAAAAATACGTGATCCCTTAGTTTTTTGTTAGGAATCCAAATTTAATTAGTAAATTTTTTTCGGTGCTTCCAGAAGCGAGATACAGGCACCAACTTCATTTTTTCAAATGGGAAGGTGCGGTTTTTATTTCAGAAATAGATTCCTCTATTTTTTTAAAGAAAAATTTACTTGGACGGTTTTTTTCTGTGAGCGATATTTCAGAAGTTATGAATGAAAACATGATTCTTATAAGAAATGTCAAAATGATAATATTATAACGGTTTTTTGATAGAATAAGAAGAAAAGTACTATTTTATTATAAATTTTACTCCTCATTAATATTATAGATCATGCTCGAACTGGCCTCCACCATTAGAGATGCATAGACATGCTCTTTCCTGCCAATTTTCCCTTACTGCCAAAGAAATAGATTCGGCTTTAACCGAGTTACGGGCATCTATTATTCTCTGCTTTAGTTCATCTACAGATGCCAACCCGGCTTGATTCTGATGCACCTAGATTTAGAAATGCTTCTAGGTAAGCAGAAATAAGGAAAGAAAGAAAAAAGTTATGAATAATCACCTTGTTTTTCAGGTATCCTCAAAGGAAATAGTCCATAGGTGTCAAATCCGGTGAACGAGGTGGCCACTGAATCGCCCCCCGAGTTGATATAACACCATCAGGCATGTAAAGAGATATCTCGACAGGCTATTTGATTGGCGTGTTATATCGACACGGGGGGAATTCAGTGACACCTCGTTCTGAATTTGACACCTATGGACTATTTCCTTTGGGGATACCTGAAAAACAAGGTGATTATTCATAACTTTTTTCTTTCTTTTCTTATTTCTGCTTACCTAAAAGCATTTCTAAATCTAGGTGTATCAGAATCAAGCCGGGATTGCATCTGTAGATGAACTAAAGCAGAGAATAATAGATGCCTGTAAGTCGGTTAAAGCTGAATCTATTTCTTTGGCAGTAAGGGGCAGGAAAGTGCATGTCTATGCATCTCTAATGGTGGAGGCCATTTCGAGCATGATCTGTAATATTAATGAGGGGTAAAATTTATAATAAAATAGTACTTTTCTTCTTATTCTATCAAAAAACGGTTATAATATTATCTTTTTGGCATTTCTTATAAGAATCATGTTTTCATTCATAACTTGTAAAATATCGCTCACAGAAAAAAAACCGTTCATGTAAATTTTTCTTTAAAAAAAATAGAGGAATCTATTTCTGAAATAAAAACCGCACCTTCTCATTTGAAAAAATGAAGTTGGTGCCTGTATCTCGCTTCTGGAAGCACCGAAAAAAATTTACAAATTAAATTTGGATTTCTAACAAAAATCTAAGGGAACACGTATTTTTTAGTTTTTTTCTAGCTACCTTAGTTTCCGAGAAAAAGTCGTTATCCATATAGCTTGGGACACCCTATATATATATAAAAAATGTAAATAAAATAATCGCCTATTTCTTCAGGCGAGGCTTAACGTCCAGTAACCAATTAGGTGTCGTGCACGGAGCGTAAACTCATATAAAAAATTACTATAAACAATTTTTTTCTAACAAATAAAAAGTAATACGTGGGATTCGAACTGGGGACCTCTCACTTACAAAGCCACGCTCATGACCTCCAGACTCCAGACCAACACCCGTCCCAAACTGTATGTATTGCAAACTAAAAAAAAAAAAAAAAATCTATTGTGTCTATGTTTATATTCTCTATAGTGTGGGTAACAATGTGCAGGAGTTTGTTAGTGAGTTCTCTAAAAGCCCATGCAGTTGCAACATCAATTATTCTTGTAACATTTAGGTTTTATAGTGTGAGTGTTAGGGGAGCCAATAATGGAGTATTGTTAGACTAGGATACCCGCTTGTACGCCAGAACAATATAGCGAATAGAATGCAATGAAGCGGTAAAAATAATGAATATTTCGATAGTAATCTTTACAACAATAAACTTTAAATAAAAAGCAAAAAGTAATCAGTTTTTGGGGTTTAATAAATGACGCTACGAATTCACGAAGTTATTTAAATTAAATGTTTGGCTGTCCTTTAAAAGACTAAAAATTTATTATCAATATTTGCTAACCTAAACATCAATAATGGTTTACAGAAGTCTAAAAGTCTGCTATTTTTATTAGCACCTCACTTGCAGCTAACCGCTATGATTGCATGCTTATCGTACCAAAGAAACTCATGAATACTACAATCAGAATGTTCAACAAACGAATTTCATTTGCTCTAGGGTTCCATTCAATAACTTCTTAATGAAACAGTTCTTGAACTGTAAGTATCATAATTCAAACGACTATTTTACTTGGTATAATTTAGAATATTAAAATGATATACATACAAGTAATTCTTACAAAACTTCCAAAGAATAGATGAGCTTTGGAGGAACAGGTGATTTCATGTAGAATACATCCACAATCACGTTATCTTCCAATATATTATAACTCCAAACACTATTACCATCAAGTTGTAGCCTAAAAAAAATAAAAAAATGTTAGTAATATGATGTTTGAATGGATAAAAAGGATATTTCAAAAGTCATTAGATAGATTGCTAGGGAGATTTAGGTTAGGTTAGGTGGATACTAAAATAGGTTGGTAGTTGTTATTAAAAGTAGTAAGAATTATTTTGTAAGCATTTTAAGAATTGATTGATTTTTTTTAAGAAATTGATAGTTTTTGTGTAATTTCCAAGACGTTTGTAGGAGATATAGCCAAGAAGATTTTGAAGTTTACTAGTTTGTAAGAATCAATTATTTATAAAGATTCGATGAACAAGTAAATCATGCTGGTCCATGGAACAGTGAATAGTGGAAGAATTAATTTCTTGCATTCATTCTATAACTTTTAAATACATTCATATTTCATTGCTAGCTCTGCTATAGACTTAAGCACGTATATGATGGTGGAGAATATCATGTCTTCGTAGCGAAATGGTGCTTCTAAATACCTATATATTTGATTTATAGGAGTATATGTCGTCAAACATTCGTTTCCTTTCTACCCACATAACGTGGACATATCATTATTACATGTTTGAAATCCTCCTCCTCACTGCAATGTAAGCAAAGAGGAGAGGACCATTTGTTGATCCTATCCCAACATTCATTAAGTGAATCTTGACATTCTCCTATTTCGGTCTTTCACGGTAACTTCTCTGCAAAATGAGCTAATACTTAATATTAATAATAAACTTATTAATTCTTCCACTAAATAAGTCAAATGAAAGCGAATGGAGAAAGTTATTTTAAATTTCTACAACAAACTGAAGAGAAAAGAAACTTTAAAAGTTAATAACTGAAGAGGATCAAGGATACTTAAATTTCAAGAATATTAGAAAAGCTTCAAAGAAGTGCAAATGAAAATTAATATTAAATTCATTAAAAAGTACTCTCTCATTTTCAAACTAAATTAAATACTTTGAAAAGTCGATTAAAGTTTTCAACTTTAAATAGGAAATTCCATTTTACCCCCATTACAATGTGATATTCATTTGAATAAAATATTAATGGCAAACAAAAAAAATTTTTTTTTTTAATCAGAGTATATATATATATATATATATATATATATATATATGTTTTTTAATTAAAATTTTAATTCTAAATCTTTTTGCTGAACGAGCGATGTTCGTGTGGAATCGATGTTCAATTTTCTCTCCCTCTAAACTCTACCCAGTGGATGTAGTCCGCATTAAATCTGGGCCTTTAGCATTGTCAGTCACTATTATACCAGTTTTCCGCATGGAATTCAATTCTTTTCTGGGGGGTTTAGTCGCAAATTTGTTTTCAATGTCCATTAAATTGTTTAAATTCTTTTCCAATATGGCTGAAATGTTCTATCTATGATAGGAAAGTTCATCTAACCATAATGTTTGAAACACAGTATTCCTTTCAATGTGCCAGCGAGACTTTTTAATTTTTTTTTAAATAAGGTCCTTAATTTCCTTAATTCGACCTTACTAACTATTGCTTGTTTTTCTATGTTTTTCTCTACATGTACACAACAGGCAAGTTTTAGTTTTAGTGCATTTGTTGGGTTCCTGAGAACCGACTTAATCTCAAATATCTTCTACTGTTTTTCATTTCAATGTAAGGTGCAAAAAAGTAGTCATTGAGCTACAAGAAGTCAAGATAGCACACCTTAAGTATCCTTCTAGATCCATTCATTTTCACTATACGCGTCCTGCCCAAGATCACAGTCTCCTGCATAATGAAGGCTTTCCTCTAAGCAGAGAAACTAGTCCAGTAGAGATGAAACCGATTACCAAGATGGCCACAGGCATCCAATTCCACTGACATGCAACTTCAATGTCAGACCCTACCATTATCTGTCATAGTTGGTTATTATTGTGATTACATTAAGTCAAGGGCATGAACATCTGAGGTCCTTGCTGTCCCGAGCGTATTTTTCAATGCAGTGCTGGTCTCTAGTCACAGTGTTCTTCTGTTATAGACAACACTGTCCATCACTGGACAGTGAGCTGTAAGAGGTTCCTAATGTAGGATACTATAATCTTTAATTTTAATAAACTAATCCTGTAACACAAGAAACTAACATTTATCAAGTGCGAGATTGAATCGTCTCTTAAAGAATTGGAGTATAGTTAGATAAAAAAATTAAAGTTCAATACTTTTTGAATTAATAATGCTTTGTACTTATTAAATGTGTGGAGGAGATTATTCTGCGAAGTAAGGGATAGGATCGCATTACTTAGCAGAGAGTAAAACCAATTTGGCCGAATATATAATCTTCTGAGTCAACTATATTGCTCGTAATCCTCATATATTGGCCACCCTGATTATTACATTCTGTTATCGTGGCTATTTAATACATTCAGCTGACTTACATTAAATACTTGGATCTAATGGCACCTCTAAATTCTCTAAAATTGAAAATTTGCATCACAAAGTCTCAGATTAAATTCATCCCTTTTCTCGACCAAATTCTTATATTTTCTTTTTAATCTTTGAAGGACTAGCTCAACACTAAGTTGTCCACTCAGATCAAGCCTAACACTAGAGAACAATCGTTTCTTATACAACACTTTACTGAAACCAATATGGATCCTTTATGGAGACAAACCATGGTTCCGCCAAGCCCAAGCGTTTCAACCTCCTAAGAATCCTAGGGTAAAACTGGCTCCGCTCAATTCTCTCTTCTTAGTATTCATAAAAACCTCGATACTCCTTTTCTATCTCCATTAAACTCAATCGCTATAAAATAAAAATCCACATCGCCTTATCTACACATCAGATATGCATCCTTTAACCAGTTAAGCGCGTTTGTCGTGAATACACGTCAAACCAAATCTCTATTACAGTGCCTTCGACGTGTACACACGTGAAAAATATAAAATTGCCATTAACTATAAAAACTCGAAATTTTAATAAAATACAATAAGAATATTATTTGGTGGGATGTTTCCTTTATCTTACCAATAGAACTGCGGTGGAAGTCAGCCAAATGATAAGTGGTTGGTACATGTTTGGTCTCCGCATTAGAGATTGGGAATTACGCACACAAATAGAAGCTCTCAACCCTTGTGCAATGCCGTTTTTACCTTAGATAGAGGTTCAGGGACTCAGTACGAGCATGATTTCATTTTGCACAGAATTCAAAGCTCTTTTCTTTCTTGTAAAAGCACTTGCGTCCCTAGTTAACTAGAGCAATGCATACGTGAAGAGGTGCAAGATTCTGAATGAGCACAGAATGCTCTGGTAATCTCAAGCCTCAGAGATTGCAGAAAAAGTCGCTTGCAGTGACTATTGTGACGTTGTAAACTTTTGGTTATTTTGCCCCCTGCGTTCGACGTGTATAAACGTCATTGTCTGATTTTGATTCCGCACACTGTGGGTTTTTTTTTTTAAACTAAATTCCACGCCTTAACTGGTTAATCCTTTTAATCTGTTGCCTTTCTTCCTGAACATTTCATGAAGATCCTCTAATCAGAGGTGATTCGTGTTGTCTTTGACAAGAACTGGGCATAAGTTTAAGTTAAAATTAATCATTTTACAGGTTTTTGTTTTTACTTTAAAATTTTATAAGATTTAAATTAATGGAAATGAAGCTTAGACTGCGTATTTATGCAGAAGTTTAAAGTATGTCAAATTCAATACTTTTTTCAATTCAATACTCCAATACAAAGATAGAGACCTCATCCAGAAAAAGAATAGAAAAATTGAATTCCGCTTTAAGGAAAAGCGTGTTTTAAAAAGTTCAATTGTCTTAATATTGCCTAAATGTAAGAAATGTCAGTTCATAAACTTAATTCTGTAATACAGGGTACAACCGCGACGTTTTCAAGGCACCAGCCGCCGTTACTGGTTCAACGAAAATACTACGTAAAATCAGCATTGAATTAATTAACCTGATACAAAAAGTTAAATAGAACTAAAATAATTGAAACTTATCCTACCAAATAATTGAATAAGATCTTAACATTTACTGATTCAAGGGAAGAAAACCACTTTTGCTAATGTATATAAAAAAACATTTAATAATATAGAAAAGAATGAACTTGTCTCTTACTCAATTGGCTGGTGGTGCTGGCAGGAGCAACAGTTGGTGCCACTGTCACCTGTTCAAGAAACTGATATGTTGCATTGAAGCCAGTCGCGTCCAGTCTGTCGTTAGATCTAAATGTCACCCTAAAAAACTTTCTCTCGGATTCCACGATCATTCCAGAAGTGATCTGTCCACATTGTCTAGTATATTTACGATCTAAACCCATGAAATTGGAAAATTCTACGTAATCACTGGCTGAGCTCATATCACATCTGTAACACACAAAAAATAATTATACGTGGTACGATTAACTGAAAGCAATTTTCATTATATCTATACTAAGTAGGAAGAAGAAAAACTGATGTAGAAGAATCGAGGTCCAACAACCAGAAACCCAGAGGCTTGTAGGCCCTACATCGCTGAACAAGAAGATGCATTATATGTTTATTGCATTCAACGTTCAAAGAAAATGACAGCTTAGAATAAAAAGAAACAAAAAAAGTGAATAAATAATTGTAAAACACTAATTTAGAAGGTATCAAAAGACCAAACAAGATGTAATGCTGTGCTGATCAATTCGAACCACCATTTAATGAGTCAAATGTACAAAATAAATGATCTGATTTAGATAATCATACACAAGCAAAATGCGAGCTAGGACTGACAACCGAGGTAAACAAGGCCACTACATCAGTAATGGAATTGAGAGCTGTAGCCCTGGAGACTAACGCTACCAGATACCCTTCACCCCCCTGGACGCATATATATACAGAAGGCTCGGCTTCTTCAGCCAATAGCAATGCAGGCGCAGGGGTTTACTCCCTTCTGAGCCGGTGGGTAGCGTTGCGACCAATTTCGTTGGCGAGATCAGGGCCATTCTTCTTGCCCTCTCTCCGGTGAGCAACAGAGCTGAAAGCAACCTGGTAATCCTGGTCGACTCTAGAGCAGCAATCTCTGCACTGAATGGAGACCTTGACGAGATGCACCCGTATGTGATCAAATGCCTCATACTAATTAGTAAAGCGGAGTCGGAAGGAAAAGAAATAATATTTCAGTGGATCCCCAGCCATTGCGGATTGTACGGCAATGAGAGAGCGGACGCATTAGCGCGAGAAGGCTCATTGAAGGCCCAGCCGGTGAATGACCTGACGTTCCACTCTGTGAAAAGGATCACGCAAAGCCACTACAAAGCAATTCGAAATGAGAAAAACTCCCAGGCTGCAGTAGGGAAACGATGGGAAAGTTTACTTAACATAACATCCCACCTGACCTGAGGAGAGACATGGCAGTTGCATGTTTTCGATTGGCAACCGGGCATGACTACCTTCCTAAGCATCTGCATAGAATTGGTGCGTTTGACACCTCCATTTGCCCACTATGCAGACAAGACGAAATGGATGCCGAGCACCTCGAGGAGTGTTCTGCTTTGGCAGACGCTCGGGAGTCGGCTAAAGACCTGAATCAATATAGCCGGGCAGGATGCACTATTGGGTTGCGCGTGGTCTAGTGGCCGCAAGGCTGGAGACCGGCGTAGGTTAAAAAAAAAAATTTAGATAATCAAGGACCGAAGTTCTGTTTAGTTTCCTCGTTATAAAATCAATCGAAAGGTAAATGAAGGACTAGTTAAGCGAAAAGAAGTTGACTAATTTAAAAGTCTGGAGAAGTGCAGTTGCCATTTGTTCGGACTTTTGGCGTCAGATATCCCACAGTAAATTAGAACGTTTCGACGATCGCAGTAAGTGCAAAAAGTCTTATTATTTTTCACACCAGATTTCTTATTTTATTTCAAAATTAAAACACTAATAAAAGTGTTGTTTACAAAAAACCTAAACGGAGTTAACGCTAAATATTTGTTGTGTCCACAATTTTGGTTAACATTCCAAATCACGCTCCTTTGGAAAACGCCATTGCAGCCGAGTGGATAGAGGCGATACCTGCAAAGGTAAGATGTGTTGCTTAATTCTGGGTTCGATTCCCGGTCTGAGCCTTGGATTTTATTTAATGTTTAATACCAGAACTTTACAGTAAAGTATGTTTGCTAGTAGCCTCCGTCCACGGCCCCTAATTGGTAGTCGGACGTAAAGCCTGCCTGAAAAAATAGGCAATTACTTTAATTTGACTTTTATTCATCTAGATTTTTTCCCCAATTTCAATCAAAAATTTAGATAATAGTTTCTACTACATTAAAATTATTTTTATTTTATTTTATTTAAAAACCCTGTTTGCTTTGAGAGGGCTTTCAGAAAAACAAACTCACTTTACAAATAAAATTCAGAAAGCCATATTAATAATGAAATAAACCAACAAAAGGATATATGCTCTCTCCGAAACTCTCTTTTCTCTATATACTCGTACAATATAATATAATACAGATCATTCTCAAACAAAAGAAGCGTTCTCTCCAAAACTTTTTTTTTGCACTCCCATCACATTTACATTCTTGAATATGATTGAATAAACAATCGAAACGTCAGAAGAGAAAAGAATAATTTTTATTCTTTCCAGTTCAACTTTCTAGAACCAAGAAATATTCTATATATACATATATATTATAAAATAAAACTGGCAATCCGCCAATCCACATACCCCTCTTAATGGCACTCTTTTAAAACTAAAGTTCATTATGGCTTTTTAATTTTTACTTCCTTACTCATCTGATTTTTTTTTTTTTAAATCCAAATTGAATCCATTTTTTTCAGTAATTCCAGAAACATTCTCTCCAGTTCAGCGTTCAATTACGTAGATGAAAAAGACTCTTTTTTTTGTCATCAAACAAACGGATTTGTGGGAATGTAAAAGTTATGAATTACATTTTGTACTCTTCTTTTTTTGTTACTAAATGCTCGTACTTAGATTCTAAGTCTTAGAATCTAAGTGTGATTACAAAAGAAGTCTTTAGTCAATTAAAAAAATATATATATAAATATAAATTGCTTAAATATGTATAAATTATAGAATTCACAAATTAATAAATCAAATATTAATAAGAAAAACAAAAAATCTATTTTGAATTTTTACTTATATTTAGCCATAAAGACGTCCACGTGGTACTCTGGCCGTCAAGGGATGATTACGAATCGTGGCTTGATCCTGGCTTCTTCCTCTTCGTCCCCAGGAGGCCTGCTTAAGTATAGATAAGAACGATGTTTAAGATGATCTTAAATATATTTTTAGTTGCAGAAACAGGAACTATTTTCCGTCTCCAATTTCAAAAATAATGGTTCCTAACCGAAATAGATATTTCATATTCCTGGATTATTTGAATAAATAAAACTTTGCCATAAACCACTTGTTCAAATATTTCTCTTTAAAAGCTTCATTTATATTTCAGATAGTGGAGGCCTTGTGCTCTCCAGTTCTGCTGCATGTAGGCAGGAGTTATGCATACTTTTTTTATTAGTGGACAGTATTTTACAGGAGCCTCACTGTTTCTGCTGGCAACTTACTCCCATTTAGTTTCCATTTCATCTGGATTAGCTTCTACTTTATCTGATTAGTTAATATTTTATCCAGATGATACTTTTTTTTTGGACAAAAGAATACTTAATCAAAAAAATGGCTAATACACTCAGCTAATAATCTTAGAGCAGGCCTGTGCAGTCCTTTTCTTAAATTAAACTCAACGAGCTTTTTGGAAACATTTTGAATTGCTGGTGGGTACCTGCTTCGTAATGCCCCTTCACGATTCGAAAAATATTTTTTTAATTTCTCTGAAGTATGTCTTAAGAAAGACCTGCAGTTATTTTTTTTTATTTTTTTGAAAATAAATTGACAATTATTTCAGCCCTGATCCACCCACAACTGTCGCGTCATTCTGAAGAGAAATTGTTTGGATTCAACTGATGTGTCGCACTATTTTTTTAAAATATTTTTATTGATTATAAGAACGGAAAATAAACTTGATTCCAAAATAAGTAATTAAAGTAAATTATTGCCTATTTTTTTTCAGTAGGGCTTTTTCAGTCTAACTACTAAATTAGGCGTTCTGAACGGATGCGGATAGCAAACTTTCATTACAATAAACCGTTATATAAAATCTAATACATTTTTATATAAATGGTCATTCTTACTTCATCGATGCCACATTATTGTGCACTGTCTGCAACCTACATGAGCTGGAGACGTTAGAACACATCCTCTTGAAATGCCCTATTTATGCACCTGTTAGGAGCCATTACCTATCCAAGTATATCCAAGGCGAAGTTGATTGTAATACACTAATTGATGTTTTGCAGGTGGACAGTCTTCGGAAGTTGAATGACATCTTCTGTTGCATTGCGGGCGTCATGAGGCTGAGGTCCTTCGCGCTCGACGAATGAAGTTATTTTTATGTTCCATATTTTTTATTACTTTAATTTTTGGTTATTCGTTGGGTGCGAACGATCTTGCCTTCTTGACGCCGCTGTTGTGGGGTGTCTTTTGACTTTGGGAGCTGCCCTCTGGCTAGATTTTCCGTTTAGAGGTTGACTGAGGCAGACTATTTTTCACTGAACCTCTTAATTGACTACAGGTTATTTTGGGTTTATTGAATTGCTATTAAATTTAAAACATTGAAATATTTGATTTAAATATTATTTAATTAAAGTATTTGTATTATTATTTAAAATATTAAAATTATGTTCAATCTAGTTTCGACTGGTGATATTTAATTGGCTTTGTATAACTAATTTGAGTTCAATTAATTTTGTATTTTGTTTTTAAACAAATTATGTTATATGTTATTTGAAATTGTACCCTACTCCTTGCTACAAGGAATTCCCTTATAAGCAATAAAGTTTATTATTATTATTATTATTATTATTATTATTATATAAAATCCAAGACCCAGATCAGGAATCGCATCCAGTACCACAATACATTCTGTAAAAATTTCAGTTTAGTTTTGGAAATGAATCGATCAATCATTCGGTCGATGATTGCAAACATGTGGGTGTTAAAATTGTGAAATATAAAAGAGCAAAATATTTGTATAAAGCTAAATTAATGATACAGAAAAATAAAATGCGAAAAATATATATAAATAACATTGCAGAGGAGAACTCAGCGATTCTTTGTACGAAGAATTCTCTTCTGTTTTTTGGAAAACCTTGACGATTTTCAGTATCGCGAATCCAACCATATTCAGAAGGTTAAAAAAATATATTAGTTTAAAATATTGTAAAGTTTTTGTCCTTTTACTAAAAACTTTACCTATAACTAATGACTGCCATTAGTTATTAAATAATATGTTGGTTTGATAAATAATAAAACTCGCTAAACTTATTAGTAGTCGGATTTATTAACACAGTAACATTACTAACAATTAACATTTACTAGCAACTAACGGTATTCATTACAGTTACCATTTACAACAGCCACAACAGTTTACTGTTACTTACTCAGTACGTAACACCACAAAACTGTTCCAAGACTGGCCACTGGTCCGCACTGCACCGAATTGCACTAGTCTCAGCTGCACTAACAAAGCTCTACTCACTAACTGAGTGACTGCCCAACTGGCTACCTCTGAAGCACTCCGCAACACTGACTCTCTCAAAAACTGTCACTTCCAAAGTGTCTCTCCAAACTAACTCTCAAAGACTGACTTTCCAAGACTAACTTTCCAGCTGTGTCTGCCTCCCTTTAACTGCGACTGCCCCACTCCGTCTGTCTCACTCCAACTCCGTCTGTCTCACTCCCACCTGCCACTCATTGGCTGGAAAACACATACTGCCACCACCCTAACTGGGGCCGCCCTCCTCCAACTCTCTGTCTCACTCCAACTCCGTCTGTCTCACTCCCACCTGCCACTCACTTGCTGGGGAAAACACATACTGCCATCACTCCAACTGGGGCCGCTCCCTTAGCTTGTTTTTACACAGCGGTGGACCGTTACAGGCTACGGTCACTAAACTCCTTGGACAATTTAGCCCTTTTCTTTTCCAGCTCAGGTAAAGCCTTGCCTTTTGTTTACACAGTGTCGGCCTGTTACCGACTTTGGTCGCTCAACCCCTAGAACAATCTAGGCCTTTCTTCCCTCCTCAGGTCAACTTCGTTACAATATGTATTTTGAAAAAAAATAATGAATTCTCGGTCATGGACACAATATTAAAAAATAATAATTCAGAACTGAATTCTGATTATCCTAAACGAAAAATTATAAACAGTTCGCATTAGTTTCCAATTTTAAGACCATACCTTGTTGAATTTTGTGGGTAAAATGTTCATAACAAGTTTCCAAAAATACTTTAAACATTTAATGAGCCCACAATAAATTAGAATTTGAAGTTAGCAAGCAAAATGACCATGTTTACCATAAGCTTTCAAAAATCTAACCAATATTTTTTGACAGCCAAGTATTTCCAGCTGGTTTACCAACTGGTAATTTACGTACAGATTTTCTAGTTGAATGTGATCAATCATCCAAATTAATAAAACTAAGAGCCATCGCATAAGCAGTGTACGAGTTTCTGCAGAGTGATCAATACGTTGCCATATTCTCTAAATATTTATGTTTTCCCAAAGGGACTATACATTATTCTTTTTGTACACAAACTTTCGCTTGCAGTATAGATAGATGGTTGAACAGTATTTTGATAAATTTATTTTTGTTGCTATTTCTTTTTTTAACTTATTGTTTATGCGCGAGGACAAATGAATACAATAATTTTTCATCAAGATACACAAATTTTATTTAAACAAAGCAAACGGCCTTTCACTGTAAAACTGGTCATACGTCTACAAAATTTTCACAGTTGCAACAAATTAAAATTCATTAGAAGTGGTAAAATTGTAAAATACACAGAAATGGCACTTTACATGGAAGCCTAACTCTATTCATGCCTCTTTTCTGCCTTAAATTTTGAATTTTCTCTCAAAAAAAGTAAGAGGTTTAAGGAAAATTACCCAGCGGTAAATTTGCTTGAAAAGATTAATTATGTTAGACTACCACAGCCACTCCAATACGTTTGCCTATAATTGTTTCTCCCAGTTGAATGGAAAATTGTTAGCGGTAGGAATAGCTGATATAACTAATATTGATTGTATTAAAGCCCACAAAACAATAATTCGAAATATAGTGGAGAAAGTCAAAAATAATAATTTCTGCCTTGATATTGAAGTGGTACTGCAATCCAGATATAACCCCCTTTTCCGAAATATATGTAATCTAAATTTAGAAGAATATTACCCGCGTCGTTTCATGTTAGCTTTTGGAAGTTAAGAATTATCAGCCAGCTAAGGTTGGCACCACTTGGATATTTAAAAATATATTTTAAAGGAAAGAGTTTCTTATTTTTTTTGAAGAAAATCTATAAAGAGAACATAGATTTTCTTCAAAAAAAATAAGCTTGAAAACCCCTATCATCTATTCTTTAGATGCTCTTTTCACAAAGAAGCTAGGTCTCAATATTTAGGGAAACATATTGCTCATAATTTTAATGATGAAGAGAATTTAGCGAACATATTACAAATTGAAAGCTGTGCTAAACTCAATGATATTTATTATTACATTGTTAATTGTTTAAAAAGACTAGAATTTCTGGAAGATTTATAAACATTTATATATGGTTTATTTATTGGACTGAGCTATTTTAATATAAAAATAATGATTAATTTAAGTTAATTATAATTTATGCATTCATTTCTTCTTATTATGTTTTCTTTTATTTCTGCATTCTTCTTTGTTTAGTTTTTTAATTATTTTTATTTGCTTAATTTTCATTTATTTATATTTACAACAAGCAAGAAGCGCAATATTCTTAATTTACCATTTTGTTATCTTATGATTCTTAGTTTAATTTGTACGTAAATTGTAAGCAAGTTTGTAAAAAAATCTATTGTAATACGAGTATGTCAACTCCTTGCTAAGGGAGACTTACTCTCAAAAGCAATAAAATAAATAAATAATAATAAAATAGGATATCGCGAGGCCACCTGTCTTTTAATACGTCTAGAAGTGTTGTCTTGGAAATGTTCTGGAAGATAGATGTTGTACAAGTGGATTGTGATGTGTTTGAATGTTAAGATGGAGTTTTCTGTATCGTGTTTTAGCGATGCGACGAAAGGAATGTTCAAGTCTGTGTGAATGGTTTGATTGGTGACGTAGAAAGGAGCTGTTTACTATAGAGCGAAGAATTTTAGGCTAAAGGACTGGATCCTTTGGAGGTTTGAGCGTTTGGTTGAACTCCAGTTTTTGATCGTGACCGATTTGGAACCCAAACGCTTGATATAGTTTGATCAGCTGGTAAGTTTTTCCTCAAGTTTTAGATATTTTTAACAAATACCCAAATACAGACCATTTTTTTGTAAAAAACAATTCATTCTCAAGGTACGAGTACATCAAAACATATTTTTTTGAACTCTTATCCCAGTATAAGTGCTAGAAAATAGATGTACTCCTAAAATTAGCTCCTAGCAGCGGTAACAAGAAGTTGGTTGGTTTTTCTAGTAAGATGATTCTAATGGAAGTATAAAAAATGATACTATTTTGTACATACTATATACCGCTGGAAGCTAGTGATTTACGGTGGTTAGCCTCTGGGCATATTTTACAAGGAATGGGCTTACTCTCTTAGCTAGGTCAGCTTCTCACAAGCTGAACTGCAGTATATCGTATATTACTTGTTACTTGCCCGCAGAGCATTACCAATACTCACCAATTCCTCAGGAAATAGTACCATCTCTTATCAATGATAAGTACTCAACTATTATTGCTTCTGTTAATTCATTAATTACTTGATGTTACAATAATCTATTTTAAAATTAATTAAATTAAAATTAATTTTTAACAAAATATCGTTTTCTTTGTGCATTTTTCTCCCATGTGCCATTTTCGTCTATTTTTCGGTTTTACGAATTAGTAACTTTTTAAAATGTCGAAGATTGCAAATATACGAAGAAAATTTAAGATTTACGGTGATACAACTGTTTGTTTCACACTAAATTTCTACTTCTCTTATCCCTTGTAAAAGAAAGTACCAAAATCTTGCCGATTTTAGAATATCGAAAAGTTTATAGAAAATGCACGTTCAGAAGTCCTCTGCGTGCGAGCAAGTAGGTGATTTTATTTTCTAATTAACGTAGGGTAAGGAGTGAAAGGTACCTTCCAAACAGAATATTGTTGGCAGTTCAAATTCCATAATTGGTTTATGTTTTACGATGGAATTCGACAGTAAATCGAAACCGAAGTGGAATCTTTACTGAATCTGTTTTTATTTAGGAGTTTTCACTAAAAAAAAGCTCAAGTTATTTTGTTTGAAATCTATACTTCAATACACATGGATTTTTTAGCTTTTACGTGAAACTCTCCACGAATTTATAAGCTTGTTTTTTTCTATGATACGAAGTGCTTGATAATTTTAAAAAAAGCTTGATTTTTAAGCAAAAAGCAAGCAAAAAATGTTTCAATCAAACAGATAGACGAATTTTCTCTTTAAACAAGAATTTTTTAAAAGACTTTGATAGAGCTTTAAAGTACACCTAAATAATATTGCCTCAAGATTAGGAATTTCATTTCGGCACAAGCTCTGTAAAAGCTTACGAGGGTGGTTTGAAAAGTCCGTGCAAAAATAAAAACTACTTAATTTTTTGGGGTAAACCTTTTTTATTTTTCAACATAGTCTCCTTTTAGACTTATACACTTCGTCCAATGCTGCTTTAGTTTGTTGATGCCTTCCGAATAATAGGATTTGTCCAAGTCTGAAAAATAGCCATTCGTTTCTACAATCACCTCCTCGTTTGAATAAAATCTTTTTCCCGCCAGCCATTTCTTCATATTGGGGAACAAATAGTAGTCCGAGGGAGCCAAGTCTGGAGAATAGGGGGGATGTGAAACGAGTTGGAACCCTATTTCCATTAATTTTGCGACCACAACTGCTGAGGTGTGAGCTGGTGCGTTGTCGTGATGGAAAAGGACTTTTTTGTGGGCCAATCGTGGGCGTTTTTCTTGCAGCTCGGTTTTCAAACGGTCCAATAACGATGAATAATATGCACCTGTAATAGTTTTACCCTTTTCCAGATAGTCGATGAGGATTATTCCTTGCGAATCCCAAAAGACAGTCGCCATAATCTTTCCGGCCGAAGGAACGGTCTTCGCCTTTTTTGGCGCAGATTCCCCCTTGGTAACCCATTGTTCAGATTGTTCTTTGGTCTCAGGAACGCAGTGATGTATCCATGTTTCATCCACAGTGACGAAACGACGCTTAAAGTCCTGCGGATTCTTCTGGAACAGCTGCAAACCGTCCTTGCAACACTTCACACGATTTCGTTTTTGGTCAAGCGTGAGCAATCGCGGCACCCATCTTGCGGATAGCTTTGTCATGTCCAAATGTTGATGCAAAATATTATGTACCCGTTCATTCGAGATGCCCTCAGCACTAGCAATCTCACGCACCTTCACTCTTCTGTCATCCATCACCATATCATGGATTTTATCAATGATTTCTGGAGTAGTAACCTCAACAGGGCGTCCAGAACGTTCACGTCACTTGTGCCCATATGGCCACTCCGAAAATTTTGAAACCACTAATAAACTGTTCTAATCGAAGGTGCAGAGTCACCATAATGTTTATCAAGCTTCTCTTTAGTCTCCTGAGGCGTTTTGCCTTTCATAAAGTAGTGTTTAATCAACACACGAAATTCTTTTTCGTCCATTTTTTGAAAATCACTCGACTTCCTCGATTCAAACGAATGCCAAACACAAAGAACTAGACCGATCTGGCTGAAACTTGGTGTGTGTTCTTCCAAGAGATGCTACTAACTAAACATAACCTCGATATGCGCCAGTAGTGCTATCTCTCTGACTTTGCACGGACTTTTCAAACGACCCTCGTAAGTTTGTATCTCAGGCAATAAGTAAAACCCATGAATATCTTTTAGGTACCAATTTACCACTGTTAAAAATTGTTCAAGCTTGGAACAGACATGCTATTATTGTTAAGAAAATAATTTAAACATCTCTTTCATTTTTGCAAATTATACTGAATTAATTAATCGATTTAATGTATTTTGGTACACAAATCTATAATAATGCAAGGAAACCATTTCCTTATTTTGACATGAACTTCACTCACTCTGAATGATAAAAAAAAATAGTGCTTCTAGTGAAAATATAATTGTAAGCACAAATAGGTACGTTCAAGATTCTACGGAGATGATCCACTATTGTAGTGCAGATGATGGGGCAACGTAATTTTCACGAATTGATACCAAAAACTTATTTTTTTATTTAGGTATGTATTTAGGATGAAATCAAGGAAACAAATAATTACTGTGTTACAATATAACTTTATCTATTATAGGTCTGTGGTACCACAGTGTCCACATCCACGGGTACATTAATGACTTGTCCGATGATACCATAGCTGCCGTCGTAATGCAACCTACGTACCTGCATGAATGGCAGTCGCGGTGATACTAGACTTGCACTGATCAGATCTAATACGGGCAACCCGTGTTGCTTAGGTGGATACACAAATCCGTTCGAACATGACAACGTGGGCACTTTGTCCGAGTCCAGTGATTTTTTTTACACGTACCGCACAGTTTAAAGTCCGCTACTGGCGCTTCAGGGAAAGTATTATTAAGCAGAGGTAAGTGTTTTTCTTTTGTTAGCTTCAATGAGCGCAGAAACCATAGACGATCACACACACATCACACTTATGTCCGAATGGATTGTTGACAAACGTCGTAGTGAAACGTGCACTAGCTGCTGCCTAATGTGTCTTCATAATCGACGATCGAACACAATCTATGCCTGTACAGTCCGTTGTCAGTTTTTATTATCATTAGATTTTTTGGATTGCCTCCATATGATAGCAAATTTAAAGACTTATTCACGTCAAAAAACGGTGAAGTTTTTTTTTGTCTGCATTCTTCAATTTCATTCCAGATTGGAGTTGTGAAAATGAATTTGCAGAGACATTTTTGATTGATATTTTTTTTTTTTTTAATGTTTTATTAGGGATATGAAAGAACCTCTGGTTTTCCGGAAAATTGCTAAATTAACCATAACTGAAATTAGCTATTAATTCACTTTTTGGCTGGAAATTACACAAACATTCTTTCAAAATGTTTAAATCTAATATTGATAATAAAATAAATACACAAACATTCTTTCAAAATGTTTAAATCTAATATTGATAATAAAATACACAAACATTCTTTCAAAATGTTTAAATCTAATATTGATAATAAAATACACAAACATTCTTTCAAAATGTTTAAATCTAATATTGATAATAAAATACACAAACATTCTTTCAAAATGTTTAAATCTAATATTGATAATAAAATACACAAACATTCTTTCAAAATGTTTAAATCTAATATTGATAATAAAATACACAAACATTCTTTCAAAATGTTTAAATCTAATATTGATAATAAAATACACAAACATTCTTTCAAAATGTTTAAATCTAATATTGATAATAAAATACACAAACATTCTTTCAAAATGTTTAAATCTAATATTGATAATAAAATACACAAACATTCTTTCAAAATGTTTAAATCTAATATTGATAATAAAATACACAAACATTCTTTCAAAATGTTTAAATCTAATATTGATCGTAAAATACACAATAGTGCGCTCGCATAAAACTTGTGGTTAAGGATTGATTGCTTTCAGACAACACTGGCAAAATATGTTTATTCATACTTATTTTTCTCTACGCTTTACTTCTCATCAGACTAAGCAACAAAACAATGTTAAAAAACTACCATAGATCATCTAGGTTGCGGTGTATTTGCCTTAGTAGTTAGTCTCATTTAATGTAAAACATTGTGTAAGGTTGCCAGACAGAAACCCCCAAATGCAATATTTTGTTGTTTTTTTATTCACAAAGTGAAAAAGCAAAAGTAATGAAAGTCCACTATGAATGCTTGGGTGTAATTGAAATGAAATACATTTAGAGTATTAAGGGAGTTACAAACTCACACATGCACACCCACCAAGTACATTTTTGGATGAAAATGAATAAAAAAAGTTTGCTAAAGCACGAAATATGTATGTACGCTACAGTTGGGTGAACAACTTTTTTCTCGGTCTGAAGTTATGACGACTGACGAAATATGAATATGGTCAACCCAGTTTTGGCGGGAGATAAGAGAATGAAGTTGGTAGAAGCATCATATAGAGTGTGCCTATCAAAATAAGAAAGGGAGATATCAAAACGTCTGTTGAAGTGGGGGTTATCTTTGATGAAAGTTTCTACTCCTTTGAAACAGATCTGAACTGGGTTGCCTCAGTAATGTACCCCCAAGAACTTTTCCATCATTATCAGCAAACTTACTTACAAAGAACACTTTTACCGCACAACAACTTATTTGTAGAACAAAAGCGAAACTTTCCTTAGGCCGACCTCTCATCTCAGGCCAATGATTATTTAGAAATATAAAAACTTTTTACATCGAAAATATCTTCTTTATTTTTGGCATCCTCGCATTAACCCTTGAGCCGTCACCTTATGTGAATTGCCATAAGCCGTCACCTCGGGTCATATTGACCCAGCATTAAAAACTATTAAATAAAAAGGAAAAACTAACTAATATCATGTTATAGGGAATAGAAATCGAAGACAAAACATTTATTTATACTTTAATAAAACAGAAATACAAATTTAAAAAAAAATCAGTAACATAAAGATGTAATTTCTAAATGAGGTGCTGCTTAGCTTGTAATGAAAAACAGAGAAAATATTTACAGTTTACAATTAAAATTAAAACAGTTAATTAATTACAATTATTTCTACAGTTAGTGCAAATAGTTACTGAGGGTATCTTACATACGTAATTTTTACAGTTACTGCAAAAAGTAGGATATTTATTGTCCCTTGTACTAGGGCATATGTGGCATCTTCTTCGTTTTTTAGGGTTAGGAATGACTTCTTCATTTGTTGCAATCGAAAGAATTGTTGCGTCTTCTTCTTGCAGATACATATTGATCCTCACCTTCAAATTCCGTAGGATCACGGTGCTCAGCGACCTTCTGCTAATGACGTTTCGCAATAATTGATGCCCCAAACTTTTGAGGAAGGTGCGACGGTCCATTTTAAAATTTATATTTTTACGTTGAGCATTATTTTTACATGTGATATACGCATTAATGCCTGACACATTAAGTAAGTGGTAAAAAATTGCCAGAGGCTATCTATTTGTTTTTTCTTCCTACACAACAATTTGCACAAAGTTGGTCATTAGTATCTACCCCTCCTTTGGTAGCATTGTAAAAAGTTATAATTTCGGGTTTATTTTTGTTCCCTGTTCCGCTGCCAATGGATCTATCGCTGTGCATTGTAGATAAAAAAATTACTGCTCTTGATTTTTTGGGTACATAAGACACCATAGAGAGACTTCGGTCACTCAACTCCCAGAACAATCTCCACGGACAATACCTACATCCCCCTCGGCGGCAAGGCAACTTTGATACTTGTACAATATTATTAGTAGCAATAACAATAAAAAAAATTCCTTTTATTGAATAAATTAAAGAAATACTTGCTTCGGAGACAGTTTTATTGGAGAAGAAAAATGTTACTCAAGGAATCACCTCGGGTCAAAACACTAAGAAATGAATGACACAAGCCGTCACTACGGGTCAAAATTGCTGGTTCGAGCCCGTACAGCTGGCGGCGGGAAAAAATCCTATGCCATCTCAATCAAAATACGTCAAAAAGTATAAATAAAAAAGATAAATAAAAATTTCGCGAGCCCAGCCCTTATAGATATTAAAATAGAAGACTTGAAAGTATGAGTCGGGTCAATATGACCCGACGTGACGGCTGAAGGGTTAACTTTGCTGTGGTTTTATTGTCCTGGCTCCGTTTAGATTAGGTTAATTGAGAAAAATTCAAACTACTAGGTGTACACGAAGTATTGTATTCAAGCAGCGCGAGAGTTTTGAAATTTGGGTATTAGATGTATCCAACAGGATGGGATCTGACAATAAATCTTTAAGCGCAACTTAAAAGATATTTCAGCGCATTATAGATAGATAATCCTATTGTCAAAGCTAATTTAAAGTGGTGCAGTAGTTGGAAGTATTTTCTCAATATAACCTTAGTTATAATTTAAAACTTACCCTGTCAATATGACCCGACGTGACGGCTGAAGGGTTAACTTTGCTGTGGTTTTATTGTCCTGGCTCCGTTTAGATTAGGTTAATTGAGAAAAATTCAAACTACTAGGTGTACACGAAGTATTGTATTCAAGCAGCGCGAGAGTTTTGAAATTTGGGTATTAGATGTATCCAACAGGATGGGATCTGACAATAAATCTTTAAGCGCAACTTAAAAGATATTTCAGCGCATTATAGATAGATAATCCTATTGTCAAAGCTAATTTAAAGTGGTGCAGTAGTTGGAAGTATTTTCTCAATATAACCTTAGTTATAATTTAAAACTTACCCTGTCAATATGACCCGACGTGACGGCTGAAGGGTTAACTTTGCTGTGGTTTTATTGTCCTGGCTCCGTTTAGATTAGGTTAATTGAGAAAAATTCAAACTACTAGGTGTACACGAAGTATTGTATTCAAGCAGCGCGAGAGTTTTGAAATTTGGGTATTAGATGTATCCAACAGGATGGGATCTGACAATAAATCTTTAAGCGCAACTTAAAAGATATTTCAGCGCATTATAGATAGATAATCCTATTGTCAAAGCTAATTTAAAGTGGTGCAGTAGTTGGAAGTATTTTCTCAATATAACCTTAGTTATAATTTAAAACTTACCCTGTCAATATGACCCGACGTGACGGCTGAAGGGTTAACTTTGCTGTGGTTTTATTGTCCTGGCTCCGTTTAGATTAGGTTAATTGAGAAAAATTCAAACTTCTAGGTGTACACGAAGTATTGTATTCAAGCAGCGCGAGAGTTTTGAAATTTGGGTATTAGATGTATCCAACAGGATGGGATCTGACAATAAATCTTTAAGCGCAACTTAAAAGATATTTCAGCGCATTATAGATAGATAATCCTATTGTCAAAGCTAATTTAAAGTGGTGCAGTAGTTGGAAGTATTTTCTCAATATAACCTTAGTTATAATTTAAAACTTACCCTGTCAATATGACCCGACGTGACGGCTGAAGGGTTAACTTTGCTGTGGTTTTATTGTCCTGGCTCCGTTTAGATTAGGTTAATTGAGAAAAATTCAAACTACTAGGTGTACACGAAGTATTGTATTCAAGCAGCGCGAGAGTTTTGAAATTTGGGTATTAGATGTATCCAACAGGATGGGATCTGACAATAAATCTTTAAGCGCAACTTAAAAGATATTTTAGCGCATTATAGATAGATAATCCTATTGTCAAAGCTAATTTAAAGTGGTGCAGTAGTTGGAAGTATTTTCTCAATATAACCTTAGTTATAATTTAAAACTTACCCTGTCAATATGACCCGACGTGACGGCTGAAGGGTTAACTTTGCTGTGGTTTTATTGTCCTGGCTCCGTTTAGATTAGGTTAATTGAGAAAAATTCAAACTTCTAGGTGTACACGAAGTATTGTATTCAAGCAGCGCGAGAGTTTTGAAATTTGGGTATTAGATGTATCCAACAGGATGGGATCTGACAATAAATCTTTAAGCGCAACTTAAAAGATATTTCAGCGCATTATAGATAGATAATCCTATTGTCAAAGCTAATTTAAAGTGGTGCAGTAGTTGGAAGTATTTTCTCAATATAACCTTAGTTATAATTTAAAACTTACCCTGTCAATATGACCCGACGTGACGGCTGAAGGGTTAACTTTGCTGTGGTTTTATTGTCCTGGCTCCGTTTAGATTAGGTTAATTGAGAAAAATTCAAACTTCTAGGTGTACACGAAGTATTGTATTCAAGCAGCGCGAGAGTTTTGAAATTTGGGTATTAGATGTATCCAACAGGATGGGATCTGACAATAAATCTTTAAGCGCAACTTAAAAGATATTTTAGCGCATTATAGATAGATAATCCTATTGTCAAAGCTAATTTAAAGTGGTGCAGTAGTTGGAAGTATTTTCTCAATATAACCTTAGTTATAATTTAAAACTTACCCTGTCAATATGACCCGACGTGACGGCTGAAGGGTTAACTTTGCTGTGGTTTTATTGTCCTGGCTCCGTTTAGATTAGGTTAATTGAGAAAAATTCAAACTACTAGGTGTACACGAAGCTCTGCTTCCCAGTCTATGTATTTAATTTATTACGCAAATCGTAATATGGCCATTATGCAGATAATTTTTAAAAATGTTAACGAAAAACTGTTGCGAAAATATTTAAAAGCCTAAGGGTCAGAATTTGTACTGAAGTAATGAAGAAAATAATCTTATTAGTGTTTTATAGTACGATACTATGAGGGGCGGGTGTTGGTCTAGTGGTCAAGAACGTGGCTTTGTAAGTGGGAGATCCCCAGTTCGAATCTTGAATATGACTACTTTTTATTTGTTAGAAAAAATTGTTTATAGTAAAGTATGAGCTTCCATCCTCCGTCAACGACACCTAATTGGTAGTTGGACGTTAAGCTCTGTCTGAGAAAATAGGCGATTACTTTACTATAGTACAATAAAACTATAGATTATAAAATAATTTTCATACCTAACAAATTAATGACTAATTTAATGTGAATTTTTTATAATAATAAGAAAAATAGCCTTAATAAGAATACAGATACTCAGGTACGAGGTGTGTTCAAAAAGTAACGGGAATTTTCGTTTTTTGAAAAAAATATTTATTTATTCATCTACATTAATATTGTCGCCTTCAAAGTAGTCCCGTTCGCATACAATACACTTGTGCCAGCGCTTTTTCCAATCCTCGAAACACTTCTGAAACTCGATCTTTGTGATAGCTTTCAGCTCTTTCAGCGATTCGCTTTTAATGTCATCTATGCTTGTAAAACGACGGCCTTTTAATGTTCTCTTTATGTTTGGAAATAGAAAAAAGTCACATGGAGCCATGTCTGGCGAATATGGAGGCTGGGGCATCGTTAAAGTTTTGTTTTTGGCCAAAAATTCACGAACAAGCAATGAAGTGTGAGCAGGTGCATTATCGTGGTGCAAAATCCATGAATTGTTTTCCCACAAATCCGGGCGTTTTTTTCGGATTGCTTCACGCAAACGGCGTTGAACTTGTAGGTAGTACTCCTTATTGATTGTTTGACCTTGTGGCAAGAATTCATGATGCACTATGCCATTAAAATCGAAGAACACAGTGAGCATAACCTTCACATTCGACCGCACTTGTCGAGCCTTTTTCGGTCTTGGCGATCCAGAATGCCTCCACTGGGACGATTGAGCCTTAGTTTCGACATCATATCCGTAAACCCATGTTTCGTCACCTGTTATAACACGTTTCAGTAGATCCGCATCGTTACCGACTTCATTGAGTGACTCTTGAGCAACTTCCATTCTCCGCTGTTTTTGTTCGAAATTCAACAATTTTGGAACAAATTTTGCTGCCACACGTTTCATACCCAAAACATCCGAAAAAATTTCATGGCATGAGCCAATTGATATGGCAACATCATCAGCGACTTCTCTGATTGTGATTCGGCGATCGTTCATAACCATTTCTTTCATTTTTTTCACGTTTTCATCGGTTGTTGATGTGCTTGGACGTCCAGGTCGTTCGTCATCTTCAACGTTTTCGCGGCCATCTTGGAAACGCTTATACCACTCGTAAATCCTTGTTTTACTCATAGCAGACTCACCATATGCCTTTATTAACATTTCACACACTTTATTTCATTTTTTACGCAAAATTTAATACAAATTCTTTGATCCATTTTTTTTAACAAACAAAAATCGCCAAGCTCGAAAAACACGTCTAACCTTAACGGCTGCCACTTAAGAAGTAAACAATGAATATTACTGAAAATTTTATCGTACTTCAAGGGCATGTGTACCAACTTAATAAAAAAAAAAAAATTTACAATCAGACTCTCCAAACCCGCGAAATTTAAAAATTCCCGTTACTTTTTGAACACACCTCGAATAACGCACGAAAAAAACTGGTTTGTCAGAGCAATCAGTAATAAAACGCGAAAAAAAGCGTTTGTTAGAAGTTTTCTAATCATTTAAGGCAAACATAAAACAATTTAGAAAAGGCGATTTTCTTTAGATTTGAAATTCTAGCTTTGCTTTTAATGACTTCAAGATATTTCGTAAGATGTAGGACAAGTAAATTGTTCATCAAGATCTTTAGAGGGTAGCTTAAGATTGCAGCTCTAAGAATCTCAATAAAATCAACTTTCTGGGCTAGTTCAGGTAAAGGTGATTTACACTAACAGTATTTAACTGTTTGAGTAAATTTGAATGATTTTGGTGGAATAGTTAAAAAATATGCTTAGCAGTAATTCGTCCATTCATGTTATGATCTTAATATCGCAGATTACTTTTTAATGAAAGTTGGTTTCCCAAAATGTTTAATCTACTTCTGAAGGGTGAAAGATCGAAAGCGATCAGAGATGCAATACACAAGCATGCTACGACGGATAAAATGATATTCCCGGAGGAAAAAATTGTCAAAGTTGGATGTTTTTCAACAGTACGATTTTTGGGCAGTTTTTGATGATCAACCCTTATACAACTGTCTTACTAGTTAGTTTTAATAAAAGTTTAAATCATAAGTGATATTTCGATGTGGACAATATTTAATTTGAACAAAAATGGAAGAATAAGTAAGGGAAAACCTTCTTTCTTCAACATAGCGACTTACCAGAGACTGATCGAAACTGATCTCCAAAAATCCCAAGCAGTCAGAGTATCAATCGGTTGGTCTCATTCTCCTCACAAACACTACAAAGGCCCTGCAAGTCATCTAGCTAGGAAACTGAGAGTAAGATACAGCTGCTGTGAGAACAGCATTTTGAGTGCAACGACAACTCAACCAAGTTCAAATGCGGGTGTAAACTGTATTCTGAGAGATTTTTATAAATACACTGGTTCAATGGTGATAGACAGTTACATATATGTTGGCTTGATGACTGATTGCATTTGCATTTCGTTCAGTTTTATGATTGATTTCATTCGTATTTCAGATTTTTAATATGGACCATATTAACTGTTAAAAAAAAGAAAAAAAAAGATACGAGGTCTGGAAGATTTAGAGATGTTCAAGTTTTTACAGAAGAAATCCTCTAAGTCCCTAAAATTCATATCAGATAAATACATTTCACTAAAAACAAAGTTTTCTTCCCAAATGAACGTGAACATTGCAGGTAATTTCAAAGTACTGACCGCAGTTCTACTGGCAACAGGAGAAAAAGGTAGAGATCGTTATTAAGTAGATATAAAAACCATTTTAAGTGCAGTAACTATTGCTAGTACTCACAGAAAAGTAATTTAGAAAGCCTCTAGAGAAGCGAATAAAACATTTATACTTCCTTTATTTACTCGAAAAAGATATAAACAAGAATAAACTAAACTTGGTTAATATTTGCAGCAGAAAAGTAGATTATGGAGAGGAGTACTTATGAATACCCGGGAGGCCCTAATAAAGGGTAAAAAAAAAGCAAAAATGATAAAAATTAAAACAAAGAGTAAAAATGTTGGGCGAGGAAATAATTCATCTCAAAGAAGGAGAACAGACTGACACAAATTTAATTAGCATAAATTTAATTGCAAAGTATTGAAAATTGCCTGCCGCAAAAGTTTCTAAAGGAGCCTTGACCCAAATATTTAATATATATTAAATATTTATTATATAAATATTTATATATGTATATTATTTCTTATAAGAAAATGTACATTTCTATAGCAAGAGTTTGGCCTCTGCTTAGTAATAACATTTATGATAAGAAATAGACACTACTTATTACTTTCAAATTTGGAGAAAAATAAACGAAAATAAAAATAAGGCAAACAAAATTAAACCTTCATAAAATTATGTCTTTAAAACAAAGAAATTTAATGACATCTGAAATATTACCTTAATCAAAATATTGGAAATACGATTTCATTTGTAGAGAGCCTATTTATGTGTGCATTTGTCTTTTTTTGGTCTCATTGCATTTGCTAGATTATATCGTCTAAAAGACTTTTGCATGTTGCAAAAAATGTTTTTTGTTCTTAGCATAGTTTTTTTTTGAGAATGTCAAATAGGTTTTTTTGTTATTAATATTGTCAAAACTAGTTACAATCGTCTTGGTAAGAATACTTGTCTTTTAGGAATGAATGAATGAATTATTACTATAAATATATAAGTACATAAAATAAATACAGAAGTGTAAATGTATTATACATTTTAACTTTTTTAACATGGCAGATCAGTAACCTAGACAACCTTGGTTTTAGGGAACTATCACTAATAAATGGGTTGTTACGACAATAAGCAGGCTGAGAGCGAACCACGCTGTGTGCGGATCGTATCTCCACAGGATCAACAGAAGGTCCTCTCTCCTCTTTGCGTAGATTGCAATGAGGAGGAGGATTTCAAACATATAATAATGATATGTGCACGTTATGTGGCAGAAAGGAAACGAATGTTTGACGACATATACAGGTATTTAGATGCACCATTTCGCTACGAAGACATAATGTTCTCCACCAACATCTATGTGCTTAAATCTATAGCAGAGCTAGCAAAGAAATATGAATGTATTTAAAAGTTATAGAATGAATGCAAGAAAATGATTACAGAAGGATTACGTGATTTTCATTTCGGTTAAGCTATAAGGATGGCAGAAGCACAGAGTACTGATCCATCCATTAGCAGTAGTTTATGTGAATAGTTGTATATAGTAGAGGGATGAATGTGTGAAGCGAATGTATTTATAAGTAAGAATGGAGAGTGAGTGATATTCTAGTGATAAGCACCTAGACGATGCTGGCTGTATGGCGAAAGCCAATGCCAAAAAAAAAAAAACTTTCTTAACTAGTGAAGAAAGAGAAAAGTTAGATGAGGAGGATTGGAATGCAGGGAAAAAAGGAGAGGAAAAACCTGCAGCTATGTCTTTTACGAAAATATTCTTTCAAACCTACGATTGCTATGAAAGGAGATGCTTTAAACCATATACTTGAGGTAGTAAAAATGTTTAAATCAAATCTTAAACTAAGAATAAAATAAAGTCTAATATTTTACCGGCGAATAGATGTTAGGTGATTGTTAGAATCTCCCAGCGATTTTAGATCGCAGGAAAGTAGTGTTTCGATCAAAAAAAGTAGTTTATTTTAATTTAAGGCACTTCTACAAAAAACTTAGTTGGAATTGAGAGCAATTTCAATGCTCTGCCTTTCTTTGGATACAGTTAGTCACATCATCAGAAATCAATGAAAATTTGAGAGCAGAAGTCTGGATCTAGTGTCACCGGCATCAACTCCTGTGCTCTAACAAATCAGCTAATTTTGTGTTCCCACGTTTTACTCCTGATATAATATGGAAATAATAAAGGAAACTCCCAATTTGAAAAAAATATCACGTATAAAAGATTCTTCATGTAATTTTTGCTTTCTCAAAAAGAGGAAGTATTGTATTCAAGCAGCGCGAGAGTTTTGAAATTTGGGTATTAGATGTATCCAACAGGATGGGATCTGACAATAAATCTTTAAGCGCAACTTAAAAGATATTTTAGCGCATTATAGATAGATAATCCTATTGTCAAAGCTAATTTAAAGTGGTGCAGTAGTTGGAAGTATTTTCTCAATATAACCTTAGTTATAATTTAAAAATTACCCTGTTATTCGGTAGAGTGATTTGGATTTTAAGGTATGCATAAGAAATGAAAGGAACCAACCTTAATTTGTACAATTGACCTTTACAACTTCCCAAAAAGTACATCTAATTTTGAAATTAGAGTGGGCACTGGAACATTCAAATAAAACGATTATTAAAATTCACATTCAAGTATTTAGATTGAGAGTTTAGAAATGAACCTGTCCAGATATCGGACATTTGTTACAAAAAATTACCAGAGATAACAGCGGTTAACTGGGTCATGCAAATCGTCAGATCTCTTAAATCAAATTGAATTAGATTTAGCGATTTATACCACAAACAGATACATAAATTGATTGAATTGATGTTTAGCGGTTTTAATAAATAGCGGCTTAAAATACAGCAGGCAATAGTTGAGTTGCATCTACACCACTCTTCGCTTGATTAGATCATTATTACACATTTAGTAAATACTTTCAACGTTAGTATCCTGAGTCTAGGATTTAAAACATCCATTGAAAACACTTGATAAAATTAAAAATCCATAAAACGATGAATAAAACTGAAACTTGTTCAATATTCTGTTTGATTACTCGTAACTAATCTCGTTCAATTGCCGCAACCAAAAGTGTGACTTCCTAACTTCGCGGACTTTAGAAACGGCTACAACTAAGTCTTTCTAACTTTTAACACGTTCCGTGTCAAGCCATTTTTGCCTGACTTGTCATTCAAGCCATTTGATATTTTGACTAAAGGTTGATATATTATAACTAGGGAACGGATTCGTATGTGTTTACATATTTTTTTCTAGGCAATTTACAGACGTTTTTCAACTAGAAGTATTCATACTGACACTTTTTAAGCCGTTTGAGTCTACTTTTATTTCACATATTTCCACATATTTGGATGTTATCGCATATTTATACATATTTGATTAAAATAAATAAATATTTCTACATATTTAATGAAAATATGTACATATTTTTCATTTTGGGCATATTTTCATAATTGGGAGGGGGTTGACAGGAACTGTGAACCACAGACTGTAGGGCTGTGAATCACAGTGGGTACAATGGTTATTGTAATTTACACAGAATGCTGCTAAACAGTGACGGGCACTTGTTAGTTCTTTGAAGTTGTCTGTTCTTTCAGCTCGTTCGTTGAAGTGTCCAATTCATTTCGTTCGGTCACTTAGTGTATTCTTTTTTGGGTGAAATGCCACGAACATCGGCCTCAAACAAACAACTGGTTGCTAAATATCTTCTCGAGTTTCCAGCAGAACTTTTTCGAAGTGATGGAGACATTTTGTACTGCGCAGCTTGTGACAACATCTTGTCACATCTCGAAGACGAAGCAGTAGCGATAAATACAGCCAAGTCTTTATTCGAGAAACCTAATTTAAGGAACGACCTTGCATTCATTTCTGACAATTGCGTATTTATTGCACAAGCCATTACCCAACTTGAGTCCCAAAATGTTCGACTGACAGAAAACGTGTCCAACGTTAAAAAAGTAATCGAAAAGGTGGAAGGAATACCTGGGAGTAAGGGAGATCTGATCAGATCAAAACTGGTAGAAGTACTGAGCAAGAACAAAGGGTGGGAGACCATCTGCCAGATTTCTGATATTATCAGTGGAACAGAAGTCACCTCAGAACATCGTGTACCCTTTACAACCAACGAGATAACTTCTTTCAGCAAGGCACCTATAACATCTGTAGATGTTGAACGATCTTTTAGTCGTTACAAGTCCATCTTACGCCCAGATCGCCGTCACTTTACGTTACAACATTTGAAATTTCATGTGGTTGCAAACAATTTCGAAGAGTGAAGTTTTCAAAATTGAAAATTTAACACATCTTTTTATAAATAGTAAAAATGTTCTTTGTTGTATAAATCATTATAACTTGTAAAAACAAATTATTTTGTTCCTAATAAATTATTATAAATTGTAAAAATGTTCTTTTCTTGTATAAATAATTATAACTTGTCCCCCCCCCCAAAATTCCATTTTCATAAAAAAAAAAGTCCATTTTACTTAAATATTCCAGAAAATATTTTAAGAAAATCACATATTTTCCACATAATTGACGAAAATAAATGCATATTTTAATTAAATACTTGGCATTTTTAAATACATAAAAATCCGTTCCTTAATTATAACACAATCTTTCATTACATCATTAATCGATAAGTAGCTCTCATGTTTAGGAGTAGCTATCACACCGTGTACCACTTGTGGTATGTAAATAACTTGGAGGATGAAAATAACAACTCGTCTTCAGAAACTGCGACCAACTCTAGAAGACACCACGAAATTCAAAAGAAAGAGGGCAAAGCGAGGACAGCAAGACGAACGTTGCATTTCTTGCTGCAAACAAAATATTAAAAAAATTCGGTATTGAAGCAGCAAGGGAGAAAACTATAAGAGTGATGACGTTTTGCAGCGATTGCCCGAAATAGCCGTCTCTATGCCTCCCTCTGCTTTAACAAAATCCATTATTAAATGTAATTAATTGTATAGATAACAATTAAATAAAATTATGTGTTTTGATCTATACTCCATTTTGTATAATGCATCATTCTTTTGGTAGAAATATATTTTACAGAATTACATTTGTCATAAAAAAAAATTTTTTAACGCATTAAATAGATGTGACTCTCACCGGTGGTACACGTGGCACGGAACGTTTTAAGTTAATTAAAAGACGAAGTCTAATTTCATTTACGAAATTACAGAATCTCTCAAAATTATACCGGACCATCAGTTTGGTTTCAGAAGCTGCCACTAGACGATCCAGCAGGCCCATCGTGTTGTAGACACCATCGCTTCTTCACTCGAGCGAAAACAATACTGCGCTGGAGTATTCCTCGATGTACGATATCTCAAGCCTTTGACCGAGTCTGGCACGAAGGTCTACTGTGGAAACTAAAACGCATCCTTCCTAGCACTTATTACCTCATACTCAGCTCTTATCTCTCTGACAGATTCTTTCAAGTTCTTCAAGGCACTACTCACTCTTCCATCTATCCTGTCCTTTCTGGTGTGCCACAGGGAAGTGTCTTAGCTCCTCTTCTTTACACAGTCTACACTGCCGACTTACCTTCTAACCTTAATACCTCTATTTACACCTTCGCTGATGACACTGCCATTCTCTCCACACACTCTGACCCTATCCTCGCAGTACGCTCTCTACAGTCCGACCTTCACTCAATAGAACCTTGGTTAGAAAACTGGTGTATAAAAATTAACCCAACTAAGTCTAAATGCATAGACTTCTCACTCACACGTCAAACTCCACCACCTGTCTTCTTACATCATACACCTCTCCCACCAGCCGACCATGTGCGGTACCTTGGAATGCACCTAGACAAGAGACTTACATGGAACCCCTTAAACGTACCGAACTAAACAAACGATTCAAACTTCTAGCCAGACTACTCGACAAACGCTCAAAACTCTCACTACAGAACAAACGACGACTCTATACAGCTCTTCTCACACCAATATGGACTTACGGAATCGAACTTTACGGAACAGCTGAAAAATCAAACATCAATAGACTGCAAACCCTACAATCCAAAATTCTCCGCCGCATAGTAGACGCTCCATTCTATGTTAGCAACCACACAATACACACAGATCTCCAAATTCCACTCATCTCCGAACTTGCCAAAATTCGATATAAAAATTTTCACCAAAAACTCTCACTTCATCCCAACCCTCTAGCTGTAAACTTATCTTCAACTACGCTACCCTCCAATCCTCGAAGACGGCTGAGGCGCCGTTGGCCCCATGACCAACTGGGTGATTAATGGCGGCCATCACGTCTGCCACGTTATTCACATACACTTATCGCATTTACCTATTGTACTCTGTAGGTACAGGTGTAAATTACATTAAATGGATAAATAAAAAAAAAAATTCATTTAATATTAAATCTTAACTTTGTAGGGAAATTGGAATGTGAGTGGCCGCCCGGTTGAGGGTATCTGAGAAGGGATGACCGCTAGGGGTGGCAATAAAGTTACAGGTAGCAAGGGACATTCCTTTTTCCATTCCATTACTGTGTGTGATGTGCGTTGGGCCTTGTGTTGGCGTTAGAATCTTATGTCTTATGTGAATAAACTATACTTATGATAGATTGGTGTTTATTTCTACCCTTAGTATTTAAAGTATTAATTTGTGTTTTGTTTTCTTTAGTTTTCCTTTAACTCATTTTATATTCTACAACTTTAAAATATTGAAAAAAAATCCTACTTGAAGAGTCAAGAACTTGCTGATGGAAACTACGCTGCCTTCTAGTTCGCATCTGTGCTAAAAACTATTTTTTGTATGAGACCCACAGAATATGTATTTCAGTAAATCAACAATAAAATAATATTTAAATATAAACTCAGGAACAATATTCAGGACAGTGAATATGTCGTCAACCACCATTTTGTTTTGTTTAAATTTTTTTTATTCAAACATTTCTTTTCTCTTCCCGGGACTTTTTTTTTTGTTTTTATATTCAAGCACCTGTCGTATCCATCATTCGCACACCCGCATTGTTCTAGTTATGTGGTGGCCATGACACCTGTAACTGTACCAAAAATTAATCTTTTTCGCTGCTTTTTACAGTTCTTTTTACTTTCATTGTTTCTCAAAAATAAGTTTTCGCAATTCTTTTTCATTTTATTGTGAAATATCGGTGCCGCATTATTTTGATTTTCTTTATTATGGGCAGGTGTTCATCTCAAAGTCCATCGAAGATGTAATTCTGGTGAGAATCAATGACTTTCCCCAAACGGTAGATGATCAAATTAAAAATGATAGATAGATAGATAGATAGATAGATAGATAGATAGATAAAAATACTGTATTTTATGTATTTACATATTACAGGGGGTTCTGTTTGTGTGTTAATTTCCATTAACAATCTGGTAGTGTTTAGTAAACAAATAAAATTAATTACTCAGTTACAAAAATAAATTATACATAAATAAAAAATATCTAATGACAAAAAAAATTAAATAATAATTAATAATAATAAGACAAATAATAATAAAATACTTAACTAAACTCAAGACTTGACATGACAAAGTAAATAAAATAGAAATAAATAAAATAGAAATAAATAAATTAATTCCGACTAAACTTAAAATATTACCTTCATATTCGGACTGTATACATTGAAGAGGATTCAAAATTAATTTATCTTTTGAATTAGATTTAAACGATAGTAATTAAGGCTCAATAAAAATTTTCAATTATTAACATTATTATTGTACTATTATTCGTTTATTATAAAAGATCTTAACTTGAGTACTTCTATAGTATATTGGTACACACTGTTCAACTGTCGGATTGAGCAGATTGAGAGTATAGCAGTTAAATTGGTGTAATTCTCTACATTGAGTATATATTTAGGTAGGTGATGCTTTCTAAGAGGTGAATGTATTGGACAGACCAAGAGGATGTGTTCCAGGCTCTCTTTGCAGTTCAAATTACAGAGGGTACAGGTAGAGCTTGTCTCGATGGAATGGTATCCATTTCTATTTCTTATTCTTAAAAATCTGTCACTAGAAACTCTTAATTGACTAAGCACCCTGAGTTTGTCTATAGCACATGTATAGTGAATATATTCCTCTGGAATTCCTAACAAACTTATTTCTCTGTAAATGTAACTATAACCGGAATGAATAGCTCTCTCCACATCCAATGAGATCGCATGGTTAGTCCACTTCTCAATTAAATCGGGGATATTCTTTGTAATATACTCCACACTATCAGAGTGAATAATATCCAACTCCCCAATGTTACTTAGCCACTCAGAAAGCTGTGTGAACCAGTTCCACTCATCTTTATTATACCCTGAATTATGTAGTTCTCTCAACCTGAGGAAACAAATTCTTGGCAGCCCATCTTCACTCATTTTCAATAACCTCAGCCAATGGTTCAGAGTTCTCTTAAACACTTGCACACTCAAGGGATTAAATTAAAAATGATCAATTTACTTCAATTTGGGATATTTTAAGACAAATATTTAGCATTGACATTACTTGTGAATATAGGTAAGGAGGTCAGAGTTAAGTGCTTTGTTAACTGAGTGGCAGTTTAATCGAGAATAATCAAATTCTCTCTAGCAAACAATCTTACAAGTTTAGGCCAGACTTCTAGGACTAGCTTAATCAATTCAATGGCTCTTACAAACTAACTAAGCATAAAATATGCTCTTCAATTAAATGTAATTTTATTTGTGAGTGAATTAATTTTTTAGAGAACATGTTGCAGTTCTCTTCAGAGTTACTCAGAACCAAATTTTTAGAAATATTATGCAAATTAATGATAGTTTTGGTTTTCGACAGTTGTTAATTGATGATTTCCCCGTAGGGGAAAGTGGATTAGCCACTTCTTCAGGGTAATTGGCGTCCCTGCGGGTATACCAGCCTAACAACATGAACATGAGCAACATATACTGGTTATACCCCAATACATTTACACAGTACTCACAGAGCATAGTCATCTGTAGTAAGGTGCGGGCTTATTAGCTCGGAACCGTTGTGAAGATTGTGTCAGGATGAGGAGGAAACGGCCTCTCACTGGCTATTCGATTGTGTTGCAATCGAGTGGTTGCACTATGAAACATTTTGGATCTTTGAGGCCAAAGGAGATAGTGGCGCAAAAAGAAATAGTATGGAAAATCCTCAATCACCTTAGTAGGGAGGTTTCGTCTACTAGATCTCAAAAGAGGAAAGCACAATAAGCCTCTTTTGGCTGCGTTGCCGTGGGGCATAGGTCCCACCCTGATAATCTAATCTAATTAATGATTTTGGGGTGATATTGAGGTGGGGTCAATAAATTCAAAAAGAAATTTTGTTTCTTCATACCAACGTTTCGGGTAAATATATTACCTTCTTCTTGATGATATAGCTAAACATTAAACTCCACAAATTTTACAATACCCAATACAATTATGTTAATATAAATGTTAATACAATATGAAGAAACAAAATTTCTTTTTGAATCTATTGACTGCACCTCAATATACACCCCGTAATCATTATGCAAATTATTTGTTACTTCATGCGTAAATGAAATACAATATTTAGCAAAAATTATTATCCTTTACTTTTCACTTAGATAGCATTTAATATAAAATTGAATATGTATTTTTTCGATGTTATACAAACATTCATACTCGTACATTCATATTATATTTTATTAACAAATCCAATGCTTATTATAGCCATAATTTAGCTTTCTAAACTTTGAATAAAGTGGTTAAAAAATGCTGTTAACAGATTTTTTTTTTTTTAATATAATAGAATTTTGGTGTAACTTTAGTTTGTTCTTGTAATATAAGAAAAAGATGGCCTAGGAAAAAGAGTAGGCGATGCAAAAGTGTTGGAGTTGAAAGTTGGAGAGTTCGTGAGAAGGGTTAAGGTTGAGAGCGCGATGAATGGATTTGAATAGCGGGATAGTTTGGAATGAAATTTCAGGTTCCGAAATTAGGCCTTCGTGAAATTGAAGGGAATTGGTGAGGTTTGAGGATACAGATAAAATGAGTTTCTTATAAGCAATATTCTGACAATAATCATAATGTTAGTTAATTTCCTGTAGATTTAAATTCAAACTATCCGGTAGGTCAATTATATAAGAATTGATCCATAAAATATTTGATAAATTTAATTAATAATAATAATAATAATAATAAGACACTTTATTGAGAATAATTACAAACTTTAGAATTGAAAACAAAACAAAACAAAAGCGTATACGGCTTGGTAATCCGTCAGCCGGAAGTTAGGTGCTTTTTTAATATAATATAATTAAGAGGGAAGGGATTAGCTATGAGGTTAGCATACTGGACTCCCACGCGGAGGTCCCGGGTTCGAGTCCAGCAGCTGACCCTTAGATTTTCTCTTCCTAGGAGCTTCTTACAGCTCACTGTCCGGTGATGGACAGTGTTGTCTGTAACGAGAGAACACTGTCCGGAGGCCGGCAGTGCACTGGAAAAAGCTCCGGGCGCTAATAACCTCAGCTGTTGATGCGCCAAAAAAAAAAAAAAAAAAAAAAATAATTAAGCAAAAATAAAACAAGAAGTGACTTAATGAAATGAAAATTGTATAAAACAAAACCTATTATTAATAAAGAACCAGAAAATACATAATATTACAAATAAGATAAAGAAAAAAGAAAAAAGAAAAAATCGCCTCCATAGAGTACAAATAGCCATTCATTGAAAAAGTAAATAGAAAATTAAAATTAAAACAAAAATAAAATTAATGAACATGAACATCTTCATAAACTAATAATTAAACTCTTGAATTAATTGGTATCTGTACAACCAGGCAGGGCGAGCGTAATTAATAAGATTGAGACAGTTAGTAGAGTTTAAAAGCTCTCTTAAATTGGGCAAAGTTAGAGAACGAACACCGAGGTGTCGCAATCTAAATTCTTCCAAGATAGGACAAATAGCCAAAAAATGGAATATGTCCTCTCTGGCCTTTAAATTGCATAGTGAGCACAACTCTACCTCCCTGTCAACCCAAGGGGTAAAATTCAAATAGAGTAGTTCGCATCTCATCTTAAACAGCCAACGTAATTCTTTTAAATTTAATTCTGTAGTCTGAGATGAAAAAGAAAATAGACCAGCATTAACATTAAGCTCTCTATAAAAAAGATATCTATTAGAATCTTTGGCGCTTGTAACACACACTTTATCTTTATCTTTATTTTATTTGACAGAATAGCAAACTGATTCTTCCACAATGAAACATTATTATAGGAGAAACAGAAATTAAGATTGTACTTTTCAGCCAGTTTTATCCAGCTGTCAAACCAAAAGGTTTTGTGTTTAACGATTTCTAGTGCAACTACTCTAGGGAGTCTATATGCCGGTAATTCAAGGATTTTCAGAATGTATCTGAAATGGAGCCCTAAAGTAAACGTAAATAACAAATCGACACCAGTTTCAAGATACAGCATGAAGTTTGGAGTAATTGAAGGCAGGGAATATAATTTCTTAATAAAAAAACGCAATAATTTCTCCAATACATCATACTGCTCATACCCCCAAACCTGAGCAGCATAACAAGCGATAGATCTGAAAACAGTATTAAAAAGTTGGAACTTATGGGACAAGGGAACCATGCACTGAGCAACAAGGACTGACCAGACTGTATTAAGGGCCATTTTAGCCATAAAGACTCTCTCCTTAATGTACGTTTGGAAGGAAAGGCGAGGTGTCAGAGTAACCCCCAAATATTTATATGAATTGACCACATCTATCAGCATATCCCCATATCTCCAACTTTCCCTTGACGAAAGCCTACCTCCTCTTCTAAAAACAACAATCTTGGACTTCGCCAGATTTACCTCCAAACCCCACTGATCACAGTTAAATTTAATTACTGTACATGTGATGTTATACATAAAGAAATTAGCAAATACTGAAAATGGGGACTCGCAGTTTGTATTATTATTATATTATAAAGGTTATTATATTAACGGTTATTTCTCACAAAATCAGTCTGTTCAAATCGTGAATAGTAAAGTAAAGTAAGTAGTAATTGCCTATTTTTTCAGGCAGGCTTTACGTCGAATTAGATGTCGTGGACGGAGGCGTCTAGCAAACATACTTTACTGTAAATTTCTTTATTTTTAATTATAATTTTATTATAAATAAAATCCAAGGCCTAAGACCGGGAATCGAACCCAGTACCGTGCAGACAAATCGTGAATAAATTCAATAGATATTAAAAAACTTTTTCTGCAATACTGTACGAGTATGTCCTCCGTATCAACTACCTCGGATTGTTTCCTGATGTCATCACCTTCCTGAGGCTTCAGGGACAATAAATATACTAAATTATTGAACAGAATGGAGGTAAAAAAAACTTCTGAAAAATAATTAGCGTGATCGAATTAAAAAATTCAATCTAGTGATTTATACAAAATGGCTGAATAATTTAATAAGGAAAACAGAATACAGGTTATTAAGGAAGAGCTAACATTTTGCATAATTCATTTATGATATCCTTTTTTATAAGGAGCAAGTAAGGAAGAGAATTAGCGGGCTGAACGGTGAAGTAAGAAGCAGCAAACCAAAGTACAGAGCCCTTAAGGCCTCTGATACCCTTAATGGTTACTTGCCCTTTCTGCTTAACTCTAACAGCTTCAAAAAAAAAATCCAAGCCATTACTTCAAGGGAAACTATAAATTATACTGAGTCTAGAGAGTGGCGAAATCTTTACAAATAAATTCAAGATTATGCTCTTTTTTTTTTTTAATTTATCGTAGGTACTGTCTTTCACTTTAATCCTCTAACCAGAAATATTGCCGATCTTGTTAAATTTCAATTTAGAGAAGTGGTCTGAATCTATAAGTATTTCCGACGGAACGTGTAACCAAGATATTCAAAAATGAAGAGTTTGTATCAAGCCAAATTTTATATCAAGTATTGATACCATTATCGAAACCGACAATAAAGTTTTGGGATAAAATAAAAATTTAATTTCCTGCGTAATTAATTTAATATCTGCGGTAAGAGAATGCTATTTGGGTTTCCTTCTCAGCTATATTTTCTTAAATCCTAAAAACTGACCAGAAAACCTTTTTTTGAGGCTCCTGAGTCTGGGTTCTTCAAATACGGTCTGGATTTAAGTGAACTTAAACTTGACCATCAAAATTCCTCTAACAGCAAGATTACTTTATGGAAATAGTTTGGCAGTTTTTTAAAAATTAAAACTGTCCGGTAGGGTTGATCATCAAAAAGTGCGTTGAAAAACACCCAACTTCGACAATTTTTTTTCTCTGTTTCTATAAAAGATAAATTCCTAAATTTTCTTTAGGTTTACCGACATCTTTCAAGGGTTGGAACCTTAAAATGTTTGTGTTTTTCTTTCAATTTCGCTATAATTCATGTTTCTCTGCAATAGTTGGTTCATTCATTTTTAAGATTGATTTTGTATAATAGTATGGAACATCATCATAGGATCTCCCAATAAACTTATTAAAAAACTAAGAGAGAATTAAAACTAAAACAAAATCAGTCTTACAAAAGCCTAATTACTAAAAAAGAATGATGAGATTGTCCTGTGATATCGTCTTAAATGGTTCGTGTGGGTCCCATGTTTGAAAGTAGAACGTTCAATGGCCAAAAGTAGGGAAGTCACGCACTGTACTCGCCTGGTGAAACAACTATGGTTTCAATTTCGGGTCTTTATGGGATCTGCGAGCGAATGGGCACTAAAATAGTTGATATATTACTGATACTTTTAATAAAAGGCGTTAGGCTATATTTAATATGGAACAAATTATGTTTGCTCTGAGCTATGGTACACATAGAAACAAATACTAAAAAATTATAAAAACTATCAAAATATTCACAGATTTCTGTGTTTTTAAGGAAATATCTCTAATTGGAGAATCAACCAGGTCAATGCAGGCCTAACTTTGCTTATCGCTTCAAGAGCCGATAATTTATTTTTATTTATTTATTTATTTGTATTTAAGGCACGTCAACATTGTCACCCAGAGTTTTTTTTCAGTGCACTTCTGAAGACTATAGACAACAAAGTCTTATCACCGTACAGAGACCTGTAAGAAACTCTCAGGAAGAGAAAAAAATCTAAGAGCCAGCAGCTGGATTTGTACCTGAGATCTCCGCGTTGAAATCCAGTATACGCTAACCGCTCAGCTAAGGAAATACGATATTGTTCTGCACTTTCCTTGCCACCTAATTCCATGCCTTGCACATGCATTAACTCGATCACTATATTTAACTAACAGCTAATTCATATAGTCAAAAGATCATGCTTTACTATTAACATTTTTTCGACCAGTAGAAAAATAGTACCAGCAGAGGGATCTCGAACTGACCAGTTCCCGTTTTTAACCACAGTCAAAACCCACCTGATGGTGATTTATATATTTTTCTATTTTATTTAAACTTTTTTTAGAATATTAATTTTCAATTTGATTTTGCAGTATTATCAATTTAAAATAAGGCTAAAATGAATGGCTAAGGCCGTCTAGGAGTCTCATAATAATATAAATTAACAGTGATCCACCAAAATGAACTATAAATAAATCAAAACAATCTTTCGCAAACATTAATAAACATTAAAATCAGAATGTATAATAGAGAAACGTAAAATTATATTGAAAACAATAATAAAAATAAGAAAGAAAAATTACGATAGACTTTTACAAAAACAGTTTACGAGGGTCGTTTGAAAAGTCCGTGCAAAAATAAAAACTACTTAATTTTTGGGGGTAAACCTTTTTCAACATAGTCTCCTTTTAGGCTTATACACTTCGTCCAACGCTGCTCTAGTTTGTTGATCCCTTCCGAATAATAGGATTTGTCCAAGTCTGAAAAATAGCCATTCGTTTCTGCAATCACCTCCTCGTTTGAATAAAATCTTTTTCTCGCCAGTCATTTCTTCATATTGGGGAACAAATAGTAGTGCGAGGGAGCCAAGTCTGGAGAATAGGGGGGATGTGAAACGAGTTGGAACCCTATTTCCATTAATTTTGCGACCACAACTGCTGAGGTGTGAGCTGGTGCGTTGTCGTGATGGAAAAGGACTTTTTTGTGGGCCAATCGTGGGCGTTTTTCTTGCAGCTCGGTTTTCAAACGGTCCAATAACGATGAATAATATGCACCTGTAATAGTTTTACCCTTTTCCAGATAGTCGATGAGGATTATTCCTTGCGAATCCCAAAAGACAGTCGCCATAATCTTTCCGGCCGAAGGAACGGTCTTCGCCTTTTTTGGCGCAGATTCCCCCCTTGGTAACCCATTGTTTAGATTGTTCTTTGGTCTCAGGAGTGTAGTGATGTATCCATGTTTCATCCACAGTGACGAAACGACGCTTAAAGTCCTGCAGATTCTTCTGGAACAGCTGCAAACCGTCCTTGCAACACTTCACACGATTTCGTTTTTGGTCAAGCGTGAGCAATCGCGGCACCCATCTTGCGGATAGCTTTGTCATGTCCAAATGTTGATGCAAAATATTATGTACCCGTTCATTCGAGATGCCCACAGCACTAGCAATCTCAAGCACCTTCACTCTTCTGTCATCCATCACCATATCATGGATTTTATCAATGATTTCTGGAGCAGTAACCTCAACAGGGCGTCCAGATCGTTCAGCGTCACTTGTGCCCATATGGCCACTCCGAAAATTTTGAAACCACTTATAAACTGTTCTAATCGAAGGTGCAGAGTCACCATAATGTTTATCAAGCTTCTCTTTAGTCTCCTGAGGTGTTTTGCCTTTCATAAAGTAGTGTTTAATCAACACACGAAATTCTTTTTCGTCCATTTTTTGAAAATCACTCGACTTCCTCGATTCAAACGAATGCCAATCACAAAGAAATAGACCGATCTGGCTGAAACTTGGAGTGTGTTCTTCCAAGAGATGCTACTAACTAAACATAACCTCGATACGGGCCAGTGGTGCTATCTCGCTGACTTTGCACGGACTTTTCAAACGACCCTAACGTAAAGCTAACTGTATTGTATTACAAAATTTAAAAAAAATATTAACTTTTTATCATTACATAATTATCATAAATTCATTTTTAATTTTTTCAATATAAACACCTATTTTTTAGCAAGATTGAATTTTTGTAAACAATTTAAGGTTAAAAAAATAAAAAATTTTGATTTAATCCTGTAAGAATAATTTTATTTTCTCCACAATTTTACTGTTTCATAATAGAAGAGAATAACGAGAAATAATATGATGTTTTCCTTCTATTGCGATAAGAAACTACAATAGTCGTGTACTTACTCAGTGATATTGTTTGCTTTTCTTTCCTCAGGTTTAGCAGGTTATTTTTATAAGATGTTTTTTCAAGTGCTTTATTCAGAAATTGACTTATTCCATGAAGTAACTATGTCAACTACAGCATATACCTTGAAAAGGACTGCAGTTCAATACAATATATTTTATTCTTAGATTATTTTTAAGAGTAGTATACTTTTCTGGGAGCTGGTAATATTTTAATTTATTTGCTATTCACAATTTACAAAAGAATAAGATGTAATCAGTGAATATTGTAAAAGAAGACTTCATGACTGAATCAGCTTGAGGAGAGAAGCTGCCCACAGGTAACACTCTCGCTGGAGTTTCTTGCACTACTAAAGCTGGTCACGAGGCCAACAGCGTTTCAAGCGACGTAGAAGACGAGCTGGAGTCGTGCTGAGGCAAGATTTTGAACAAGAGGATTTCTTGCAGAAAAAGAAGAGAGTCAAAGAATTTTCTATACTTAGATTTTGATTCTTCTGTTACATATGGAGACCTTGAGGCCGTTATGAAAAGGGTAGTGTTAAAGACATAAAATGGGAGGAATCCATTAATGTGACGAAGTATTTTTGATTGAAAGGAGTGTATCTTTTGTAATTTGAATGTTTGGAACCCCCCACAGTTCAAGTCTGTAAGTACAGATCAGTTTAAGTACGTTCCTGTAAATTTGTCGCTTATGTTCAAGTGGTAGCTTCGATTGTCTGTAGTCGCAACAGTACTTTGTCCCGGCGTTTAAGTTCGTCTTTTTAGTTTAGTGCAGGGGTTCCCAACCTAGGGGTAAATAACAGAATATTATTATTATTATTCAAATATTTTTCATATTTTTATTTCTCTCGCAAATATTTCAAGGAAATTATTATTTTTTGTAAAGTATACTTTCTTTGTTATATACTCCATGTGTTTGATTTTTTTTTTGTCATATTTATCCTCGAGCAAAATATAACTTTCAAGAGGTGTGAGGTGTTCGAGTGAAATTTCTTTAGGGATAAGGGGCGAAAAAAAAGGTTGAGAACCACTGGTCTAGTGAGTAGGGACCACGTTAGTTGCCTGTAGATGTACATCCCAAGGTAACCAACTAAGTTAGCAGAAGGAAGAGGAATTGAGTTAAGTCTTATAGAAGGACAAGAGTTAGGACGCAGAGTGAAAGTTATCTGTAGACGCTTTTGAGTATTGAATTTGACCCTCCACTTTTTGGCCCAGGGTTCTAGTTGGTGTAAGTGAGTCTGCAGATTAAAGAAAGCTGTTGTGGCGTCCGAATTAGAAGATACAATGGCAGTATCTTCAGCGTAAGTGCAGAGCAGTACCAGTTGGCAGGTATACAGTATAGTGAAGCGGTCCGAAAATACTACCTTGAGGAACAATAGCCTATGCCAGAGAGTAGTCGGAAAAAGTAGACCCACAATAGAGTGAAATTGAAGAACTGAAGACTGAAGAAATGATTGTATAGTTGTAATTATAGCATAATTAAGTAATAAGTTGATGAAAAACTTCTCTAGGAGCTGATGTATTTTTTTTTTTAAGATGAATTTCGACGTTTAAGAAAATTCGAAATTAAGAAATTAGAATTTTGGTCGCTGTCTTTTTTATTTTTTAATACCAGAGCTATCACTATTAGTAAGAATGACGAAACTGTGAATGAACACAATGAACCCACTAACTGAAGGGAGAAGTTACCCAGTGATAACACTCCCTAAGTCATCTCCAGGATTAGCTACTCCCTTCAGAAGAGAGAAAATCGCGGGACCACTGGGCGTTTTAATCGTCTGGGAGGTGATAAGATGATGAGTGGCGTACAAGGGGATTGGAATGAGAATATATTGTTTTTCGAGCTAGTTGATTTACAAACAGAATTTCTAAGTCCGGGTGTACGGTTAAATTTGAAACGTAAAATGGAGTGCGGAAAATATTCGACTGAAAAGATTGAATTCTTTGAAGATTGGAGCGTTTCACTGAACCCCACAGTTCAATAACCTAGAAAGGGTTTTAGAATAGAATTGGAATCGAGTCTTAGCAGATCAGAGGAAGAGAGATGCAGCGGAGAATGAAAGTAATGTTTTGAGATTATCTTAATTTTTAAAATTAGAAAAACATTCCTTTTGCTTTTAAGACGTATTTTTTTATTCGTTTCAGAGACTGAATTGCTTTTCTAAAAAAGGTTTGGTCGAAGCGAAATTAAGTTTTATATGACAGAAAGATGCACAGGGAATGAGCCAAGGCTGTTGCCAAGAAAAACCTCCTGGATAAGAGTAAAACTTTCCCGCCTATAAGGGATTCACTGGGCCGCACTGTCTGTAGAGCGGCCACAAGATCTGCTGAGTTTTATTCTATCACAAAGGCCGCTATTCTCTGAATTCAATGAAAGTTTTCTTTTCTTTACTTCGACTTTTCTTCTTAAATTCGATAAAAGTCTCTTCTAACTGTTAATTTTGTCCCAACAGTTTACTTTTAAAGAACTAGTAACCCAGAGGAAAGGTGTTAGAAGTAACATCGTCATAAGTTAGCCACCAAACTGTAAGAGTAAACTAGGCCCTGTTCTGGCTCAATATTTCAATTCGCTGCGTCATATTATCTAATATCGGCCCCTCCTAATGCTGTTGATCAAGCATATTCCGCTTATTGAGAAGGTATAAAACATTCATTAAACGCATTTTATAATTTTTATAGAAGTAACATATTAATAATGTTCATTTTTGATCCTAGTATTGTAAGCTTGGCCACATTAAAACGAAATATTCTCTCCAATTAACGTTAATGACATTAATTACTTCATTAATAATATCTTTGGCAATTTATCCATTTGGGAACATAATAATTTGATATTAATAACGATGTTTGTAATAATTCAAATTAGTTAATAACAAATTACTCGGCGTATTACAGACGTTGTGATTAGCCTACTGAGATTCTCGGTACTGTATTTTTAAATCCTGGATAGGAATTAAAACATATTAATAATAAAGATTCAAGAATGAGAAACAATTAATTTCATTTAATACCACCGAACCCACCCATTTAGATCTAGATAGTACAAGGATTGGCCAAAAAAGCTTACCGCCATTGGGTACTAAAGGGGTCTATTCTGGCACCCAGTAATTAGAGCACTACTAAACAACCAGTCCTGTATGTTTGACTGGATTTAGAAGTCTGCCCATACGCAAAAATTAAATACTTGATTAACTTAAATAGTCTAGACTTTTTTAAATATTTCTATTTACAAACAATTAAGTTATTTATTCATTACCGCTATTTTTTAATAGAATAAAATAAAATTCCAAATGGAAATGAAACAGAATAATTAAAAAAAATAAAAACAAACTTCTTAAGATAAAGAGCAGTAAATTTTCTATTAAAGAATATTTAAATGCCAAGATTGAAGCTGAAGAAAAATGGGAAATTAAGATTAACCAACTTAAGGATATAATAACCTTAGTGGAAACGATAACTCCTTTAAAAACCTGGATACTTATCAGGTTAACAGATTAGTTAATTGGAACATCTGGAGTGAACAGCCTCTCGTCTTTCTCTAACTAATCTTTCCAAAGTTTAGAAACTTCGCTTTTTTATTTTTAAACTGACTGTTTAAAGTTGTACAGTTTTTAAATTCTTAAATTTACTGAACTGACACTTTGGAAAGAAGATTTTCTCCTCACAGAACTGCCATAGAACGATTTAACCAGATATGTACATTAAAGTAACAAAATTTATTGAAAATCTGTTGTATATAGTTTAGAAATTTGCGTACGAACTTTGTGAGATAAGAAGTGTACGTATGTTTAAAAGAACAAAGATAATGCGTTTAGATCAAAAACTATTTAAACTATTTTCCAGAATATCCGAAACAAGCGAACAGTTCATTCAGTAAAATGGTACAAAAACTTATAATAGAATTTTAGCAACTCATTTTATCTAATTAATTGTACTAAAATTATCTGCGTTAAAATCTTTTGAGTAAAATGACAACTCTCTCAAATGTTTTAATTAGGATCTCATGATCTTGTCCAGTACTTCGTAGGATCGAGTATAACTAAGAGAACACGATAAACTTAGAACTGGAGGTGTGGAATAATCGAACCAACAGGCTAGTACGGGAGATAGAAAGGTTGATGTGTTAAGTTGAGGCTGCAAACTTACTTTTCGTCCGCCTTCCTCAACTGTTGTCAGAAAGAATTAATTAGAAAGCAAACCTTATTAGAATTTTTTAAAGTTAAGAACTATAATTAAAACATTATTTCCTTAACACTGCGTTTCCCAACCCGTGGTACCGGCGAGTTGCTGGTTGGTGGTATGCGAAAAATAATCAATAATGGTGGACATAAAAATGTAAAAAAATTAAACCATTAAAATATCACAGAAACTTTTTTTTTCCAAAAAATTCTTATAAATTATTTTAATTAATAATATTTTGCAGTAAAGTTATGAATATGTGCAGTTGGTCCTGTACTAATAAGGTTACGTCTGTCTCAAGATATACAAGAAAAGATATAATAGCAAATTTAACAGGATTAAAATTGTCGGACTATTTTCCAAAAACCGAAAACACAAATGATAATAGGATTTCAAACCCCTTTTATAATGAAAATTTAGGAAAAGCTACATCATTATCGAAAAAGATAAAGAAAATTTAACAGAATTATCATGTGACAGAACTTAAATGATAACTATGTAAAAATGTGCTTAAAGAGACTGATTGTAATGAATAAGCTCTATACAAGCAACATTAAATTGGTACTTACAGGTAGTTGAATGCCTAAAAAAATTAATTTAGAAGATTTGGGCATAAATACAATAATCTTAAAGAAGAACTTTGTAAATTAATTAATAATTTTGAAGAGAAAAATATGTACGCAATCTTTAATTGTTTAAAAAAGTTTAAAAACTAAGATCTTACACTTTACAAAGTTTATAAAGTGAACATGAACTTGAACTCCTTTAGCAAGATGTACTACCAAGTGGTACGCGAGCCAAAAAAGGTTGGGAAACGCTGCCTTAACACATACCCACTTCAGGGACTAAAACTTCAGGTTTTTTTTTTGAAGAACTATGTAACTCCTACTTATAAAAGCATCAGCACTTCGTGGCACCGACTCATTCTAAATTCGAAATAATCTAATGCAAACTGTAAGATTTTTTTTTTTCTTTCTTTTTCTTTTAACTGGGTAGAAATACCAAAAAAACTTAACGTCCAACACTTGGACGGAGTCAATAGGTCTCTTAACAGTTTTAATGTTCGTACTTATTTTTGGAACTGAACTGATTACTAAGACGGAACGTATAACGCGGACGGAGATCCGTTAACAAACCGTATTATGCTAATTAACTCCTTTTATGAACCGTAAAACTGAATCCAAGAACTAAATTTGGAATCGAACCCAGTATCACAATACTATAACTATAATTACGAATTATGTAGTTTTTGTTTCAATAAAAGTACAATTGAATATCAGAATTTCAGTTTCCGTCCATTAGGACCCAAATATAAGGGTGTACGTGAACATATCAGACCCTGTAGTATCCCAATGCATCTTATCAAAACTAGGCTTTACGAGAAAAATAATAATCAATTTATAATCATTGCAATAAAACATTTCAATCTGTTTAATTTTTGAAACAAAACTCTTTAATTGCTAAGATACATACTGAAAACTTGTTATAACGGTAGCAATTTCCATCATTTGTAATTGTATTACATTTAACTTTAAAAGAAAAGGAACACTTTCTTAAACAGTTGTATTTACTCTTTTAAAAGAATCGAAGTGAGAAATAAAAAAAACCTTTGCGCTGAAGTTAATTAAGTAAACCTGTCCAGCAAAGTATTAATCTAAAGTATTCAAGCAGATAGAAGTCGCGGAGATCTGAATTAACGACAAGTGAGGGGAGTAGATTTAAGTTAGCCTTAACTAGTCTCTTTGGAGTGCTTATTTGGGTCTTTCTGATTTCAAAGCGTGCCACTGGTCCTTACATAATGAGGTTCAAACATGAGGAAATCTGTTTGAAAAAAGCGAGTAACTTTCACTTTGAGTCTTCACTTTAATCTTTTCATAAATACACCTTGATCTTTTTAACTGTAGCCAAATTAAGTTTAACGTTAATTTTTCTATTTGCTTCACAAACTAAAAGAGAAGTATTGCTACAAACAACTAACCAAAATCATTATCTCACTGTATTATTTATTTATCGAGTGAAGGATGAGGCCCTTGTTCCCCAATGCATCGCAGCCAAAGCGGCTAATTGTACTATCCCCTAGACCAGGGGTGGCCAACTTTTCTGTATATAAGATCTACTATTTATCTTAAAAGGGTGTCGCGATCGTCTTGTTGTCATAGGCGTAGTCTAAGGGGGAAGAAGGGGTGTGAAATGCATACTATGTTTGTACACTGTGTTTCAGTATAAGGTGCATTCCAGCGAGATATGGGTAGATAAGTGAAATATATTATTATTTTAAATCACTTATTAAGTTTTCGAGATGTAGGCTCATGAAGAAAATAAATTTCCAGACCAACTTTTGATAGCAGCATTTGGTTTTCCGACACTTATTCAAGATAGATTTTTACTAACTTAAAATGCAATTTAATTTTTGTTTATCAACTGCAATGTATAAGTTGTTGTACTATTTGTTCGTAAATACGAGAAAGTTGTTATAAAAATGCACAATATGGCTGATAATTTGATTTCAATATTTCATATTCGCGTTTCTTTTTTGGGGCCAGGAAAATTTATCATGAAAGAATAATATGAGTTACTTTTTGCTAATCTATCAATAGCTCGCTGAGTACACCTCGTACTGAAATATAGGTATACGGCTTATCTACCTACGCAAAAAACAACAACAATTATTTAAAAGGCCAAGAAAAGCCGATTCGCATAGGTAACTACATAGATACGAAACAAGAATAGATATATTTGCTACATTTGGTGATAGGTACTGGGACATTTTTCTTGGTTGATATATTTCTTCACGTTAACAATATTACTTCACGTTAATTGTTAAAATTAATAAATTAAGGATTATTATCCAATTAAGAATAGCAAATAATAAGGTAGTTATGCTATTGATAAATGGTGAAGTATATTACTTATATTAATGGTTAATATTAATAAATTAAGGATTATTAGCCAATTAAGAATAGCAAATAATAAGGTAGTTATGCTATTGATAAATGGTGAAGTATATTACTTATATTAATGGTTAATATTAATAAATTAAGGATTATTAGCCAATTAAGAATAGCAAATAATAAGGTAGTTAGGCTATTGATAAATGGTGAAGTATATTACTCATATTAATGGTTAATATTAATAAATTAAGGATTATTAGCCAATTAAGAATAGCAAATAATAAGGTAGTTAGGTTATTGATAAATGGTGAAGTATATTACTCATATTAATGGTTAATATTAATAAATTAAGGATTATTAGCCAATTAAGAATAGCAAATAATAAGGTAGTTAGGCTATTGATAAATGGTGAAGTATATTACTCATATTAATGGTTAATATTATTAAATTAAGGATTATTAGCCAATTAAGAATAGCAAATAATAAGGTAGTTAGGCTATTGATAAATGGTGAAGTATATTACTTATATTAATGGTTAATATTAATAAATTAAGGATTATTAGCCAATTAAGAATAGCAAATAATAAGGTAGTTAGGCTATTGATAAGTGGTGAAGTATATTACTTATATAAGGAAGAGGTTTGCAAATTATGCAAGCATTTAATATTGAATTCTGTTGAACACCTCTTGTTGGAATGCCCTATATAGTATACTATATTCCAGCATTCGATCTAAGTTTCTGAAACAGTATATTGTATCTCATGAGAGCACATCAAATCTGGTTAATATCTTAAATTTTCATAGTGTTGAAAAAATAAATAATGTCTATTTTTACATATTAGAGATCTGTGGACTGTCAGCAGAATTAAAATGAAAACCAACAGCATTTTCAATATTAATAATTAATATTTTGTAAAGTTGAGGAACTCTGTTTCCAATAATTAGGAGCTTAAACAAAAGTTTTCTTTCCTTTTTTGTGCAATATGCGAAATTTTGAGAGCTAAATTTTAATTTATTTTTCTACCATGTACCTTATTATTTTGTAACTACATTATTTAATTACTCCTTAACAAAAACTTACAGTTTAAAAAGTTAAGTATAAGGGTTGATTAAACGCCAAAAGGTACACAAATCAGCAAGTACCCAACATTTCATTAATACTTCATTGATATTATTTAAGTAATTTTACCGCATTAATTTTCATTAATATTTTTTAAGAATTTATTAGATGTCACATACCCTTATGCTGGCCATTTTCATCTACAAAATATTTGTTCAAGTAGCACACCATTTAACTTAGATTGACTGTAATATCTATTTATCTATAATAATCAAACTATTAATCACTGGTGAAAAAGAAAACGTTATAAAAAAAAAAAAAATATGAGGCTAAAAAATTCATAAACTTTTTTAAAAATTGCTTACACCAACATACATCAATGATTTTATTTATTTTTATTTTTAAATAAAAATCGTCGGTTTAAGTTCATTCTTCGATAAAGTAATTGTTATTTTATGTAGTAGTCAAACGTTTATAATAATAGGTAATAATTATCTGGCTTTATCGCAAATAATATAGTTTTCTTCAATTACATTCTCCATCTAGGTGTTCTTCCCACAATGTTGTGTATATGTAATATAAAATAAATAAGATATGCATATTTTTAGGACGGCTAATTATTCCAGTATTTTACCATAAGTAAAATTAGGGGAACTAAATTAAATTACAATTGAGAAATGAATAAATAATGTTGAATAATCTACTTGTTATTAACTGTGTGTTATTTGTCCTCACGAATATTTCGGTAAGACGAATTCAAGACTGAAATATTGCTTTAAATCCTCCGTGATTCAAATTTAAACAGTAGCCGACTCTAAATTTGTCTTTTTCTAATTTAACATGCATGTATATGTGACAACTTCAGAATCAGAAGAATAATTTGGAATAGAGTTAAAATAAAGTACCTATTTATACGAAGATATAATATACATTTTATCACAATTATAACTATTATGAATGAACTGGCCAGCATAAGGGTATGTGACATCTAATAAATTCTTAAAAAATATTAATGAAAATTAATGCGGTAAAATTACTTAAATAATATCAATGAAGTATTAATGAAATGTTGGGTACTTGCTGATTTGTGTACCTTTTGGCGTTTAATCAACCCTTATACTTAACTTTTTAAACTGTAAGTTTTTGTTAAGGAGATTTTTGTACCTTTTGGACAGATTTTCCTTTTTGTCTATTAGCAAAGTTACATATCTGCTTTACAGATTGGATTTTTTTAAAATTTGGAATACGCTATTCTATCATTATAACCTGATAAGGTGTTAAATCGGAACCGTAACTACCACTGGAGAGATCTTTTTAAAGAATGGTTATAGTTGCGGTCCCCAAACCATCCTCAATAACAATTTTTTTGAGAAAGCCTTTTTATATAAAATAGGAAGGTATTTGTAGGTAAATAGCAAAATTAAACTGCGATTTCAGTACTTCCTTTTAAGAGGAGCAAGAAAAATAAACTGCGATTACAGTACTTCTTTCTAAAAGGCAAAGATTTTGAATCGAACGACAATTCATTGATGTAAATCGGTTCACTCATTGATAATTTTAACGATTGCAGTACTTCCTCTTAGTAGGTGTAAGAGCATGATGGCACTTCACAGCCACGTAGAGGAGCTTTAATCACTTCTTCGTGCTAAATTTTATCAAAATCGGGTTAAGCTTTGTAGAAATATTGGTAATAATAGTTTTAGAAAGGGCCTTATTTGGGTGGGGCAAACTCCCCTCCTTATGAGGCATAGCGTCGAGACTTTTAAAGTACAAATCTGTACAAAATTTCGATTCGATTGACACTCCATTCATGAAAATCGGTTCACGTGTCGATAATTTGAAACGATTGCTATACTTCCCCTTAACAAGTGTAAGAGCAGATCGTCGCTTTATTGTTAGGTAGGGGAGCCCTAACCCTATCATCCTACCAAATTTTATCAAAATAGGGCCAAGATTTACAGAGTAATTAGTAATAATAATTTTGGAGGGGGCCTTACATAAAGGGGGCTAACTCCTCTCCCATTCGATGTACAGGGCCGAGACCCCCAAAAGGCACATCTACATAAAGTTCCGAATCGAATGACACCTCATTCATGAAAATCGGTTCACGCGTTTAGGCGCTACGTTGTTTACAAAAAAGGTAACAACAAGAACAACAAGAACAAGAAGAACAAGAACAAGAACAAGAACATTTTTTGAAAAAGCCGTTTTTGCTCATTTTCGGCAACTTTTTTCTCGAAACCTATTAGATCTGGGTGGTTGCAAAAAAATTATAGTTATAAAGGAGAATTTGGAGTAAGATTTAAAGAATTTTATCTTTTATAGAAAAATAGAAAAAAATTGTCAAAGTTGGGTGTTTTTCAACGTTACACTTTTTCGTGCAGTTTTTGATGGTCAACCCTTATACAACTGTCCTACCGGACAGTTTTAATTTTTTATTTTGCAAAAGTTATTCTTTTAATTGTAATACTGAGAATGTCATCTCCATGCTACAGGTGTATTCTAATAGCAATAAATATTTTTTTCATATTTTTCTACAATCGCTTCAAAGTCCAATGGTAAACGGAATTCCACCCCAGACATTGCGAGCGATTGACCGGTCCATCGCGATCGACTTGTTGGCCTCCTCTGCCCTAGACAATCTAGCAGATAAATTCTTCCCTTTTTTTAAGGTACAGGGTAATCTCCAGTCTTTATTGTCATATGATCTCTTCGGTCAGCAGAGAGCCAAATATCTCTTGTCGCTACATCGCTTTTGCTAAACAATCAATTTAGAATAATCGGCAACCAACCCTTGGGTCCAAGAAGCATTTTGAACTCCATCTGCTCAAGAAGTAGGTATATCAATACTCAGATTCTGTCCATTAAGATGCACAAGGGCGTTCGTGAACATATCGGACCCTCTCTTCCTAATACAGGGAAGGGATTAACTATGCGGTTAGCTTAATGGATTCTCAAGCGGAGATAACTCTGTTCAAATCCAGCAGCTAGCCCTTAGAGTTTCTCTTTCTAGGACCATTTTACAGCTCACTGTCCGGTGATGGACAGTGTTGTCTGTATCGAGTGAAGACTGTTCGATAGCCGGCAGTGCGCTGAAAAAAAGCTCCGGGCGCCAATAACCTCAGATGTTGACGCGCCTTAGTGAAAAAAAATAAATGAAAAACTGAAAAATTATTAAGTTGAATGGTTCTTCTGATTCGCCAAACCGCAATTGATGCGCCCACTGGTGTGCGGTACTGCTAGACAAAAATCGAATTAAATTTTAATAGATCTTTGGTAGTACCCATGGATACTCACGTACTCACGTACGTACCAATACCAAGTATGCTATCAATTTATAAAACCGATACTGAACAAAATAAATTTTAAATTTACATATACGAGGGTCGTTTGAAAAGTCCGTGCAAAGTCAGAGAGATAGCACCACTAGCGCGTATCGAGGTTATGTTTAGTTAGTAGCATCTCTTGGAAGAACACACACCAAGTTTCAGCCAGATCGGTCTATTTCTTTGTGATTGGCATTCGTTTGAATCGAGGAAGTCGAGTGATTTTCAAAAAATGGACGAAAAAGAATTTCGTGTGTTGATTAAACACTACTTTATGAAAGGCAAAACGCCTCAGGAGACTAAAGAGAAGCTTGATAAACATTATGGTGACTCTGCACCTTCGATTAGAACAGTTTATAAGTGGTTTCAAAATTTTCGGAGTGGCCATATGGGCACAAGTGACGCTGAACGATCTGGACGCCCTGTTGAGGTTACTACTCCAGAAATCATTGATAAAATCCATGATATGGTGATGGATGACAGAAGAGTGAAGGTGCTTGAGATTGCTAGTGCTGTGGGCATCTCGAATGAACGGGTACATAATATTTTGCATCAACATTTGGACATGACAAAGCTATCCGCAAGATGGGTGCCGCGATTGCTCACGCTTGACCAAAAACGAAATCGTGTGAAGTGTTGCAAGGACGGTTTGCAGCTGTTCCAGAAGAATCTGCAGGACTTTAAGCGTCGTTTCGTCACTGTGGATGAAACATGGATACATCACTACACTCCTGAGACCAAAGAACAATCTAAACAATGGGTTACCAAGGGGGAATCTGCGCCAAAAAAGGCGAAGACCGTTCCTTCGGCCGGAAAGATTATGGCGACTGTCTTTTGGGATTCGCAAGGAATAATCCTCATCGACTATCTGGAAAAGGGTAAAACTATTACAGGTGCATATTATTCATCGTTATTGGACCGTTTGAAAACCGAGCTGCAAGAAAAACGCCCACGATTGGCCCACAAAAAAGTCCTTTTCCATCACGACAACGCACCAGCTCACACCTCAGCAGTTGTGGTCGCAAAATTAATGTAAATAGGTTTCCAACTCGTTTCACATCCCCCCTATTCTCCAGACTTGGCTCCCTCGGACTACTATTTGTTCCCCAATATGAAGAAATGGCTGGCGGGAAAAAGATTTTATTCAAACGAGGAGGTGATTGCAGAAACGAATGGCTATTTTTCAGACTTGGACAAATCCTATTATTCGGAAGGGATCAACAAACTAGAGCAGCGTTGGACGAAGTGTATAAGCCTAAAAGGAGACTATGTTGAAAAATAAAAGAGGTTTACCCCAAAAAATTAAGTAGTTTTTATTTTTGCACGGACTTTTCAAACAACCCTCGTACATCAATGTCGGACAAGGTAAATTTTTCAAAATTAATTTCCCTTGCAGTTTTAATGTTATTAATTTTTAAACATAATTTTTCGAGAAGCCAGTTTTTTATTTAAACATTGTTTTATTCCAATCCTTGATAAGAATGTTTAAACAAAATAAATAAAAAATTGAAACCAAAACCATATTGCGTAATTAATTGTTGGAAAAACAAGCCATAAGAATGGCAAAGGGGTGGTGCCCGCTATGCTGTACGTGCTGCGAATACATAATAATTAAAATATCGTGTATACTTTGCGCATGGTAATTCGACATCATGTTAATTACATTTGTTATTAATGTATTCATTAGGTTGAGTAAATGGTATTTCCGATTCAACGGGCCAAAACTTATCTAAGCGAAATGTTAAATTTCAATGCTAGGTCCCACGTAAAATGGTTGCAAATTTTTCTGTACTACTTTTTAGTATTTCTGGCTCGAAGATGGTAAAATAATTATTCATTACCCTGATGAACAACCTCACAATCCTTGAGTTCGGGTACGTATTTCATCTCACAGTATGTCCAGAGTAATCTCGGAGCCAGTATTCATTCTTCAACAACTCTTTTAAACACAAATTTAACTCTTCCTTCGTGATTACTAAAAAAAAAACACAAGTACCCTAAAAAGAGATCGTAGCCTGCATTTGCATGTTCAGCAGGTTCTTTACTCCATTAAACTTTTTAGCCATTTTCAAAATTCCTATACAGGGTGTTCAGCATAAGACTACCGTAACTTCGGGATGCGATTCTGGGCATTATTGGCAACAAAAAATTCCATATAAACTATGGCTCGATTCTGCTTCGTTTTGTAGATATTTTTAATTTTCTATTTTTTTCAAGGTACTACTACTTTCTAGCAAATAGTTGCCTATATTTCTTAAACTATTAAAGCTACAGCAATTTTAATAAGCTCATTAGAAAGATGGTTAAATTTCCTTTTAAATAAGCTAATTTGTATTACAAAATAATAATTACAAGTATTTTACTTTGTGGCCCAAACATAAGGAATAGCAAGTTTCTAATTTTTTCCAAAAACATTTGACTTCATTTTTCTCAAAAATATTATATATGAAAAAAACGTGCACTATTCATGAAAAACATCTACATACAATTACCTTTCGAAAGGTATACAATGCAATGGGGTTATTTTAAAAATTGATGCAGAAATCTGTGATTAATTGCAAAAAAGTAGGCCTCAAAACAGCGTCGGCATTATGAAAGGAATTCACCTACCATAAGAATATTGTAACATAGTGTGTTGAGTGGTGGGAGTCTAAGGGACCCGCCGCCAAAAGGGAAGGAGAGGGAGTTAGTTGTAGAAAAGTAAGGAGTGGACACGCACCTACCGTCCGCCAGGGCCCGAAGACCAATTGGTACAATATTTTTTTGAGCTCATTATTTTTAAATCTTAATTAACTTGATTATTTAAATTTTGTATTTTAAAGGAAACTTTAACTGTTTTATTATTTTAGTTTATTTATGGTTTATATAACTTGTTACCCAGCTGGCATCATTATTTAATTTAAAGAAATATACTTTGGTTTGTTCAGTTTTGATATGCGTTTTTATTTTTTATTTATTTGATATATCACCACCTCTGAGGACAACCATAACGTTGCAATATAACTGATCAGAATCATCAAATCCAGTACGATTTTTTGCAAACGTGTAATTTAATAATTATTTAAGAACTATATTCAAAAGAATAAAATTTACATTACAAATAATAATAAAAAATAAAAAGAAGAAAATGGTGTATGAGTGTTAGGTACCAATTCCGAAAGAAAGAATTTTCGTTTAACGAGTTCAGATCTGTGTGCTATTCTTTAGTTAATTAAAGAAATATGCCAAATAATGTGAATAAAACACAGATTTTCTTGAACTACACAATAAACTTTTGGAATTAACAGGTTGTTAAGAGCTAATGAATAAGCCGAAAGTGGCTATTACAATTCTGATTCCATCTTCTTGAGTTCGAGAAGGAGGTCAATGGATGGGCTAAAGAAATTAAATGAGAGCCACACTATATTGTTTAGGAATAATCAAACCAAAAATAGATAAAAATAAGAAAAAAAAATTCTATATATTGTAAATAAAAATTTGAATGTTGGTTTGTTCAAAATCTTAAATCTCCAAAAGTTCTTCACCGATTGCTTTGAAATTTAGACACATAGTTGCATTCGATTACGGGATTGTTTTTAAGTAACTGTTATATAGATGTCACACCAGTGACAGGTAAAAACATGTTAAAAAAACAAACAGTGCTATCTGTACGTAAAAATATCACTAAATATTTTACGATTCCATTTCAATGTTTCCAATCGCATTGTTAAATTGAATGTTTCTAGATTTCAATGTGCAAATGTGCTATTTAGCCCTGAATCCACAGGCTACAACGTTAACTACTTTTTTCACGTTATGTCAAAATGAAGCTTTTACGAAAACACTGCTGTATTCGAAAGTGCCTAGGTATTATACATGGAATGAGAGTAGAAAATCATTTGAACTACGCAAACGAGGAGAGCGAGTAGATGGACAATCTAGCATATTTAAAGGAACTACGAAAGGCAGACTGTACACCTTGCATCCCAATCAAGATGAATGCTTCTTTCTTCGCAAGCTGTTGGTAAATGTGCCCGGTCCAATGTCTTCCAGCAATCGAGAATGGCTGAAGATAATTTCCGTCGAATACGCCAAGAAAATTCAAATATGAGCATGGATTTCACAGCATAAATCTACAACGAAGCGTTGATAATGATTGAAGATTTGTGCTTAGAAATAGCGAACAAAATTCTCAATAAATCGGTAATGCCATTACCGAATCGATCTACTGCTGCTTCGTTCGATATAGGATTGAAAGGCATTTACGATCAAATAATGGAAAACTGTCAATAACAGGGTTGGAGAAATCTTCTTAGATGCGCCAGGAGTAATGGTAAAAGGTTTCTAATTCGATTGTTTTTGACAGCGATTGGCTACAAAATGAAATATCGTTAGCTCTTGCGTCGCCAGGAATAGATCCATATATCCAGACTGAGCGACAACAACCCGTGGCCGGGTGCAGCTAGTAAAAAATAAATAAATACATAAAATAGATAATTAAATAGAACAGTAATAACTGACAACTAAGGGAAGGGATTAGCTATGAGGTTAGCATACTGGACTCCCACGCGGAGGTCCCGGGTTCGAATCCAGCAGCTAGCCCTTAAATTTTCTCTTCCTAGGAGCTTCTTACAGCTCACTGTCCGGTGATGGACAGTGTTGTCTGTAACGAAAGAACACTGTCCGGAGGCCGGCAGTGCACTGGAAAAAGCTCCGGGCGCTAATAACCTCAGCTGTTGATGCGCCAAAAAAAAAAATAAAAAAAAATAACTGACAACTGAAATAGATAAAAAAGGAAAACTTAAGATGAACCAGAAATAATAAAATGAGTTAAAAAACAAATATAAATAAAATAAAATGAAACTAAAATTAACTGACGAAGGGTCTTTTGGAACTCAGCTTTGCAACACAGCGTAGCGTGGTACTGTTTTCTTCGACATGTTAGCTTCTTATTAGTCGTGCTTTTACACCTTACGATCAGATCTGATGCAAATTTGGGAAGCCTCCACCTCAGGTTGTAATAAACTCTTTTAATTTTCCTTGTCCAAACGAGCCTGTACTTTCAAAAAAAAAAGTGGAGCAATCCGATTCTTTCATATTTTGTGGTCCATTTTCCTCCTTAGTCGTCTTCAAATATTTTGGAGAACATTGCTAGCCTGCTCAAAAGGGCTCTAATATTGTGCTTTGTGATTTTGTGCATACATCTACCTTGCGATTTACAAGTGCTGTTAGAATATGTTTATGTTTGGTGATTTCATGTTAGTTTAGTTAATTAATTTCTGTTTTCGTTAAGCGGAGTAGTTGATGTTTATGTTCTGAACTTCTAAAGTGCTATCCTTGATTTAGGTATATTATTTGCTACCACTATACCCTTTAAATTTTGTGTTTTCGTTAACTAAAAGGGTCGTGATTTGATTATGTTTATAAACTTCTGCAAACCGCGAATTAAAATTCTTGTTTCAGTTAAGACGAAACAAAACTACCTATATTTCGATTTGCATCTATTTTTTTTTCTTTCATTTTCGAAAAAATAGCCAAGTTTATTTCATTATTTTAGATTACAATTAGAGTATCATTGCAGTATAAAAGATATTTTACTATTTTTTATTTGTCTTTAGCGATAGAACCACCTTTTGCAGTCCTTCAAATAGTTCTCGCTTAAGAGTAACGACTCTTATGATCAACATGGTGCTGGAAAAGCAAGCAGTCGGCATAGGACATAAATTACAATTTACCAGAATTAGTTGCTACAAAATTTTGACTTATAGAAAATTCAACGAGTATCGTTTCAGTTTTGGGTATTATTAGAATTTTTTTTTAAAGAGGACACTATTTTCATTGCAAAATTTAGTTGGTGAACTTCTAATCTGAATAGTAGAATAATTAAATTTGGACTTTATTTATTTATTTATTTATTTGAGGCACATCAGTCAATAATGGCGCCCGGAGCTTCTTGTTTGCAGAGAGTGCACCATTGGCCTCTGGACCAAAACTGACCATCACCTAACAGTAAGCTGTAAGAAGCTACAAGGAAGAGAAAATTTAAGGGCCAGCAGCTGGATTCGAACCCGGGATCTCCGCGTTGGAATCCAATACGCTAACCACTGAGCTAATTCCTTCTTCCATGGATTGTTTGAACAGTTTTTTAAATGTGTATTTTCATTTGTTGGAATGTTTAATTTCGTTTTTTGTTTTTTAGTAAGTTGAGGTTAGATGTGTCTGTCTACTTAGACCAAAAGCTAAAAACGATCTTTCTAGTCGCTATACACTCAAACCTGTTTTTGTGCGGTGGATAGGGACCGAATAAAAGAAAACGCATAAAAAAAATTGCATAAAACTTCACGAGTAACCTATAAGAAATAGTTTTCGAAACAATATTAAAAAAAATCTCACTTATAAAATAACTCATAACCATAACTAGCAATTGCTTTTTTAAACGAAATCAAGACACGAGGCTTGGCAGCTCTTCGAATCTCGCAAAACCTTTCGGAGCCTGATTTAGAAAAAACACATGCGAACATTGTTAAATATTTTAATTACATATGTATTTATTTTATACATACGAAACTGCAGATGTCCTTTAATGTTTATTTGCGATCAATGCATTTTTGCATTGCTACCCAAAAATTCAATCGCAACATTGTATTGCACATTTTATTCGTTGACATTGAAATTATTGTCAGTTCAATAATTAAATTATGAGATCGCACAAAAAAAAAACGCACAAATAAAAAATCGCATAAAAAAGGACCGCATAAAAACAGATTTGAGTGTATTTAGACAATGTTTTAACATTTGTATTTAAATCTATTTCTGATAGATTCTTTAAAAAATTATAGCAAAGATTGATTTATAATTTAAATAGTTAATTCAGAGAAATAATTAAACAGATATAATACTTACGGGTGTACTCCTTCAATGTCGAAATAATGGAATATTATGCGAACTCTATGATTAGCTGCACCATGGAAAAAGTAATGACATTCAGTTTCCCTTGGGTAGAGGCCAGGGAAATTTGGACTGGTAAATTGTCCTTCCATTGATGAGCCAGCTTTGTATCTGAATGCACAAGGATAGTCGTCGACTTGTTCACCACCGCGCATGGCAAAATCTGTAATCAAAGAGAATATAAGAATATTACTAAAGTTCTTTTCGCTGGTAATGATTATTATTAGTCTAAGTGGTGAGTCCCTGCTCTGCATCTTCCAGAGTCTTTGTAGAGCAAAATATTGGCTACAAAGCCCTCTGAGTGCGCCCAGATTCCTGAAGAAGTGACGAGTCCAATTCTATTCAAGAAGCACGCTGAACAAAAAGTCCTTAACGAGTTACACCCACACCAAAAAGCAGTAATTTACTTTAAAAAAAAACTATCTTAATTGAAGATTAATTGAATTGATTTGCAGCTCAGACGACCCTTACACTGTTTAAAGGTATAGAACTGGGAGTGAAGAGTGAATATTGAATGATGCGCTGGCCGCTCCCTCGGCGATGGTCAGTACTTAAACATCAGTGAGTGATGTGATGACTCTACTCAGCGGCATTTTTCAAAGAACTATATTGATATAAATTATTATTATTATTTTTTTTAATTTATTTCGTAATTTACAATCTGTATACATTGTATACAATCAGTAAATATGGAGAGAGTGATGAACTGGTGCGGGAGGAGAGAAACTACCCAGCGGTAGCACTAGAGAGTTCCTATAGAGATAGGAGAGAGGAGAATACGAGGAGGAGAGAGGAGAGATAGGAGAATAATAGCGGTTAGGCCTTCAGCCTACAAGGAAGTCGCGGGGCCATTGACGATTCAGTTGGCGAGGAGTATTAGGGATGTCATAGGAAGCGAGAGACAGTACAAGAGGATTAGAGCTAGTCGATAGAGTAGTATGGAACTTTTGGTATTTAGTCTTGGCGAGTTGGTCTATAAAGAGAATGTTGAGGTCGTTGTGAAGAGTGAGGTCAGACACCGTAGAAAGGAGCGTCAGCTATCTGTCGGAGGAGTTTTGATTGAAAGTCCGTATGTTTGTTGGTTTGACTGAACCCCACAGTTCTAGTCACTTAGGTTTGAGAATAGTACTGTATATTAAGCGTTTGAGTTCAATGGGTAATTTGGAGCGTCGTCCAAGAAGTCTGTAGAACAGCTTCGCACGTTTTGTCATTGCTTGTCTTTTAAGTCTATTCCCAAGGTGAACTAAATTATAAATTTAGAATACATGAAATATTTGATTAAAAAAATTAACTTTAATAAAAATGATTTAATCCAAGGACCAAATTCCAGATGAAATTATTCACAAGCAGCATCATCATCACTAGGCCTTTTTTATGCATTCAAAGAAGAGGTTTGGAAAATATGAAATTATATCTGAGGAAAGTAATCAGGGCATTTATAAATAAAGTGAAATATAATGTTCAGATAGATTTGTGTTTTGTTATTGACACTTAAAAGAGTCAGGGCCATTTAAAAGCATTACTGCACAGAATACTATAAATGTACAGACAATTCTGAAAGCAACCATCTGGTGCACAGCCTCAAAAAAAAAGAAACAGTGTATAATTCAAAATGTAATAAGTAGATGTAGAAAAGCAATCGACAAAATAATGCATGCGTGCTATCTAGGTGGCAGACCAAAGGTTCGTGGGTGGCTAGAATTGAAACCATTTTAGATAAAACGTATATTCTAGGTTATTCTTATTTATGAGTACAATTTTCTACCTTTGTATGTTGTTTTTTTTGGAATCTAGCTAGAATCTTTTTTCGCAACTAGAATGTTAATAAAACCTAAGGAAAGCATATGATTGTGATTTATCGGATTTAAAAAATAAAAACTAATCAAGAATATTCTTCCGAAGTCATGAAAACAGTTCATTACTGTTTCATACATTTTGCAGGCTACAAGTTGGGGCTTCCGATAGCGACTGTACTAGCACGATTGCTCTAATTGTTGGTATTGACCGCTAGAAATCGCAGGAATAACAATTTTCCGTTTTAATTTAGTTATACTGATAATTCGTTTAACCCAATTTTTTGATCACGTTTTATATTTTTTAAAAAAGACGTTTCAATTTTAAGCTGTCTTTATTTTATATTATTGAGTTTTACTAACTTAAAAAGAGAGAGGTTGGCCACATAGTTTCTCTAAAAGATTCTCGTAACTCACATATAGTGTCTGTACCAAGACCAATATATAATTGGTTCTCTCAACTGTACAGCTGGTACTTGGTATTGATCACAAGCATGAGAAATTGAGTTGCAATAGCTACTTATTTTTTTTTCAAAAAAATTGTTGTTTGCTCAGTAAGAGATAATTTATTAGAGCGCTATAGATAACTTCTTGAACAATTGAACATCAAATCGTTCACCGATAAGAACTAGATAAATCAATTCCTCAATCAGCGGTTAGATAGATTCTCTTAATAAATTTTCGTGTACCTCATCATGTTTTCGTTCCGATGCATTTCATTCAAAGAGGAATCTCAAGAAAAATAGCTGGACTCGAATCCTGGACCTCCGAACCTGAGACCAGTTAATCTGATCTCTCATGATTACAAGCTAAAAATAAATTATGCGCTTAACATCGTGGATAGTATTTCTGGATTGATTTAAGAACGAACAAAAGCAAGCAAGTGAATGGAGCTTCTTCATAACTATAGAAGTTTGTATAGTGAGCATTTAAAGTTAAGCCACCTTACGAGTTCTACCAACCCAATTATCCTCATAGGCATTTTTGTTCCGACCACTATCTGACAATTTATCTACATAGCTGCTGTACTAACTATCCATCAGGAACTATGAATTCTAACTATGCGCCAATGGAAAGTTTTTCAAAAAAAAAATTTCGTCTAGAACAGCGGTTTTCAACCTGTGGGTCGCGACCACGGCGGGGGTCGAACGACCAAAACACAGGGGTCGCCTAAAGCCATCGGAAAATACATATTTCGCAATTCGAAGCACTTTTTAGCGATAAAACTGAGCTGCAGGAAATAGCTTACTTGGTGGACATCTTTGTCATTTTGAATGATTTAAATTTATCACTGCAAAGGACCAAATGCAACGTGCCTCGATTTGTCCGAAAAAATTAGATCATTAGAAATAAATTGGATAAAAATAGAATTTACATGTTTCCTACATTATCTGCCTTCTTTGAGGAACATGACATTGAGCCAGACAAACAAAATTATGATGATAACTTCTGTGAAAGAACATTTGCACATTAGATTAGATTAGATTAGATTAAATTAGGGTGGCCTCAAGGCCTGCGCCACCGCTACCCCTATGGATCTATTGTGGCTCCCCGGCTTTAGAGCTCACCCTCCAGACCCGTCCGTTTAATCAGACTCTTAATTCTGGAGAGTGGCTCCTGGGTAAAGCTCTCAGGCCTTGGTTTTTCCTCCCCGAGAAGTAACATCCTTAGCCATACGAGCCCCTCACACTGACACAACACGTGCAGTGCCGTTTCCTCCTCGTCCTGACAGAACCTACAAAGGCTATCATCTGCCAGGCCCATGCGATGCATGTGCTTTCTGAGCCTGCAGTGGCCCGTTAATAGGCCTACAATTATCCTTATGGCCCCACGGCCTTGACGGATTAATTCTGCGGTCAGTCTCGGCGAATAGCCTCTGCAGCACATGCTTGCAGACAAAATTTCATCATACTTTCCTAATCTAACTGACACCCAATTTGCACTTGCCAGAAGTCCATTCACAGTGAAAGTTGAAGATGTTCCGGAGTTTATTGACCTAATTAACAATGATGCAGCGAGAACAGATTTTTCTACGATGCCACTGACAAAATTCTGGATTAACTGTTTACAGTTAGATCCTATTCTGTCTGAGACAGTGTTGCGCCTTCTTCTTCCTTTTCCAACAACATATCTTTGCGAAACAGGGTTTTCTAGCTTGCTAGTAATCAAGTCTAAATACCGAAGTAGACTTGTTGTTGAAAATGATCTTCGCTGTGCTCTTGCAAAGACAACCACAACCATCACACTGAATTTGGCTGCATACTGTTGTAAAATATTGCACTGTTGTATAATGTTACATTACTGTTGTTATATTTAAACCCATGCTATGCCATGGTGAAAATTTATTGGAATTAGTAATAGATATTTCTCAATTTATAATTAAATATTGTTTTTGTGATTAATCACTATGTTTAAATTATGTTTGATTTGTCGCAATGAGAATAATGCATATCTACATTCCGAATCATAATTGTAGCAAAATTACAGTTATGAAGTAGCCACTAAAATTATTTTTTGGTTTGGGGTCACCGCAACATGAGGAACTGTATGCAGGGCCACGGCATTAGAAAGGTTGAGAACCACTGGTCTAGAAGGATATATAGGAACTCCTTTTCAACCCTATCTGGACTCACAATCGGCTGAAGCTGATTTTCGCCTGTTATTCCATTCCAGAAGTGAAAAAAAATACACGCATAATGCAAAACATTCAACTGAAGATGAACCACCCTCTAGATCAAGGGCTTGGACTATTAATCAAACAAAATATTTATAGGAATTGGCAATAATCTTTCTTCTCCTTAGAATTATGAATCAGAAAAAAAGATGTTGAGTACTCTACACTATTTATTGTATAAATTTATAAGTTTTACCCAGAAATTCTTACGAAACCTCTTCATTTCTATACATTAATATCATTTAAAGCAATGTTTTTTGCTATTGGCTCCGAAGACATTCTCCTTATCGTAGAACCCTGGTACACTGCGTACCCATTTCCACAGCCTTGTAGACAGTTTTAGAAACAAGTTCCTGTCTGAAGAAATACAGTTTGTGTTGAACTCCAGATATAAAATCTTATACAGGCATATACTACAGCAAGCACCTTGGTATTGTCAGAAATTACATTTCAGTTCAAATATAAACAAGATAAAGCTTCTGAGCCAAATTCGCGTAGCCAACCTCGAGCGCCAGAATACTATTTAATAATGAAAAATTTATTTTTTGTCAGTGATGAGAAGTGTAAATTTTGTGGCGACTGGCATTCACTGACCCATTGTTTAGTGGAGTGTCCGATATTCGATGGCGCAGAAGAGATTTAATCTCCGCATATTTACAGTCGAGTCCAGAAATTGGACTGAAGTATTTTGCAATTTATTTTTATTGACGATCACTTCTCAAATTAATACTGTTTTCAATTTTTTAGTCAAAATTTTGAATTACAGGAAATTGTTAACCAGTACTTGGTTTTGTTTGCTTCAGTTTATGTCAAGTTATCTATTTCTTTCTTTCCTTTGTTTTATTTATATATTTATAGAATCTCTTTGCTTTTAACTTAGTTTTTTATTTTCATTTAATAATTATTAAGCTATTAATCTGTAAAAGGCGAAAGATTTATTCGTTTTGAAGAGAGACCAGAGTCGCCGGTGCTTTTCTCCATTTATCTGAATGACCTGCATCATGAAGTCGGTGGAGGTATATATCTAGGGGGTTGGAATATCCGTTTGTTATTGTATGCAGACGATGTGGTGCTGATGGCTGATAGGCCAGATGTGTTGCAAAGGATGATAGACGCCCTGGGTAGTTATTGCAGAGTGAATTTAGCAAAGTCCAAGATAATGATTGCTAGAAAGAAGGGAGGAAGACACGCTGTCAATGAAAAATGGAATTTAGAAGGAGAAAACATAGAAATAGTTAACAGATACAGCTATCTAGGAGTCTGCCTTACACCGTCTCTCTCCTTTGAATTAACGATAAATTGCGCTTGTCTAAATTCGCCATCAACTGCACTTGGGCAAAATTAATTAATAATTGTAATACCCCTATTAATGCTAAATTAAAGGTTTTTTATGCAACTTCCCGCTCGATAATGACATATGCAGCCCAGGTTTGGGGATTTAAAAAATATGACAGTTGAAAAATTGCAACGGTTTTTTTGTGAAAAAATTGTTTAAACTGCCGAAAAATACTGCAAATTATATAATCGAGTTAGAAACGGGCTTGAACTGCATGTATGTGTATACATTAGGACTCCAGATAATATATGTTTTAAAAGCAATAAAAATGTCTGATAACAGATTACCAAAATTAATAGCCCATAGAATTTTATCTAATAAAATGTTATGGTGGCGAGACTGGGAAAATCTGTGTATACAGCTGCAAGTGCCACTATTTCAAATAGAAAACACAGAAACTTGGAAAGGTAATTTGGCACTTCTTTTACAACGTATAAGCGAAAATGAGCGATTGAATGCTATATCCAGGGCGAGACAGGGACAACACCACATTGTTTACCCGAAGCTGGTGTATGACAGATGCGATTACCTCTATAGCGAAAAGTTTGAGGATGCACTGTTGATTTTGAAAGCAAGGTCAGAATCGCTAAATTTAAATTACAGACCGTTTGATCCGGGAGCCTCCCAAACTTGTGCCTTATGTAATTTAAATGAGGTGGAAAATATTGTACATTTTATTGGAGTTTGCCCGATTTTGGCGCCTTACAGAGTACATTATTTAAAAAAAAGAATCCTATCCACAGATGAGGTCTGTTTTATTTTGAACGGAGACAACTGGCAGAATTTGATTAATTACTTAAAAGAGGCACTGCAATGTAGGAAGGCACTTGTTGACGAGTTTAATTATTGATCTTTGTTTTTTCAATTTTTATATTATTTTTTAGCTGCAGGAGGGTTATCTGATTGTATAAGATAAAGAGGAGAAAAAGAGAAAGGAAGAGTGAATAAATAAATTTCTCTTTTGTAAAAATGCAACTCGGCAGACGGATATTTCCATTGCCATTAAGAGTTTTTTTTATTCTTTTTATTTTTATAAGGAATTTGATTGTTTATTTCGTTTTTTATCTTTTTACTTATTTTTGTGTTTATAAGAATCTTTTGGCAATAAACTCTATTATTATTATTATTATTATTATTATTATTAATCTGTAATAATTTATAATCTTACATTTTGGTATCATTAGTCGTAACAATTAATTATGAATCTTTATTATATTAATAATTACTTATATTCATATTAAGTATTAATCACTTATTTTATAATGGTTTAATGTTTCTTTTGTACGTATATTTGTATTTTGAGTTAACTCCTTGCTGGATGTTTATTGTTTTCTTTAATCAATAAATAAAATAATAATAATGTACATTAATATCAACGATTATCAAAAAAATACATTTTCGTGGACTGAATAGAGGCAAAGTGGATACTTCGGTTCTTTAGAGAATAGAGATCTTTACTTTTAATTTGATGCGTTATAAGTGCGGCTTTGATTTCACTTATTGTTAATGTCTTAAATTTTAACCTCTAAAATGTATGTAGTTGATCGAAGCCAAGTTTTTGATCTTCAAATACTTTTTTAAACTAATGAAAAAATGACAGTATCTTTTCTTTTCCAGAAAATATTACGGTGCAATTAGAATAACTACGACGAAATGCTGCTAACAGATCTCACTAATTACAGCATCTGTATTCCAAATACAAGCTAGCCATGAAGTAGCATTTAAAGTGGACAGCAGCGCTCAACGATAAACAAAGAACATTTCAGTTTGTGATGAAGTGTTGAATATAAATCAGAATTTCACGTAGCTTGCACATGTTCGCGTTGAACTAACACGGCCACAGATGACCGTCCCCTTAAGGAGAACCTAATTTGTGTTGGTGTCCCATTTTCATAAAGCCTGGTTCTCTGGCTTTTCTCTGAATCATTTATTAATTAAATTATTCTGAGAAGAAGTAAATGGGGCAATTAAATTAAATTTTTGTCCTAAAAAAAAATTAGCCCAACAAACGTTGTCTTAATTAAAATAACAATTCATTTTTAAAAGACAGATATTACAGTTGAAATTAACTCTTTACCATGGCTGAACATTATCTTGAAATTTTATAAAACAAGATTATTTTAGATTTTTGTTAACTGCAATTACTTACTTGTGGTAAAATGAAATTTAGCTCTAAAACCTCGGGCATGCCTGGACGAATGTATTGCGGTAAACCTTACAAGTAACCGTGGACCGTTGGACATAATTGACTTTGGTATGGTGACACCGCAATAGCTGTCGATTTTCTCCATTCTACCGTCAAGAATGACGAAAGCGACAACTCTGTCAACACCTTCGCAACTGTAACAAAATAATTTTAACTATGGTAAATATAATCGTTAATTTTGTTGTTATTGTTTAAATGCGTGTAATAAATGCACTTTGGAAGGGATTAGAATTATTCCTCTTACTAGTTAGATTACTTCGATAATTGTAAGTTAAAGTTGTATCCTTATACAAAAAGATCAAATCAAGAACAGAACTGTAGGAGACCACAGTTTTACTCAAAACAAAAGGTGTACTTAAATGCAACTGATTACGTAGATATTAGGTTTACTCGTAGATTCCGTGATGATAGTGCTCCCCGCGCAGGTATCACCGAAAATGTCAACGGATATTTTCTGATAGTCAACCTTCTCAGAAACTCTAAGGAAACAGGAAAATGCAACTGCAATACTGGCAATGAACAAGTGACTGAAAAATATAGTCTTAATTTCAGATTTGCCTGTAATAACGTGTCATTGAGGAAGAATCAGTTTGCTATCCTGTCAGATAAAATAAAGATAGTTCATCGGGAAGTGGGTGTTACTAGCGCTATAGATTCAAATAGATACCTTCTTTTTTTTATAGAGAGCTTAATGTTAATGCTTGTCTATTTTTCTTGTTCAACTCAGTCTGTACATAGACAAACGGTTGACATGGAATCCCCCCACACTAGACTGAAAAGACAAGAAACTAACCAACGCTACAAAACTTCTCGCCAGACTACTTGACAAACGATCGAAACTCAACCTACACAGCAAAAGACTCTTATATCTACTGTTACAGCGACCTATTTGGTCATACGGCATCGAAGTATGGGGATCGACTAAGCGTTGCAACTCTCTACTTCTCCAGACATTACAGTCAAAAATACTTCGCGAAACTTCTTAACGCTCCGTTCTATGTATCTAACCTCACCATCCTTAATGACCTCAAAAATCCCTTTCATTACAGATCTTGCTAACACTCGTTTTCTCAAATTTCATTCCTCTACAGCAGCTCGTCCTAACCCACTCATAGAACACCTACCTACCTTCTTCCACATCACCAGCTAATCCTCTAAGAAGATTGAAGAGAAAATGACCTCGCGATGTACTCTCATCATGAGAGCAGTTTAGCAAGAGCACGATAATGGAGTGCCACCACTGAGTGCCTTCTCCTATCCATATTCATGCCATTGTTATAATTATATTTCCTTGTTGCAACAGTAGTTGCAGTTTCGTATTTCAATGAAAGATTTTTAAAAAAAGTCAGTCTACAACATTAAATTTAAAAGAATTACGATGAGAGGCGAATTACTCTATTTTGAATTTTACCCCTTGGGTTGACAGGGAGGTAGAGTTGTGCTCACTATGCAATTTAAAGACCAGAGAGGACCTAGTTTATTTTTTGGCTATTTGTCCTCTCTTCGCAGAATTTAAAGTGCGAATCCTTGCCTAACTTAAGAGAATTTTTAAACTCTACTAACTGTCTAAATCTTATTAATCATGCTCGCTCTGCCTGGTTGTATAGATACCAATTGATTCAAGAATTTAATTATTAGATTATGAAGATGTACATGCACATTAATTTTATTTGTGTTTTTGTGGCTTTATTTTTAATTTTCTCTTGACTTTCCCCGTGAATGTTTATTATTACTTCGTAGAGAAAATTTTTCTTATTGTATTTATAAAATAATTGTGTTCTCTTTTCCTCATTAGTGATGATTTTTGTTTAGTTCTACTCTCATTTCTATTGAGTCATTTTTTGTTTTATTTCTACCCAATTATTATAAAAAGCACCTGACTTCTGGCTGACGGACTACCAAGCCGTATACGCTTTTGTTTGGTGTTTTCCATTCTAAAGTTTGTAAATTAATTTCAATAAAGGGTCTTCTTCTTCTTCTTCTTCTTCTTCTTCTTCTTATTATTATTATTATTATTATTATTATTATTATTATTATTATTATTATTATTATTAATTATCGTTATTATTATTATTATTTACTTGCAATGAACATAGGTAAAGTTAGGAATGAAATTGCAATCAATTAAAACTTTTTGCCTAATATTCTTTTTGTTGACAGGCGCAATTTAAGTCAAATCAAACTAATGACTTAAAAGGTCTTTGACGAAATCATTTGCCGTGCATACTGACGTCTCGTCAACGTCATTTTAAAGTGAATACATGGAAAGGCATTTTTAAAATTTCTTTTCTTTCAACAGAAATGGTAACACAGAAAGAAGTTTCAATATTATTTATTAGTCACGTAACTGCAAATGCTGCACCAAAATTACGATGAAGCCACCAATAGCCCAGAAAACTGTTTAACAGGCATCAATCTGATAGGTGGTAAGTCTCTTGGTGTGCTAAAAAATTGATCCATAAAGTCGCTCAATCTAAAATCTTCTTTATATTTATATACGGCTTTATTTCAGAATGCATTTAGGAGACACCTTGAATAAGACCCTTTATTATTTATTTATTTTATTTTTTTACCCGCATTCTGTGACAGAATGTGTTCCTTACTTTAGATAGATAGATAGATTAAACTAGGGCGGCCTCAAGGCCTACGCCACTGCGACCCCTTTGGATCTATTGTGGCTCCCCACACTCTAAAGCTCACCCTCCAGACCTGTCCTTTTAATCAGACTCTTAATTCTGGAAAGCGGCTTCTGGGTAAAGCTCACAGGCCTTGATTTTTCCTCCCCGAGAAGTAACATTCTTAGCCATAAGAGCCCCTCGCACTGACACAACACGTGCAGTGCCGTTTCCTCCTCTTCCTGGCAGTACCTGCAAAGGCTATCATCTGCTAGGCCCATGCGATGCATGTGTTTTCTGAGCCTGCAGTGGCCAGTTAATAAGCCTACAATTATCCTTATAGCCCTACGGCCTTGACGGATTAATTCTGCAGTCAGCCTCGGCGAATAGCCTTTAATGAACTCAAGCCACCACTCTTGAGACCTACTCTGCACCCATAAGTTAATGGCCGCAGTCTTCACACACTTGGGAACCTCAAAACAAGGCTCCGGGCCAACGAAGTTTCCCGCAGAGCCTTCCCGGGCCAATAAATCTACCGCTGCGTTTCCCTTATGACCTGAATGACCAGGTACCCAAACCAGAAAGACCTTATTTTGGTCACTAATTTCCTCCAGGGCACCCAGACAGTCCCAAACCAGCCTTGAGTTGACCTGGTAGGAACTAATAGCTCATAGAGCAGCCTGACTATCCGAGAAAATTACGACCTTAGAATTAGTTATTCCTCGTCCGACAATCTCGGTAGCACAGAACCTAATTGCAGCTTGCTCAGCCTGAAAAACTGTAGCTAGTTTTCCTAGGCTAACCGAAAAGCTACATTTCGGCTTCACCCCGTACACTCCCGCTCCCACACCCTCCTCCATCTTGGAGCCATCAGTGTACCACATCGGATCTCCCACCACTGGGGGTCCACGTCTCCATGCCACCCGGTCCCCAATGCAGACTTTGAAAGGCTTGTCGAAGTTATATTTGGGAGTCATAAAATCCGAAGGCAGGCCCAGTCCTTACCTTAATTTGATGTATATGAAATCCATTATTAGAAACAATGGATCCAAATTTCTGTTTACAGTTTATCTCAAAGCTTAAAATTATTCTTTTTCCAGACATTACGAAGAATTCCTTATTTTCAAGGAAGCAGCTAAGTTTGAAAAGCCTAAAAAAAAAACCTCTCTTGGTTTAAAAAAAAAAAATAAAGTGACGTGAAATGAGAGAAAGAAGGTTATGCATGAAATGTGTGGAATTTCATTACAATGTACCGTCTGAATAATATGTAAGAAAAATGTAAAGGCAGTCTAAGTATCAGATTTCTTCCTAACTTTGTAGAAATGAAAGCAAATCTTAGCCACAGTTGGACACTTGGCTGTAAAATTTAATAATACACAAGAAAATGTTTTTAATTCTTACAGTGGATAGCAGTAGGGATGTGGAGGAATTAGTAACGCTTAGCTGGTATTCTGAAGGAGTTCTCATGCAACGCATCATAACAACGTAAGACTCCTTTACTTTCAGAACTAGTTCTTTATTTTCGCACCCTATCTGGAAGAACTCTTACTCAAATATCATTTGTCTTATTATAAACTTTAAATACAGAAGTAGGTTGAGCAGACTTCATGGGCTTTTTGTCCAAAGTGGTTCTGACATGTTAAAAATTCATTAAGTAGAATTTTTTGTTTCGAAGCTTTTGTTTAACTATTTTCCAGATAGAATGAAAGAAAACAAAGCCTATATGGGCAGTCACAATATCCAAACAATACCAAACTAACTGATTGGCACGTCCTACACCCCATTAATCACCTTTCCAAACAAAGGTTACCCACACTATTTTATCTCAATATTTCACTCAAACATATTTTTTCCGTATTTATGATTTATTGTTCTCAATTTTTGCACTTTCTCATAAATGTTAATAAGTTACCTCATCGCTAAGTCGAAACTCGTAAATCACCATCTTTTACTTGGTCTTTTATAACTTGAAGTAGGCCTACATAGTTACTTTTATGGTATCATCGATGTCGAAACATTTTTGCTCCAGATCTGCTTCTCTTTCCTTCATGATAACTAGTCTCTGCCTCTCCACATATTCCTTATCAGAATTCACTGCCAAACCAATTCAGGCTATCTCTCAGACGGCATTCTTCTTTTAAATCAGCGTTTCCCAACCTTTTTTTGGCTCGCGTACATCATGCCAAATTGTACTACTCCGTAAAAATTATTGTATTTCGTGAAATTTGTCTTACGAGGGCATTATTTTACAGATACAATGTATCTGTTACAAAGGAGTTCAAGTTCATGTTCACTTTACAAACTTTGTAAAGTGTAAGATCTTAGTTTTAAAACTTTTTTTAAATAATTAAAAATTGTGTAAGTATTTTTCTCTTCAAAATTATTAATTATTTTACAAAGTTCTTCTTTCGGATTATTATATTTGTGCCCAAATCTTCTAAATTAATTTCTTTTAAGCATTCAACTGCCTACCTCTAAGTACCAATTAAATTTAATGATGCTCGGATAGAGCTTACTCATTACAATCAGTCTCTTTAAGCAGATTTTGGCTTAGTTTTCATTCAAGCTCTGTCACATGATTTTCTTTATCTTTTATTGATAATGATGTAGCTTTTCCTAAATTTTCTTTATAGAAGGAGTTTGAAATTTGAAGGATTTTATGTCCGCCATTATTGATTATTTTTCGAGTACCACCAACGAGCAACTCGCTGGTTACCACAGGTTGGGAAACGCTGTTTTAAATTACTGAACCATCCTAAACTTCTTTTTTTTTTAATCTTTTGAGCCGCTGATTCTTCGACACCTGACGGAACACAAAATTACTTATTTTGTTCCATTCTTGTTTTCTTTAGACACTCTTTAGAGTGATCAATTCTTCCACTTCTTCCTCTGCAAGGCTTTTTTTTTTGAGTAGGAAAACAGTTTACTGCCCTATACTTTTATCTTTTTTATAAGTAGCCCTGTTCTACAGCAGAGTGCACAGAGTAATGCATTCTCCCAATCTCTTTCAGTGACGTCTATAATACTGTCCACCCTCAGCTTTATCAGTAGCTCTATAATGCAACATAAACGAAGAACTTCTTTATTGGAAAATCTAGTTAGAGGTTCGGTTCGCTTTGATGGATAAATCTTTGCTTTATCCGTCACAGAATACTTTTATTGTATCCCTTGCCGGTTTTAGAAATTCATGAATAGAAATAGATGAATCAGTCACTTATGGGTCAATCTCGCACTATACTTGCAGACTTAGTAAAAAAACAAAAATACAAATAAACACTACCAGAGTTGGCAAAATGTATTGCTAGACGAAAGGGAAGTCAAAATCTTTACACAAGACTGATATTATTCTTAATAAAATCTGGTGAAATGAATCATGGTCAGAGGTACAATAAACAATACGTGCTATGACGAATAGAATATAGGAATGTAAAGCCTAAAAATAATCATGATATAGCAGAGAATTTCTTTCTGCTTTATCCAAAAAAGCATTTGGACAGTTGAATCCACAAAGCGTGTTGCTAAAAAGACCAAACTCACACGAACAGTCTCAAAAGCTTTCCGAAGTATTAAGGAATTGTTGGGTCCATTTTTAGAAGATTGCAGATGGATTGTCCAATTTCCTTCTATTCAGCTTCATTTTTCAGCCTAACTAAACTGTATCTCAAGTATTTTAGTGCCTGCATTTAAAATAATTTTTTGTACATCAATTTGATTCAGTGCATGACCATCGTGGTAAATGGTAGAATTATTAGAAAACACGCAAAAGTAGAATTACAAGGTACATTTGATACGTTACAACATTCGCCCTTTCTTTGTCGAGAAAGAGTATCTCCGCCATTAAGAAGATGAATGAACATTGCCCATTCTACCACTTTGAACTAGAAAATTAGATCAGTTATTCAATCAATGCGCTGCAATTAAATAACTAATTTAAACTCATTTTCAAGGAAATATTTTGATATTATTTAAATTTTAAATACTAGCTCAGTAGTTGCCCGCTACCTTGGACTTTACTTAGACCGAAGACTTTCTTGGAACCCCCACTCTAGACTATAAAGAACAGAACTAATCAGACGCTATCAACTACTTAAAAGACAGAAAGATCAAAACTCCCTCTAGACAACAAAAGACTAATTTATACTTCTATTTTGAAACCCATCTGGGCGTATGGAATAGAGCTGTGAGGTTCAACCAAACGCAACATACCTCCAAAGGATTCAATCCCTTCAATCTAAAATACTTCGAACTATTGTACACGCTCCATTTTATCTCTCCAACCTGGACTATACACACTGACCTTAACATTCCTTTTATCACCGAAGTTGCTAAAACACCGTACAGAAAACTCCACTTCAACCTGCAATCACATATAAATCATCTAGCTAAAAAAATCTTTCTTCAAGAACTCTTCCTGATAACCCGGACAAGACGCCTTAAGAGACAGTGGCCTTGTGATCTCCTCTCAAGTGAAGAGAGTGACTAATAGCCTAATACTAACTTTTTCATGATATAATAGAAAGTAATAAATTAACTTCACTAGTAAATATTCAATTTAATAAAAACTTAGAATCAAGTTTTGCCGTGTCCAGAGAAAAAAAATAGTAAATTTATTTGCAACACGCTTATTAAATTCTCAGCCTTTACCCAAATGCAGTTTATCCGGCTCATAAATTTAAAAATATGTAAATCTAAATCATAGAACTTCCTGCCTCTAGATACCATTGCGTAAACAACACATTGCTAACAAAGAAGTCGTAAACAGAGCGAGAAATATGCGATTCGTGTAGTTTCATGTGGAAACTAGATATATGTTCTGGATATATGTTTACATCATAGTTCCTACTGAGTTTGCATTATAAATTGCATTAAGCCAAAACTAGTTGGATTAGATGTAATTTGTTATTTTATGAATGAATAATGTAAGCACATAAAACGTAATATATCAATGGATGTGAAATTGAACATAATTTACTTACTCCTTAGGCAGTTCGTTTGGTGCAAATAGAGAGAAATCTGTGAAGACCAGCTGTATTCTCTCTCGACCGCTGCCAATGAACTCATATTGACAAGTTGTCTTCGGCGGGTATGGTCCAGGAAAACCTGGCGAAGTAATGCTGCCATTTTTCATTATATCGCTATTTAATTTCACGTCACAACTTGGTCCTGAAAATGAAAAGGAAAATTACATTAATCTCAAATATTCATTAACAGCATACTTAAAGATAGATTCAATTTTTTATTAAAATCTGCTTAAGAAACGTCTGGCATTTAATCTCTGCATCATATACGAGGTCTGTAAATTAAGTAACGAGACTGATTTTCTTAAATTTTTTTGTTCAAAAAGAATTACAATTCTATATTGTCACCTTCAAAATAACTTTCCTTCTGAAGCCACACAGCGCTGGAGACGTTTCTGGAGAAAAAAGTCACAAGGACTTAAGTCAGGTGGGTTTGAGTGCGACCCAGAAACCAAGCGCCAGAGCATGGAGTGGCACACTTCAACCTCTCCAAGGCCGAAAAAAGCAAGGATGGCGAAGTCGAAGATCAAATGCATGCTGATTTGTTTTTTCGATATCCACGGAATCGTCCACAAAGAGTTTCTACCTTAAGGTCAAACGGTCAATCAACACTTTTACCGAGAGGTTCTTGAAAAACTTCGAAAAATGGTCATTCGTGTGAGACCAAACATCAAGAACAAGTGGGTGTTGCATCACGATAATGCTCCTTGTCACACAGCAATTTCAATAAACGAGTTTTTGGCCCAGTAAAAACATTCCTGTGGCTCCTCAGCCTCCTTATTCGCCTAACTTGGGACCTTGTGACTTTTTTCTTTTCCCGAAGTTGAAAAATCACCTCAAGGGAACTCATTTTGGGGACAGTCGAAAACATTCAAACGGCTGTAACCGACCAGCTGAAGGCTATTCCAGTATCGGAGTTTCGAGCACTGCTATGAGGAGTGAAAGAAACGTCTCCAGCGCTGTGTGGCTTCAGAAGGAAGTTATTTTGAAGGTGACAATATAGAATTGTAATTCTTTTTGAATAAAATTTTTTTAAAAAAATCAGTCTCATTACTTAATTTACAGACTTCGTACTTTCGAAACCACAAATAAGCAAAAACTGTTGCAATTGCATAGTTTCTCGTTTCGCTAATAAAAATAGTTACTGTTCTAGGCTTGAAAAGGTAGTCTTTTTATTGAATAAGTTTGTTAGTCTTTTGATCGACAGCACGATTCTCGGAACCTCTGCGAGTGATGAAACTCAGAATAAATACAGTCAACAAAAAAGTTGGACAAACAGAAAATATAGAAACTTACTTAGCCCTTTGAAATGAGGTTCTTCAGTAAAGAAGAATCAATTGTATTGACTAAAAATGATAACAATGTAATCACGTAAGACAATAATAGAACTGTAATACTACGTACTTCAATCTTTCAGTTAAATTTTAATACTTCACTATTTAGACAGCGTAAAGGACTCTAATATGTAGAAAAACGCCGCGGGGAAGCGATTATACAGCATTATCATAATTACCACTCCACTGCTGAAGTTTCTTTGGTTACAATGCTCAAATTGGTTTAGCGCTTTCCAGTACTTCAGAAGATTGTAAAAACAGTTTATTCTTTTGTTGAATTATTCAAATAAAGCAAAAAATAATGTTAATGGTTTAATGCAAATTTAGTACAAGAAATAAACTTTTCAAGCTTATTTTTGGGAACTTTAGGACAAAGACATCATTTCATGCTGTTTACAATCCATTATTTAGTAATTTTCAATATTTTGATTATTCTCTGATCTTACAGTTTCCTAAAATAGGAAGTATGATTAATCTGTGTAACGTTTTGTGCAATGTGCAACAAAATTGAACATTGTAATTACTCTATTGTATCTGTCCCATTGTCATTACCAAAATTCCCGTGTAAGTCCCGCTATATCTGTATATACAGGGTGATCCAAAACGCACCAATCGCTTATAAATTTTTAGGAAAGCGGAATTTCGAAAAAACCCACTATATGTTTTTTTAAGTCTAGTTTTCAAATTTTCCACCCCAAATGCTGTATCTTTATTTTTGGCGGAGTTACGGCCAAAAACCCACTTAAGGTTTCATAAGGACCACTGGTTTTGACAATGATTTTGAAAACTACATAAAAAATTGTGAAAAATGACGTTGACCCCGTTTCGTTAAAAATATCTTGCCAGGGATGGGCGGGTGTTGGTCTAGTGGTCATGAGCATGGTTTTGTAAGTGGGAGATTGCCAGTTCGAATCCCGCGGGTGCAGTCATTCACAATACTTGATACATCATAACACTTTTTTAAAATAAAATGTAGTCATACGTGGGATTCGAACTGGGGACCTCCCACTTACAAAGCCACGCTCTTGTTCACTAGACCAACACCCTGGCAAGATATTCTTACCGTAATCATAGGTCAAGAAGTCTTGCATACTGGGTGCATTAAAATGATGTGATGATTACTTTTATTAGATGATAAAACAAATTTATCCTGATTCTCCCATAACCATTACATTCTCTACATTCTTTAAAATCTTCAGTAATTATTATTATTTTACTTTGCGTCAAAAATAACATTTTTTGCAGTCAGAGGACCTTCCAAAACGTGTATTTCTGGTGGAAAATTAATATTGTAAACCGTACACGAATAGAAAAAATTGTAACTTTGATCTTAAATATCTCGACTAATATTAGGGATATCGAAACGGGATTAACGTCATTTTTCATAGTCTTTTATGTAGTTCTCATAATCATTGTCAAAACTAGTGGTCCTTATGAAACTTTAAGTGGGTTTTTGGCCGTAACTCCGCCAAAAATAAAGATACAGCATCAGGGGTGGAAAATTTGAAAACTAGACCAAAAAAAAACATATAGTTTATTTCGTTGGTTTTTCGAAATTCCGCTTTCCTAAAAAGTTATTAGCGATTGGTGCGTTTTAAATGGTTCATCCTGTATATATCTGCTTCTCCAGTTCTGGCTCTTAGTTTCTGTAACTCAACCAACCCACATAGCCACGTAAGTTTTCAATAATTATAAAGAATTTATTGTATTTTATTTTAATATTACTGATTTTCTTTGTTACTGAATCTCTAAATTGTTTGTATTTGTGTGTTTGTAATATCCAGGCCCTGAAGAGGACAATAGATTTGTCGAAACGTTGGCAAAAAGACGAGTTGTTTTTTATTTGACCGATTCCTCGCCAATCTTGAATCCTTAGTTTAATAATTTACAGTCACGAAGCCTATATATTCCTATTAAGCACTAAACCTAACTTTTTGTATTTGTTTCTTTCTCTCAATTTGTATTTTATTGTTTAAATTCTCTGTTGTTGTAATATCAACTCTTTTTACAGAGCGATTCCCTTATAGCAACTATAAATTGAGGAATGAACTGGAAAAACGAAGACAACGGTCAGAGCTAAATTTTTCATGAAACTTGCTTTCGAGCTCCTCGTTTCGAGTACTAAAAGTGCCCTACACATAGCAGGCTTTTCTTTTTTTTTTTTTTGGAATTTAAAAAGCTAAGTAGTGTTAACTTAATAATGTACAGCGTAGAATGGAGTCCACCTAGTATGATGGTAGATCACAATTACATTCTAGGTTGGAGGTTATAACCTACATTCTGCAAAACTCTTTACAAGCCACATATTATTTGAAAAGACTATTTCTTGGACATAGCCGATTCATTTTTCTTTTCATAATTTTATTCCTGATGAATCACGAACTATGACAAAGAACTGAAATATTCGAGTTCTTGACCTGCAAATGTCTGATATGTGCAAATGGCAATTATTATACTGGAATCTCAGTAACATTAAATCTATGTATCATCGCAAAAGACATGCATAAAGTACTTATTTAGTTATGTAATTTAATGAGATGAAATAAAATAATATACTATAATGCAACGTTCATGAAATAAGATTGAATAAATGCAGCGGGAAAGACACATTCATTAAAAAGGGTTATGAAGTTCGAAATTGAAAAAAAAAAAAAATATTATTTTAATTAAAAGCAACTAAAAAAAAAGTGAAGTTGCAAGAAACCCATTAAGCCTTTTTATTTGCAAATGGCTAAAGCTTGGTAGGCTACTTAACTCTTTGTTTCAATACTTTTAACACTAGCCTACTCTTAAGCCTAAAATATTCCTTTTTCTTGCAACCATTTACTGAGAGTTTACAGTTGGTAAGCTACTTACAGTTTCTATTGGGTATATAAAGACAATATACACTGCTCTTTCAAACAATATCCAAACACAAGCAATTCTATGTTTAAAATAAATTTAAAAAGTACTTAAAATGGAAATTCTTATTTTTGGTACTTTTTTATATTTACATGTTGCCAATAGGCAGTTGTAAAGTAAATAAAGATAGTTATAGAGAATATTATAATACGGTATTATGTTTGTTTTATATTATGTATTATACAAAGAAATACCTATTTTTCAGGCAAGCCTTCCTAATTAGGTGTCGTGAACGGGGGCAACAAGAAAACGTACTTTACAATTTAATTATCACATTATCTATTAAATAAAATCCAAGGCCTAGACCGAGAATCGAGCCCAGTACCCACAATACAGATTAACTTAGCGGCGGTAGCCTTTAATCGCTCAGCTATCGTGGTGGGGTCATTTATACATACGAGGGTCGTTTGAAAAGTCCGTGCAAAAATAAAAACTACTTAATTTTTTGGTGCAAACCTTTTTTATTTTTCAACATAGTCTCCTTTTAGGCTTATACACTTCGTCCAACGCTGCTCTAGTTTGTTGATCCCTTCCGAATAATAGGATTTGTCCAAGTCTGAAAAATAGCCATTCGTTTCTGCAATCACCTCCTCGTTTGAATAAAATCTTTTTCCCGCCAGCCATTTCTTCATATTGGGGAACAAATAGTAGTCCGAGGGAGCCAAGGCTGGAGAATAGGGGGGATGTGATACGAGTTGGAACCCTATTTCCATTAATTTTGCGACCACAACTGCTGAGGTGTGAGCTGGTGCGTTGTCGTGATGGAAAAGGACTTTTTTGTGGGCCAATCGTGGGCGTTTTTCTTGCAGCTCGGTTTTCAAACGGTCCAATAACGATGAATAATATGCACCTGTAATAGTTTTACCCTTTTCCAGATAGTCGATGAGGATTATTCCTTGCGAATCCCAAAAGACAGTCGCCATAAACTTTCCGGCCGAAGGAAAGGTCTTCGCCTTTTTTGGCGCAGATTCCCCCTTGGTAACCCATTGTTTAGATTGTTCTTTGGTCTCAGGAGTGTAGTAATGTATCCATGTTTCATCCACAGTGACGAAACGACGCTTAAAGTCCTGCGGATTCTTCTGGAACAGCTGCAAACCGTCCTTGCAACACTTCACACGATTTCGTTTTTGGTCAAGCGGGAGCAATCGCGGCACCCATCTTGCGGATAGCTTTATCATGTCCAAATGTTAATGCAAAATATTATGTACCCGTTCATTCGAGATGCCCAAAGCACTAGCAATCTCACGCACCTTCACTCTTCTGTCATCCATCACCATATCATGGATTTTATCAATGATTTCTGGAGTAGTAACCTTAACAGGGCGTCCAGAACGTTCAGCGTCACTTGTGCCCATATGGCCACTCCGAAAATTTTGAAACCACTTATAAACTGTTCTAATCGAAGGTGCAGAGTCACCATAATGTTTATCAAGCTTCTCTTTAGTCTCCTGAGGCGTTTTGCCTTTCATAAAGTAGTGTTTAATCAACACACGAAATTCTTTTTCGTCCATTTTTTGAAAATCACTCGACTTCCTCGATTCAAACGAATGCCAAACACAAAGAAATAGACCGATCTGGCTGAAACTTGGTGTATGTTCTTCCAAGAGATGCTACTAACTAAACATAACCTCGATACGCGCCAGTAGTGCTATCTCTCTGACTTTGCATGGACTTTTCAAACGACCCTCGTATGTTCCGGAATTAATAATTTTATAGGCTACTGGTCTGGATATTGGGATGTAGGTTCTTGTTTCAATTTATATCAAGAATGAACTCAGTGCCCAGCGAACTTAAGGCTCTAAATGCATAAAATCAAATTTGACTTCAAGACCTACATGTTCGATTAAGACTCAATACAAACATTTGGTACGATTGCAACAATTATTCACTCTAAGGAGATTTGACAGAAAAGAAGGAAAAACTAAATAAAAAGAAGATAAATTTTAAGAGGAATTTCAAAACAGAAAAAGGTAAATAACAGCGTTGAAAGTGAGATCCATACACACTTAACACTGCATTGCCAAATCAAAAAAATAGGAATGGTCTCTGCATCCCACATCTCATAGCAGCAAAAACTTGTAGCGAATTGGGTAATTTCCGATCTGTGTCAACAGCGCACTGTAATTGAAAAAATAGTGAAAGTAATTACAAAAAATGAAAAAGTCAATCAGGGTTCTAGAAAATACTGAAATTACTGCGATCCTAAGTTGAAGTTGATTCCTTCTGCGTGAAATGTTAAAGCCGATTTGTGGACAGCGCCAAAATTTGTATTTTCGTTCTTAATTCCTTTTCTTTCTCATCCTTTAATGCAAATTTGATTATTAAATTTGAAATCAATACAAAAAAAAAAAATTTTGGAGTCAATATGACTCCACGTTGGCATTAACTGACTAAGTTCGAGCATTAGCAATGCATTGTTAAAGACCAATCCTGACCATGAATGACTCTAAATGGATAATTACTTTTTGTTTGATTATGCACTACTATTAGAAGGAGTTTTCTGTACCAAAAACAGAAATTATTAAGTAATGATATTGACAATGATATGTTCATTATTAAAGTAATTTTAAAGAAGCGATTGATCTAAAACGGCCAGAACGATGTCAAAATTAGAAACAGTTTATTGTATCTTGGTGGCAGAAGAAGTAGGCAGCGCTGTTACTAGAACGTGCAAACAAAGAAAAACAATTACATTCAGGATGAAACTGAAGGATAAAACAGGATAAATGAAAAATGATTAATTACTAGTTCTGCAAGAAATTACAGGATAAATGGAATGATTAAAAGTTGAGAGAAGATGTTGAGGATTATTGTTAAATTAGATATTTCCGTAAAATGAAGGCAGAGAATCTAGATATCGATTGCCAACTAAATCGAAACTGATACGATTCTGTAACAACCTTATCTATATAATTAAACAAGTATAATCTCCAGCTACTGCCCGCATGTTTGCGGTAATCTAGGTTTTCCAGTCTTTCATAGCTCTAAAACATTTCCGTCATTTAATTAATGAATCACGTGTAATTATTTTATCATTTATACATACATTTAAGTCATGCTCACCAAAGAAACCCTAAAAAGGAGTCGACAGTTGAAAATAAAACACTCGTTGAACCAAACAAATCCTTCCACTCTAATGTCTTCACCAAGAATTTCAGAAGAACACTGCTCAAAATTAAAAGAAGCTGATTGGATACTAATCAAATCCAATTTTCTCTCCAAGGAAGAGCCCCACATAAAACGTGCAGCCCCAAGATAGAGATAGCCCCTCTCTGATGCCGACCCTCCATGCCCCCAGTGAGGATTCATCCACCTCCTTACATCAACTCGTCAACTCAGAAAAGAGTCAAGGAATGATAGTCTGCTATTTCTCGACCCCAGAAAAAGATTTTTTTTCTGCTCAATAAAGTAATTATATTTAAAAATCACGTCACACCTTTCTGCCAAAGAAATGACAGTTATGTCATTTTTATCACAGAATATGGTTTAAACTAATTTTATTTGGGACATAAAGCAGAGGCACGTCGCTTAGGGAAAACCTTGACAGCAAATAATTAGAGAAAATGTTGAAATATTTAATTAATGAATGGAAACGACTGTAATTTTCGTAAATACTTCATTAGAGTGAGATGGCGCACGTCACCACTATCATACAAAAGACTTGGACGCTAGAAATAAATGAGTGGCAGTTAAGCCAAGCAGTTTTAGGGCTGCTGCTGAAAAGTCAGTTCTATAACATGTTAACAACCGCTTACAGAATTTGAGCATAGCTTTTTTTAAGATTACAAAGAAGCCACTGATAAAAGTGCATGGAAATTCTTGCTAAATACTTCAGCCCTAAAGAGAAAAGTATTTTACTTTCATTTCACTCGTTCTCAAGACAAACAAGAACTTTAAAGTTAATTGTTCTGACAGAAATTTTACGAGTTTAATATTTAAAAATAGAAGTATTGAATTCCAAATCTTTATTGTACAAAATACAAATTGAGAAACATAACCACGTACGAGTGGAAAATAAATACATTTTTCTAAAACTAAAAACGTTTTTCTCTAATTTTGTTTCCAGGTTTTTGAAGATTTTCTTTGTCAAAAATTTTCCATTCCAGACTTAAACCCCCCCTTAAAGAACCTCTTCAGATTGATCTTGGTAAGTTAATAAGTTGCCCAAGATAAACTTGTCAACCCATTTCAATTTTCTGTTTTTCGATTTTATACATGCGGTTTGTTAGGGGGCAAAATGGTTTTTCTTTTTTTATTTAATTTTGTAATTTAAAATCTGTATACATTGTATTCAATCAGTAAATTGAAAAGTATGATGAACTGGTGCGGGAGGAGAGCAGGAGGAGAGAAACTACCCAGCGATAGCACCTTCTACAGGAGAAGAATGACGTTTAGGTCTTCAGGCTGCGAAGAAGTCGCGGGGCCATTGGCGATTCAGTCGGCGAGGAGGAGTATTAGGAATGTCAGAGGAAGCGAGAGACAGTACAAGAAAATTAGAGCTAGTCGAGTTGCCTTGGCGATTTGGTGTACCAATGGAATGTTGAGGTCGTTGTGAAGAGTGAGGTTAGTCACCGTAGAAAGGAGCGTCAGCTATCTGTCGGAGTAGTTTTGACTGAAATATCTGTACAGTCCGTATGTTTGTAGGTTTGGCTGAACCCCACAGCTATAGTCCCGTAAGTCCACATAGGTTTGAGAATAGTACTGTATATTAAGCGTTTGAGTTCAATGGGTAATTTGGAGCGTCCTCCAAGTAGTCTGTAAAGTAGTTTCACACTTTTTGTCATTGCTTGTCTTTTAAGTCTAGTGTGTGGGTTCCACCGTGAGTCGTTTGCCTATGTAGAGCCCAAGATAGCGCACCAGATCTTTATAAGGAAGAGGATTGCTGTTGAAGAGGACAGGTGGACAGGAGCCCCGCCGGAGAGTAAACATGGCATGCAGGCATTTCTGTGGGTTCATTTTAAAAATAAAATAATTTAATAAAATAAAGTAAAAAATGGCTTTTCAGTTTATTTCCAGCAATGCTGTTTTGTATAATGCATTCAATTTTTTTTTACATTATACTAAAACCATAGCAAAAACACTGTTTGAAACATTTAAATCAACAAAATAATAGAAATGCTACATTGCTGTTTTTTCCAAATGAATGTTGTAATTTTTTTAAAAAAATACTCTTTGCTCAACACAGCGAGCGATTATCTGAACGACCTGGTCTACATTAAAATAATCACATAATTATTATGGCTTTTTTAAATCGATATTTTACCCCAAAGGCTACAGCAAATTGTTAATGATTTCCTAAACTTCTTCTCTTAAAATAAAGGTACCACGTCCAAAAAATGGCTTCATCCATTTCATTACATGGTACTTTTCTGACTCTTAACCAAAACATTAAAAGACTTAAAACTTTACTAAATAAATCCACTTTTTCGTGAATAAATAACTTTTTTTATGGAAGTTGGCAAATACCCACTTTTTCCTGTAGAGGTGTTGAAGAGGATGAAAGCTTTTAACCTACATTTTTTGTTTTTTTTTTAACGCATCCTAAAGCCTTGGAAAAAATACTGGCTAGTGATCATGTACTTCTTTAGATAATACAGATGCCTGGGTTAGTGGTAGTGAAGCGTGGGTTTGTAAGGGAAAGATCTAGTAGTTCGAATCCCGGCTGGTAGCTACTATTTATTGGTTAAAAAAACGTAAAAAGTTTTTAATAAAATACGTAAAAAATATAATCCCGCGTCTCCTAACCTCGGCACCTACTTGGTATTTAAACTTTAAGCCTCTATGAAAAATAGGCGATATACTTTACATGCATACAGAAAAGAAATCCTATTAGTTACATTAATACCAAGCAACAAACAACTTTAATACAAGTAAAGAACTTAAAAAAAAAGCATTTTAACAATTTTAAATACTTATCACGCAACTTTTAAATCTTCTTAACAATTTTCAATTTAAAAAAAGTTAAGTATAAGGGTTGTTTAAACGACAAAATGTACACCAAATCAACTAGTATCTAACGTTTCATTCATATTTCAGCTGGTAAATTCAGCCTTTGAAAAAAGTTTAATTAAGTAATTAAGTTAAATTTGTTTACTAATTTTGTTCGTAATCTTTCTGAACTGATTTCATTCGCCTACTATTGGGTCATTTTATGCACTATTTCCTCTAAAATCTGTCTATGAACAATCTTTCTTAATTCCTTACAAAAGATATTAAAATAAGCAACAATGTGCTGTATTTTTGGAAATTTAATTTAAACGCTACCTTGGGCTGTACATAGGCAAACGACTCACGGTGGAACCCACACACTAGACTTAAAAGACAAGCAATGACAAAACGTGTGAAACTTCTTTACAGACTACTTGGACGACGCTCCAAATTGCCCTTAGAACTTAAACGTTTAACATACAATACTATCCTCAAACCTATGGTGGACTTACGGACTAGAGCTGTGGGGGTTCAGCCAAACCTACAAACATACGGACTGTACAAGACATTTCAGTCAAAACTCCTCCGACAGATAGTTGACGCTCCTTTCTACGGTGACTAACCTCACTCTTCACAACGACCTCAACATTCCCTTCATAGAGCAACTCGCCAAGACTAAATATCAAAAGTTCCACACTACTCTCTCGACTAGCTCTAATCCTCTTGTACTGTCTCTCACTTCTTCTGACATCCCTAATACTCCTCGCCGACTGAATCGTCAGTGGCCCTGCGACTTCCTTGTAGGCTGAAGACCATTATTACTCTCCTCTCTCCTCCTCGTATTCTCCTCCTCACATTCTCCTCTCTCCTATAGAGAGTGCTACCGCTGGGTAGCTTCTCTCCTCCCGCACCAGTTCATCATAGTCTTCTTATTTACTTATTGTATACTGTACGCAGATTGTAAATAACAAAATTAATTAAATAAAAAAAATAATAAACAACAGATATCATTTAAATAATTTTATTGCATTTTATTTTCATTAATAACATCCAATAGTCCTTTATGTTGAACCGTTTTCACCAGTGAATTATATATTTAAATATAAATATCTACCTCACTGCTCATCCCTAATTATCAAACACACAACACCACATTAAAACGGGCCAAAAAAATGCAGATCTCAACCAAATTTCAGATTCAAAGAAAATCCGGTCTTTTTAATCAAAAATTAGTCGCCAATTTAAAGAAAGCTCCATTTTATGTCTCAAATTACTCATGGCAGTGATTTGAAAATGTAAAATGTAACTGAAGCAGCACAAACTAAATAACGTAAAATTTTCTCCTCTATCTTCATTTCCACTTTAGTTGCCGTTGGCCTCTTGACCAACACCATCAGTGAAATACAACCAATTCCAGCGAGAGGGTTGCCAGTTGGCAGCTTCTCTCCTTCAGTAATGCAGACAAGAAGAATGCATTATCACTTTCACGTATTACATATTTCTCTGTAAATTGTGGACAGTATATAAATTACAAAAAAAAAAAAAAAAAAAAAAATACAAATATTATTCTCAACCAAACAACTTATGGGAAGAAGCTCAAATATCATCAGAATTAAAATATTTCAAGACCAAGAATAGAATAAATATTGGTCAAAAGAAGAAAAAAAGACACAAACACCCTTTGCAGGACCAAAGTTCGAACAAACTGCAGTAAATATTTGTGCAAACTGGGGGAAGGTGTTGGTAGTGGTCACGAAAGCGGATTTGTAAGTCGTAGATCCCCAGTTCGAATCCCGTGTGTAACAACTACTTTTTATTTGCTAGAAAAACAAAAGAAATAGCAGTGAAGTATGTGCTTCCGGCCCCTCCATGATACCAAATTGGTAGTTTGACGTTAAGCCCACCCTTATAAAATAGGCGATTTACTTCACTATTTTTTGCAAACTATTCTGTAAACTATTTGTAAACAAGTTCTGGAGAAGACAAGTTTTCACTCTAAATGGCCAAACGTTCTAAGTAAACGTTTTAATTGACTGCCCCAACCCAAACGAAAATGTGCTATTACCTAACACTATCCTACTCATATTACTTCATTAAATGGAACTAAATACAATACCCTAACATACAGTGGAACCAGAAAGGTCAATGTAAACCTCGTGCCTATCCACACTGTAACCTGAATCCCTATCTCTGCTTAGTGCACACAATCTGAATGTATCTCTCTTTGTTTAGCTCTGTGTTTACGCTGTGGAGCGTCACTAAACGTCGCTGCTGTATGGGATGAGTTGTATAGCTGATATAGATCTGAATAAACCTTCCGTAACTTAATGCAATGATCGTGTGCACAACTTCTCCATTAATTGTGACCAACAACGTGATAGTTTCGTCACATTGTAGACAGTCATAATGAATACCAACTATTCTGTAACTATACTATCCTGCTACTATGTTGATCTGAATTAGATTGAAACCGTACTGCATGAAGCGCAATCACGTGAAACCTTTCATTACAAAGAGTATTTAACTATGAATACTTGATTTACAAAATTAAGCTAGACTTCCTGTAGGATCTATTCTACCTAGCTTCCGACTCTAATAAATATTAACAAAGAAAACAAGATAATATTTATAATTTATTCGCCTTTGACAACGGCACATGACAAAATACTTGGAAGCGTGTCTGAAAAAATTGGAATTACAATCGAACCTCTCAATAACGGACACTGGCGGAGGAAAGCAAAGTGGCCGCTATTTGGAGGTGGCCGTTAGAAGTAGAGCAGGCAAGTTTCATAATGAAAATATATGGGTTTTTTTTTCCAAACATCTATTTAAAAATTGTTTATTATTAATAGATTTAAAAACGTACATAACTGCATAATTATTTAGCTATATGATATGCATCAAGTTTCTCTTATTTATCCAAAAAAATTATCAAAAAACTACATATTATTGACTTAATTAATAATTTTTATAATAATCATCACATTTATTCGTAACAATAATAATTTATGGTAAAATTATCATCATACTATCATCTATTATTAGAAAAATAGAACAAACCTTTCGGCAAGTTGACGATGGCTCGATTTGGTTTTTGCAAAATCTTCCAACACATTTATTTTCTCTTCTAGAGTTAACCACTTTCGTTTGGGAGACATATCGGAAAAAATAATATTGTTCGTCCAAAGTAATATTGAAAAATGATTAAAATGGTACAAGTGTTCTAGCTTATATAGGAAACTTTAGGAAAAACCAGAAAAAAAGAAAAACTTGAGAGGGGATAATTCTTTTTATCACCGCGTCAAACGAACTTTTAATAATAAGGTGGTCGTTGGTGGGAGGTGAAACATTTAATCCGTTCCCCAAAAATCAATGTCCGCGGTCGCTATGTAGAGTGACCATTAGACGGAGGTTCTTTTATATAGAAAGTGTATAGGGGTAAAACGGGAAAATCCAAAAACTTACCGTAAATGGAGGTGGCTGCTAGTGAGAGTGTCCTTTATGGGAGGCTCCAGTGTACTATTCTTTTCTTATTTCAAATATTCAGATAGATTTGAAAATTTATGGAATTTTCGCCAAGCATAATTAGAAAGTTCATATCCTCGATCCATTCTCGCAATACTAGATCTCGTTCCTCTGATCTCTATATTCCCTCACACCGTTCTTCATCCTTTGACAAATTCCTAAATTTCCTAATTCGCGCTACCTCTTTCTGAAACTCCTTACCTTTATCTGTCCGCCATGCTTCTACCCTTTCCATCTCTAAATCCATTCTGTTCAATTATCTCTTTTCTACCCAGCTTCCTCCGAAATAATAATTAAATGCCTTTATTTCCTTCATTTTTTAGTAAATACTTGCTTATTTTTGTACATAGATATCTAAAATACAGCCCAAACCAATAGGGCCTCCAATTGTACATTTACTTATTCTAAGGGGACAATTGGTCCCAGGATAATAAATTTATTTTCATTCATTCGTTCAAAAAAGCTTTGAGCGCCAAATAGTTCAGATGTAGACCTGCGTTAATTAAAAACAAGTTAAGAAAATTACATTGGGATGTAGTCAACCAGCAATAAATATTGATGCGGTAAAGAAATATAACAAAAAAATAGATAGAATGTCTATTCTTAGCCAATCCTCAAGGAATTCCGTCTAGCTTTATTTAGTACAGCTTAACTTAATATGGAATAGTTATTCAACTATCTTAACGGAAATGATTATATTAATTTAGTTCATTTTGTAAAAGTGGAAATGAAATACAGGTGCGCCCAAAATTTATTTATTTTATAAGCAGATTTGGATGTAAGTATATCCTGTGTCTCCCATTATAATTTCTACTATCGTATTATTTTCATTTTCCAAACATGAACTCTGAAAGGGATGAGATTTGTAACCTTTATTCCATTTTTAACTGGAGCAAGTTATTTGTTTCGTTCCTTTTCTTGGTTATACGGATTTTAATTTTTTTAAAATTATTTTATTCAGAAGGAAGAATAATGCCAGTTTTTTAGTAATTATTATTTTGCTTTTGACATAGAAACTAGGTCATCTTCTGGGCTGTGGATCATATTTTATAGTAGAGTTATAATAATTGTGTTATAATTAATTTGTATAATGTTATTCATTATAACATTTATTCTAGCTGTACTGTATAATATTTATTTTTATTTATTGTTTTATAGTAAACTGAACTTTAAGAGAGTTGGCTTGATATACTTTTGGCAATACGTAATAATATGGATCAAACTAGAAAACAAAAGCAAAATTCTTACTGAATTAAACGAACACAAAAAATTATAAAAATAATAACACAAAAAAAGGTAACAAACAGACAATACTATCATAGAATAAAACTTCGAAAAAATCAACATATTAAAGTGAAATTTAAAATAAATATATAATTCAAACTTAAATATATGAATGTAGCATAAAACAAATAGTTATTTATTTAACAAGTGTGGAAAGTAGTACTTTTCCTCACGCGAGGCAGGGTTTGAACGCACGAGCGAGCGAAGCGAGGCGATTGCAAGTGCAAATTGCCGAGTGTGAGGAAAATACTTGACACTCGAGTTAAATATTATATTTTTTCTGCAACCATTAGATTTATTAACTAAAAAAATTAAAAATTTCATTTTTACAGTCTACAAAAAGTAATTTATTTATTATAAACATTTATTGTTATATTACAATTATTTACATTACTTATTACATTTTCTGCTGTTTCTTTTATTGATGAAGGAGTGTTTTCTAAACAGGCATCACTAGAATCCATTTTAAATTTCTATAAGGTAACACTATAACCTTTTTACTGTTATAATTAAAAATATCTAATTATTTATTAAAGTATTATTTTTATTTCTATATTCCTTTCAATTTTTATTTTATTTTTTAATATTCGTTTTTTAATTATTTAGTTACGTTAAATAAGCTTATTAAAGTTTTACAGAAAATATTTATGTTAATAACAAAACTTCTTATATCAAGGAAGCACAATAAAGTTTTTCCACTCACTATTGAGGAAAGTGACACTAATGGGAATTTTTCCCCACTAGTGTGGGAAGTTGGGCATTACACAGCTGATTTTAATTGAGTAATGAGAACTTCCCCACATGGTTGCAGAAAAAAAGAATTTAATATTTAAAATTATAAATATTTGAAAGTTATAACCTCCCAATCATTCAAGATAAAACCTATATATCTAATTGCCTTCAATTAAATGTCAATAATTGTTGATACCAGTCATGCAAAGATATTTTAACATCATTACTTACTGGCAGATTGGTACTAAATAGATTTAATGTAGGACACTCAAACAGAAAATGCAATAAAGAGTCGGGCTTCATCATACTACTAATTATACAAATATTAACATCAAATTCAAATTTACTATTAATGAAATATAAAGTAATTTTTTTTAAAATACGAGTTCTACAGCCCTGAAGAAGACCTCGTCTCCAGGTGGAAAGCTCGGGAAAAAAAGAAGTAATCATGACTGCAATTGGTGTTATTTTGTCTTCTTTTTGGATTAATGAATCAGTCACCAAAAAATAATGAAGAAAACTATTTCATTCAGTTATTTCACTCGCTTATAATAATGAATAATTGATCTTGTAGACCAAATAATAACCTTTTCTTGGATAGTTTTAACTAAGAAATTTATACTTGAGTAATTATTCAAGGATAATTAGTTTAAGTAAATACCTTGCTATATACTCTTGATTCATTAAGAAGTTTTTCATTCAATTTCGCACCGCGGGTCGCCCATAACTCGTCTAGTCTAGACGTCTGGAGTAATGAGGTTTCCAGAGGTGTCCGATGGTTAATTAGTGGGTTCTGCTATCTGAGAGTTTGTTGGGCCTGTCTTAATTTCAGTGTAATATATCTAATCCACAGGTTTGCCTCGTGCCAATTTAAGTGTAACTAAAAATTGTCACTAGAAGATTGTTGCTTTATGGTCCCTAACAAAAATTAATATTAATAATAATAATTTTTTTTTTTTTTTTTTTTTTTTTTTTTTTTTTTTTTTTTTTCCCCGGGGAGTAAAATCTAATGGATACCAGGTGGGCCAGTCCTGGTGATGTGGGACTCACACCCACTAAAAACCTCCCCGTCTCCTAGCTAAACCTTCCACGGAACCGTTTACCACATTACTTCGTGGAAGGCCTTCGCTATTTGCCCTTTCGGGCTTCCACATCTTTAGGCCACATCTACTCTTTCTCCCTCTCAAGTGGCACGGGACACTTGATTAATAATAATAATAATAATAATAATAATAATGGTAATAATAATAGTAAATGGAAAGTATATCTATTTAATAAAAATGTAAATGTTCGTTTGTTCAATATCTTAAATGTTCGAAATTTCTTCGATTGCTTTGAAATTTTGACAACGTTGCATTCGAATACAGGCGAGTTTTGTATACCTATTATACTGATGTCACACCAGTGACAGGTAAAAAACATGTTTTTTAAACACGCTGTACCCTAAATATTTTACGATTCCATTTCAATTTTTCCGATAGCGATGTTAAATTAAATGTTAATAGATTTCAATGTACAACAAATAGCCCTGAATCCACCGGCTACAATGTTAACTGCTTTCTTCACGTTATGTAAAAATGAGGCGTTTGCGAAAACACTGCTATAGTCGGAAATGCCTACGTATTACACATGAATGCGAGTAGGAAATCATTTGAACGACGCAAACGAAGAGAACCTGGCATATTTAAAGAAACTACGATAGACATACTGTACACCGTGCATCCCAATGCAAGATGAATGCTTATTTCTTCGCAAGCTGTTGGTAAATGCGCCCGGTCCAACGTCTTCCAGCGATTGAGAATTGTCAACAGCATTACCTCATATCACTTTCCGTAGTGCATGTCAAGCTCTGAATTTATTGGAGAACGACCGACACTAGGATGTATGCATTAATTACGCGAGCAACACGTCACATCTAAATCAAATTCGTGCATTGCTTGCAATCAGATTGACCGCCTGCTCTACCTTCATCTACAAGGAAAATTCAAATATGGACATAAGATTTCACAGCAGAAATCTACAACGAAGCGTTGATAATGATTGAAGATTTTTGCTTAGAAGTCGCGAACAAAGTTCTCAATCAATTGGGAATGCCATCACCGATCGATTTGCTGCTGCATCGCTGCGGACTGAGCTATACGAGGGTCGTTTGAAAAGTCCGTGCAAAAATAAAAACTACTTAATTTTTTGGGGTAAACCTTTTTTATTTTTCAACATAGTCTCCTTTTAGGCTTATACACTTCGTCCAACGCTGCTCTAGTTTGTTGATCCCCTCCGAATAATAGGATTTGTCCAAGTCTGAAAAATAGCCATTCGTTTCTGCAATCACCTCCTCGTTTGAATAAAATCTTTTTCCCGCCAGCCATTTCTTCATATTGGGGAACAAATAGTAGTCCGAGGGTGCCAAGTCTGGAGAATAGGGGGGATGTGAAACGAGTTGGAACCCTATTTCCATTAATTTTGCGACCACAACTGCTGAGGTGTGATCTGGTGCGTTGTCGTGATGGAAAAGGACTTTTTTGTGGGCCAATCGTGGGCGTTTTTCTTGCAGCTCGGTTTTCAAACGGTCCAATAACGATGAATAATATGCACCTGTAATAGTTTTACCCTTTTCCAGATAGTCGATGAGGATTATTCCTTGCGAATCCCAAAAGACAGTCGCCACAATCTTTCCGGCCGAAGGAACGGTCTTCGCCTTTTTTGGCGCAGATTCCCCCTTGGTAACCCATTGTTTAGATTGTTCTTTGGTCTCAGGAGTGTAGTGATGTATCCATGTTTCACCCACAGTGACGAAACGACGCTTAAAGTCCTGCGGATTCTTCTGGAACAGCTGCAAACCGTCCTTGCAACACTTCACACGATTTCGTTTTTGGTCAAGCGTGAGCAATCGCGGCACCCATCTTGCGGATAGCTTTGTCATGTCCAAATGTTGATGCAAAATATTATGTACCTGTTCATTCGAGATGCCCACAGCACTAGCAATCTCACGCACCTTCACTCTTCTGTCATCCATCACCATATCATGGATTTTATCAATGATTTCTGGAGTAGTAACCTCAACAGGGCGTCCAGAACGTTCAGCGTCACTTGTGCCCATATGGCCACTCCGAAAATTTTGAAACCACTTATAAACTGTTCTAATCGAAGGTGCAGAGTCACCATAATGTTTATCAAGCTTCTCTTTAGTCTCCTGAGGCGTTTTGCCTTTCATAAAGTAGTGTTTAATCAACACACGAAATTCTTTTTCGTCCATTTTTTGAAAATCACTCGACTTCCTCGATTCAAACGAATGCCAAACACAAAGAAATAGACCGATCTGGCTGAAACTTGGTGTATGTTCTTCCAAGAGATGCTACTAACTAAACATAACCTCGATACGCGCCAGTAGTGCTATCTCTCTGACTTTGCACGGACTTTTCAAACGACCCTCGTAGCAACGCGTGGCCGGGTAAAGCTAGTATATTATATAAAATAGATAAAATCTACCGACTCCTCTGAAGGACTAAGAGCAATGAACAGTATTTTAAAAATATTTTCTCAACTTTGAGCACTATTTTTCTGTGATAATGGCTGCTGGGTCATTAGCGCCCAATTATTATTATGTTTATAATTGAGAAAAGTCCTGTGTCACATGTGATTTTTTTCTCTTCTTCGACTTGGTAACACAAATTATAAATTTTTAATAACTGAAAAAACTTAATGACAGCCATATAGACGTACGTAAATTCAGAAATAAGAGGTATTTTCACAAAATAGTTCTCAGCGGTGTCTACCACGTAAGAATCTAAATATTAAATAGAAGTTTGACTCGTCAAGTATGCACACTTCTGCAAACATTGAGCATTGCTCGTAGATTTGTTGACTGAATAATAAGTAACTCCTTGTTGGCTTCGATTCTCCGTTTAAGATTTATGTGGTTTGGAATTAATATGAATTTTGCTAAGTAAAGTTTGTAAACCGCTTCTAGCCAGAACGTCTGATTGGTATTCAACTTATTGAATAATTGAACAATTTACGATTCCACTTTCAGTGCCAAAAAAAAATTAATAATTTAAAAATAATTCAGATCGTTTTAACTGCAGTGTCCCATAATAAATTTATGAAATTAGGAAATGAATTCAAATTAATCGTTATTACGAGTATTTAGTATTTTACTCCGCGAACTTTGGTGTATGTTGTGTGCCAAAATTTCTCTCAATTAAATTATTGCCGACCTAGTAAATTGAACACGACCATTTCTTTATTGCTATCTGGAAATCCAATTAAGTTTACTTTATCGGGACTACCAATTAACTCAGTCATAAATGCTAACTAAATATTTACTTTAAAAATTTAGTTTATCATCAGAGATTTCTAAAGTGATCAACTTTATTTCTGTGGCCATCGATTGATTTTGTAGTGTCCATGAATTTGAAAGTTCTGCTTCTTTGACTATGAATATGGGTTAGAGTATTTACTCGTATTAATAAGTTTACTTGATTATCTAAAGCACCGAGTGTTTAGTAGTAAGAACGGCAAAGCTGGGATGTATTGTGCAACGGAGTTAGTTTGCCCGGGCTGCGCTATGAACTTTACTTAATGTGTTAAACCAAACTTAAAAGACGGGAACTTAACGATGGTTATAAACTACTGTACTAACTACTAGGTAGGCGATTGAACGTTCAATGCGAACGTTAACTATTGATTAACAGCACTATAATCAAACCGATGTGAATTTGCGAACTAGAATTGCCGGGTTCAACCTAACGCACTAAAATTCAAGTCTTCCAATTCTCCGACAATTTACAAAAGCTCCTTTTTATGCTTCACTACAAAGATCTAATACACTCCGCACATAACAGATACTGCGAATTCCCAATATTTTGTATAACTCTCTTTCTTCCTAACAAGATATCAAGGACGGTGGCGACTAGCAAACATACTCCATTAGGAGTATAGACTAGTACCGCAACACATCTTAGCTTTACGGGTCTAGTCTATAAACTCTCGGCTATCGTGGCGCATGGGTAATTGTAATTGTGTGGTACGGAGAGGGGGGCACATTTGAACAGAATTTACATTTTCTGTCACAGAGTGCACAGAATCGTATTATTGAACCTTTTTATTTTGTTTTCTACAACTTTCAAGTCTTCTTAACAGATCTATATCAATAAACAGTTGGTACTTTACATACATATCTATATTTTTTTAATTTAAAAATGTTCTGTCAAATGTTAATATCTGCCCCACTGGTGTGGTACCTTTGAACCCAATATAAAATAGAAAGAAATGATATTACTTTACTCTAAATCTACCTTCTATCAGTTATTTCTCTCACTACTACATTACTTTCTCTTTTAAACCACTGAAATCTAGTTCAAAAATCAAGAATGGCTCAGTTCGGGATGTTGTACACGAAGTGTGATGGGTTTAGGAAGTTTGAACAAAATATTCGGTTTGTTGCGCTTCTTAATGTAGGTTCGGACCCACTTTCCCCTTCTCTGCGATTAAACAAAAAAAAAGTCACAAACTTGCAGATCGGTAGGGCACATTTTAACTGAGATGTTGAAATGTGCCCACTCTCCTTCCATAAAAGAAAATATAATATCCAACGATTTTTGCGAGCAAAAATAGTTTTTTGTAAATACTAGGTTTAAAAATACGAATTCCAAAGGGAAATAAGGACTTACAATACTTACACCTAGTCCACAACAATCTTCACAATACACTTCCAAAGCTGCTACAAAAATTTTACTTCCACCTTACAAAATATAACATTCCTCAATTCTGACTTTACCAAACAATGAAAACGAAGGGAAACTCTGTCAATTATAAAATAGGTCTACTACAAAATATGAAGAAAATTACCAATCATAAATGTTTTAAATATTTGGCGAGAAATTAAAACGGTTCAAAGGTGCCCCCTCTCCCCTACAGTAACTTTATAAATAAATTTATTATGGGAAATAAGCTTTTATTTGTTGAATATGAAAATTGACATAATTTTTTTCCTAAAAATTAAATTTGAATTCGAGTTGGTTAATCTACATTCCAGTAAATACTTAATTAATTTACTTTTTTAAGATTGGGCCTACAACTGTTTTGTTCCAATCATCCGGCATTGTTCCGTTGTCCCTTAAGTCCCAAATAAGAAGGTATATTCCATTTTGCAAGAATTCACTTACATGCTCGTGGGATTCTGCTTTTAGCCAGGAGGTTATCAACTGCTCTCTGTATCTGAGGAAGCACCTTTGAAAGCACAGTACATACTGCACAAGTTGCGTAAAGTGCATTATTTGATAAGGAATAAGTTTGATCCTTTAATGAAATATATTGATCACTTAAATATGTGGCAGGAGGTTTCCAATTTTTTTTGGTAATTAACCGCAACTCTCCCAAAATTACCAAATAATTATTAAACCTTCTTGTTTGTAGCAGATGTAAAATTAATATTTGGCCATTTTGTGTATGCTTGAGAACATCTAAAGCTCTTAACTTTTGATTTTTCTTAGAAAAATCACTCGGAAAACGACTTATTTCCCGATATTAAGAAAAATACTAGCTTTACTGCCTTGGCAATATTTTTAGTAGAAAGGGGATGAAAAAATACATAAAAATGACCTATCGCGTGCTCTTCTTTCTCTTTGATAACAAGTTAAAAAAATTGAAATATGATTAAAAATACCAGATTTTGAAATGGCCTAGCATCTTTAATTTTGAAGATATCGAATTGGGGTTTCCGGTTTCTTTCATAACTTTTTATACTCTTTAAAACTGTGTATATGAAAATGGGGGTCAACTGCGAACCCTCACACTTGGTCGCGCGTCAGCCGCGTATGCGGGCAGGAATCTAAAATCCAGTCACATATTCTGAATTTTTCCTCTACCATTTTTCGCTCAGATCAACCGTTTAAGCATGAAATGCATTTGAGCCGTCTTAAAATGAACACCCTGTATAATATAAAAAAAAACAAAAAAAATGAAATTGACAATATTTTGTTTAAAAATTTTATAGTGTCCTTTACCCATTGGCCTTCACATAGTGACAAACAAAAAATTAATTTCAAATAATAATTTCTGAATTTATTTCTAAAATTAACCAAACAAAAAGCATGAGAATAATAATTAGTTTAAAATCTTTTACAGCGTAAAACCTCTTAAGTGAAAACACGTTGATTTAAAAGAATTATGGCATTCTTTGTGTAGTCCAGAATGAAAGAATTTAAATTTATTTTGCTAGAAGTAAGGGTTTTGGTAAATGCCGGCTAACAAACACTGCACCTCTCGCTTAAATACAAAAGAGGTTTATTTATTTGTCGCGCACAAAGTGATAGAAATAAAAAAGAAATATAATCTTTCAGCAAAGGGGGCCAACAGAGACCAATTCTCTTGCTTACAAAGTATAAATCTTGACGCCCCTTCTTGTGTCCTGGAGTGGCTAAAGCACTCCTCTTGATACTTCCAAACCTAACTTATTCATTTACTTAAAGTGGCTCTGCTTGTAATCTTTAAAATAGATAAGAAATAAATAACTTTAATAGCAAAACAGTGCAAGTAGAAATATAGTAAACAATTATTTCTTTAATAAATTTTTACTTATATGCGACATTTTTTCCCATTTTGTGGTTCCCCGAGTCCGAAAATGTGTGTTTTTGTTTATGAGTGTGGTGAGAGGAATCCATCGTAACTCAAAAAACGGTAAATAGCAGAAAGTCCAAATTTTATTTTTTAGCTAAGGTGTAGATTAGGGTGTTTCAAAAAATCCAAAACTCTGGACTCCCACGCTTTGCTTGTAGCAGCACTTATGGTGGCGAAGTCAAGATCTAGGCAGGCTAGAGTAATTCGACGTTCAGGTTGTATTTTCTACAAACCGTTTGGTTTGTGGAGTTTTAGGAAATCAACTAATCGGCCCATACTTCTACAGAGAGAACTTAACTGGTGTTAGGTATCTAACTTTTTTAAGACATTTTACCAGTTCTGATTGAAGATTTTCCTCTACAACGTCGGCTAGATATGTATTTTCAACAAGATGTTTGCCCGGCACAGAACCGGCGAGAGTGGTTCGAGGTTACTTGGACAGAAATTTCCATGAAAAGTGCTTAGGGACTCATTGTCCCATCCAATGGCCACCTCGATCTCTAGACTTAACCCAAATGGACTATTTTTTGTGGGGGATATCTAAAAAATAAAGTGTAAAGTATCCATAATCCCGTGGCTTCAGTCGATGATCAGAAACGTCGAATTACTCTAGCCTGCCTAGATCTTGACTTCGCCACCATAAGTGCTGCTACAAGCAAAGCGTGGGAGTCCAGAATTTTGGCTTGCCTATCCGTTGGTTGTGCCCAGTTTGAACAGATTATTTAAACAAAATAACGTAATTTTGACAGTAAACTGAATTTGTTTTTCATATTTTAAATTACCATAACTTTTGAAAAACCTAACCGATTTCAAAAACTTTTTTGTTGTTGTTTTTTAGAAGCTCAAATACTACAAAAATATGCGACAAAAAATATAACGTTCCATTTGAAAAACAAAAGTTGGATGCTGTATCTCGAGATACAGGGGTTTAAAAAAATGGGTCAATCACTGAAAATAAACTAGACTAAAAATGATTAAATACGTGTTTTTTATTTTTTCGAAATTTCCCGCCGTTTAAAAAAAAAGTGGGTGGAGCATATAACTCTGGTCACCCTGTATAAATAAAATTAAAATTAAAAATAAAAATGAAACTCAACTCAAACAACATAAAATGAAACCTAAAGAGCTGAAAATAATAATAATAATTAATAATAAAACAATGTTAATAATACTAACATAATTGCATAATGTAGTATATCGTATATAGACCACACCCATTCTCAAACATCAGAGTTTTAGAATTACACAGGCTTTGAATTACACAATTATTTGAATAGACTTTGTTGGTATGTCAGGGCGGCATTTACTTACAGAGAGGTTTTCTAGTTGCCCAGTACATTGGTTGAATAATGTTATTGATCTGTATAATGCGACTAAAAAGAAGTGTATTCAGCCGTGTGATATTTTCGTTTGACTGATTTTTGAAATCTAAATTTCATCTAACACCTACACTAGGGTATTTCAAAAAATGATGACTTTTAAATTTTAAAGAGCACCGGGCGGAAAATCAAAGTTCATTTAAAAACAAAAAGTTTTGTCCGTATTAGAGCAAAATCGATTAATATTTAGAGGTCGATACCATTGATCAAAAGATTTTAAAAAAATCCTAATTAAATGTTTTGTATCTTTTCAAATTATTAGCAAAACATGTAATTGTACAAAGTTTATTTAAATATAATTTGCTATAAAGTCAATGCAGTTGGAATCATTTTGATGGCCTTTTTATTTTCAAAGTTATGAATAATTAAAGAAGCTGTATTTAATTGATTGATTGATAGGTTAGGTTTTTCAAAAGTTATGGTAATCTAAAATATGAAAAACAAATTCAGTTTACTGTCAAAATTACGTTATTTTGTTTAAATAATCTGTTCAAACTGGGCACAACCAACGGATAGGCAAGCCAAAATTCTGGACTCCCACGCTTTGCTTGTAGCAGCACTTATGGTGGCGAAGTCAAGATCTAGGCAGGCTAGAGTAATTCGACGTTTCAGATCATCTACTGAAGCCAGAGGATTAAGGTTACTGTACACTTTATTTTTTAGATATCCCCCACAAAAAATAGTCCATTTGGGTTAAGTCTAGAGATCGAGGTGGCCATTGGATGGGACAATGAATCCCTAAGCACTTTTCATGGAAATTTCTGTCCAAGTAACCTCGAACCACTCTCGCCGGTTCTGTGCCGGGCAACCATCTTGTTGAAAATACATATCTAGCCGACGTTGTAGAGGAAAATCTTCAATCAGAACTGGTAAAATGTCTCTTAAAAAAGTTAGATACCTAACACCAGTTAAGTTCTCTCTGTAGAAGTATGGGCCGATTAGTTGATTTCCTAAAACTCACACACCAAACGGTTTGTAGAAAATACAACCTGAAAGTCGAATTACTCTAGCCTGCCTAGATCTTGACTTCGCCAACCATAAGTGCTGCTACAAGCAAAGCGAGGGAGTCCAGAGTTTTGGCTTGCCTATCCGTTAATTGTGCCCAGTTTGAACAGATTATTTAAACAAAATAACGTAATTTTGACAATAAACGGAAATTTGTTTATTTGTAGAGGAATGAAATTTGAGAAAACGAGTGTTAGCAAGATCTATAATGAAAGGGATTTTGCGGTCATTATGGAGGGTGAGGTTAGATACATAGAAGCTTTCGAAGTATTTTTGACTGTAATATCTGGGAGGCGTAGAGAGTTGGAACGTTTAGTCGATCCCCATAAACGAATATCGTTTATTCGATGCCGTATGACCAAATAGCAGTAACAGTAGATATAAGAGTCTTTTGTTATGTAGGTTAAGTTTCGTACGTTTGTCAAGTAGTCTAGAGAGAAGTTTGTAGCGTTGGTTAGTTTCTTGTCTTTTCAGTCTAGTATGCGGATTCCATGACAACCATTTGTCTAGGTACAGTCCAAGGTAGCGTAAATTTCTAAGAGAAATTATTGCAATCATGTGAGATTTCGATGCCGAATAAAAGCTTTGAGACTTAAAAGCGTGCTTAAATTTTAATTTTACGGACGGTCCATAAATAAGAGGACAAGAAAGAAATATTAAGTGAAAGAATTCACCAAGGAGAATAATAATCAAAATGGAAGAGCTTTTCGTAAAGCTCTCTTTCTGAAAGAAAGTGTAAAAACACAAACAACTTAAATGTCAAGCAAACAAAAGTAATGGGTTAAGAAAAGAAATAACACAAGGGTTTAGTAAAATGACAAAAGAATTATTTACTCAAGTTCAGCAGCTTCAGATAAATGCTTTTGAGTAAGAACAGAAAGAAACATAACGCAGTTTGTTGGGGTTAAAAGAGGTTCACTAAAGACGTAAACAACCATTTTATTATTATAAGCTTCAAGATCTCAAAAGAAGTTGACGCTTTTTATTTTATTGAATAGCTGTAAATCAAGAAAGTCTACACACTTGGTTGACCAGTCATCAAGAAGGATTGCATTACCTAAATTTATTTACATTAAATTGAATGGAACAAATGGAGCGTGGCTCTATTTCCTAAAAGCGAACACGAAGCAGTTTGTTACGATGAAGAAAGGAGATGAAGTGCGTTAAGACATAGATTTAGAGAAGCGTGGGCCAAAGGAAAACGAGGAGGGATTGAGTGATGACGGAATGAAAATGACAGCTTCATTCTCTTTATCGGAGTTCTGCCTACAGCTGAATGAATTGTTTTCCTAGATGCTTAAATTTTAAGTCGCACTACGGTCAGAAGTAAGATGTCCTTTCCATTATAATGAAAACTAAGATCGTCTTATTTTTTGATTAAAAAAGAACCAAGAAAATTGTTTTTATTGAATAGATGGCTTGTAAAGAGAAGCTGATACGTCTATATAAAAGAGTAACAAAGAGTTTTTAAAAATATAACTTTTACTAATTAAATAATAAATAAGAAGACAAAAAATTGAACTTAAAATTAAATAATATTTGAAAAATAACGCTTAAATTTATGATAGTTTTATAATCCACTATTATCACTAAAACAATGCAATTTATATCAGTTGTAGAGCTAACTTTTCTCTACAATTCGATATAGAATTCATTAAAATCGGAACAATACAAAGAGAGATACAATATAAAGGTTTGAAATTTGAACGATTTACAAAACCTCTAAAATTTAACCTTCTACGAGGGTCGTTTGAAAAGTCCGTGCAAAAATAAAAACTACTTAATTTTTTTGGGTAAACCTTTTTTATTTTTCAACATAGTCCCCTTTTAGGCTTATACACTTCGTCCAACGCTGCTCTAGTTTGTTGATCCCTTCCGAATAATAAGATTTGTCCAAGTCTGAAAAATAGCCATTCGTTTCTGCAATCACCTCCTCGTTTTAATAAAATCTTTTTCCCGCCAGCCATTTCTTCATATTGGGGAACAAATAGTAGTCCGAGGGAGCCAAGTCTGGCGAATAGGGGGGATGTGAAACGAGTTGGAACCCTATTTCCATTAATTTTGCGACCACAACTGCTGAGGTGTGAGCTGGTGCGTTGTCGTGATGGAAAAGGACTTTTTTGTGGGCCAATCGTGGGCAGCTCGGTTTTCAAACGGTCCAATAACGATGAATAATATGCACCTGTAATAGTTTTACTCTTTTCCAGATAGTCGATGAGGATTATTCCTTGCGAATCCCAAAAGACAGTCGCCATAATCTTTCCGGCCGAAGGAACGGTCTTCGCCTTTTTTGGCGCAGATTCCTCCTTGGTAACCCATTGTTTAGATTGTTCTTTGGTCTCAGGAGTGATGTATCCATGTTTCATCCACAGTGACGAAACGACGCTTAAAGTCCTGCGGATTCTTCTGGAACAGCTGCAAACCGTCCTTGCAACACTTCACACGATTTCGTTTTTGGTCAAGCGTGAGCAATCGCGGCACCCATCTTGCGGATAGCTTTGTCATGTCCAAATGTTGATGCAAAATATTATGTACCCGTTCATTCGAGATGCCCACAGCACTAGCAATCTCACGCACCTTCACTCTTCTGTCATCCATCACCATATCATGGATTTTATCAATGATTTCTGGAGTAGTAACCTCAACAGGGCGTCCAGAACTTGTGCCCATATGGCCACTCCGAAAATTTTGAAACCACTTATAAACTGTTCTAATCGAAGGTGCAGAGTCACCATAATGTTTATCAAGCTTCTCTTTAGTCTCCTGAGGCGTTTTGCCTTTCATAAAGTAGTGTTTAATCAACACACGAAATTCTTTTTCGTCCATTTTTTGAAAATCACTCGACTTCCTCGATTCAAACGAATGCCAAACACAAAGAAATAGACCGATCTGGCTGAAACTTGGTGTGTGTTCTTCCAAGAGATGCTACTAACTAAACATAACCTCGATACGCGCCAGTAGTGCTATCTCTCTGACTTTGCACGGACTTTTCAAACGACCCTCGTATATCACACTAACTATTATCTTTAAAACAATGCAATCAATATCTGTTACAGAGCTTACTTTTCTCTACAATTCGATAAAGAATATATTAAAATCGAAACCATATGAAGCGCGATATAGTGGTTTGAAATTAGAGTGATTTACAAAACTTCCAATTTTTTATAAGACAAATAAGTCTTACTCGCGTGGAAGCGAACTTCCCGCCTAAAGATTCACAGCGTCGAGACCTCTAAAATGAACATCTACATAAAATTTGAATAAAATGACCCCTTCATTCATGAAAATCGGTTGAAGAAACGATAATACGAACGTCGCTTTAATGTTACGTACGGGAGTTCTAACCCTTTTATATTGTCAAATTTCATCACAATCGGGCTGAGATTTCCAAAGATATTAGTAATATAATTTTGAAGGGGCCTTACATACATGGGAGCCAACTCCTCACCCGTTCGATGTACAGCGTCGAGACTCCCAAAATACACATCTACATGAAGATTGGTTCGAGCGTTTAGGCGCTACGTTTTTTTACAAAACAAGGTAACTAGAAGAAGAATAACAACAAGAAGAACAAGATCATTTTCTGAAAACGGTGTTTTGGTTCATTTTTGGCAATTTTATTTTCGAAATCTATTTTATCAACGTAGTTGCGAAAAAATTACTCTTGTAAACGATCTTTTGCCCTATATTTTAAAGAAAATTTGAGGATTTTATCTTTTATAGAAGCAGAGAAATTTTTTTTTCAAAGTTGTGTGTTTTTCAACGTTACGCTTTTTCGTGCAGTTTTTGACGAACATCCCTTATACAACTGTCCTACCGGACAGTTTTAATAATAAAAAGAATTTTGCATTGGCGATAAAAATAGGTTCAACACATACACAGCGCTTTGCATATTCTAATCGACAAGTAAACGCGAACGTCACAGTGCCGAGCTAATATTGCTTCTCCAGCACAATCAGTTCAATACATCATTCTCTCACCGTCCTTTGTCGGTCATGATCTCTTCAATGCCGTTCTTCTTCTATCTATGAAGGCTTTCATGCATCCTGCTTTCTTATTTCTTTTTAAACACCAGCGTAACATACTAATTTCCTGTTTTCAATTTCTTCCAGAATAGCGCACATATTATTTCATTTTATTTATTTTCTTTGTTTGCCTCTTGCTTTGTGACGAAGTGCCATTCCATTATAGGGCTACATAAAATGTAAAGCCTATTTTTTGTAGGCAGGCTGCTGGCTTTAAGTCCAACAACTTGGACAGGTGTTGTGGATGGAAACGACTAACAAAAATACTTTACTATGAAGTTCTCAAATTAACCATTATAAATAAAATTCTAGGGCTAGACCGGGAATCGAACCCAGTGCGACAATACTTCTTAGCTTTGTGGGCCTCGCCTCTAACCTTTCGGCTATCGGACCGCCTTTTAGGGCTACATAATTATTTTAAAAATTTACATCAAGATTTGAGGTGCCTGCAATCTTCTCAGTGTGCTGGCGTCTTCAGGATAGAGTCTTCTCAGCGGAGAAAAACGTAACAGAAAGGTCCTGTTTGACGACTTTTCCATCTGCTGGATGTCCACAGGCTACTACAGCTCGCTATTCCCTCTGCTATGAAAGTTTAGCACGCTAGAATTCATTTTTTTTTCTCGAACTTTTTAACTTTATTTGAAATTTACAATTGCTGGTGCGATAAGAAGTTTTAAAATGACGATGTATTTTTTTTTAGGTTTAGGAATCATTTGTTACCGCAGAAAATTTCCGCTAGATTGGGAAGTAGGTGGTCCTGAGAACAGAATTTTATGCAGATCTGAGAGAAACTTTTAGGGAGGTTAGAAAAAAAGTCTTCTGATGTGATTAGATCGAAACCTGGGGCTTTGCTTTCTGGCAGATGTTTAATTATGAAAGAGACTTAGGAAGGAATAAATGCTTTTAGATTGGAGGCGGAGAGAGCTTCATTGTTCTAAATGAATTGACTTCTTTGATCATTTTTTTTTCTTTAAACAAAGAGAAATTTTAAATAGAATTATTAATCTGATTGATGACGTAAAATAGTTGCGCTTAATTAAATTAAAACAAAGATACGCAAAAAGTACCGCAAGCATAAAGCCTTCTGATAAGTAATTTCTAATAATTAAAAGTTTTTTTTAATATTAAACTTTAAAAAAAAAAATGAAGTTTTCTCATTAATTTTCAGCTAAAGAGAGCGGATCTTGATGAGGAAACCCGGTCAAACTGGATTGTTCGACTCTTCAATACGGTTGAACCAACTCTTTTAATCTGCTTACCCGTTTATTAATCAATAATAACACAGACTCTATGAAAATATAAAGTAATTGATTAATCCCCTTTTTTTAAAAAAATCACTGATTAGTGAAGCCATGATTATGCACAAATTTAAATGAATTTAGAATACTAGAGAGACTACCAAATAATAAGTATGCAAAGATGAGATATGGTACTGGTTTCGATTTTGGATTAATATTTAATGTGATAATTGAGCCTTTTTAGTTAAATTCATCCGTGCAAAACACTTTCACTGATAGTTAGGCGTAAAGTCCGCCTAAAAAAACAAAAAAGCATTACATACTTAATGATTAAAGGGGAATGTATCCATCCCTATACTCCAAGTCCTCCTCAACATCGTCAAGCCAACGTCTTCGCGGTCGGCCAACTCTCTTCTTCATGCCTACGAAGGACAACGCGCCGGCACACACTGCATTGCCTGTCGTTTCTAGCCAAGTTCAACATCCCATTTTTAGGCCATCCGCCTTATTCGCCTGACCTGGCCCCATGTGACTTTTATCTGTTCCCCCAAAGTCAAATCTGCATTAAAAGGAACACGGATTTCAGTCCGTTGAAGCTGTGAAAGAAAAAGCGGCATGTGTCATGCAGGAGCTCACAGAAAAAGACTTCCAGCACTGTTTCGAACAATGGTAAATTCGCATGGTGATAGGGGAGGGGTGTATATTGAAGGTGATAATAACTAAATATGTATAAATTTAAAATTATATGTTTTACAGCAATAGTCTCGTTATTTAATAGCCACAACTCGTATTCTTTTACAACCTGTGGTACATTTTTAGGACCATAAGATTTTAAATTTAAGATAAATGGCGACCATAGCTTTTAGAGCACTGATGAATTATTTTTAAATAAAAAAATAAACTTTCTCAAACTTAATTGAATGTAAAAAAATAAAATGATTCCATAAAAGACTAGGAAACAAGTTAAAATGAAATCGTCCAAGCAAAGCAGTTTTTAAACAAAAAATATTTAAAAAAAAAATGGAATTAACAACTGGTTTGATTGCTCTTGTAAACACAAGATTGAAGAGATCACGAAATAATGTTCGACGAGCACGTATTTTAAATCACAAATGTTTACTACCCACCGTGCGAACATTCTAGCACATTTTCACAAAATGGGGCGGAAATATGAGCATGTATTGGAGGATAGTACATGTTTTCGCTATTGTAACGCCCCTTAACACGAATATCCTGAAATATTTTGTGGCAAATAAGAAACCTCGGAACATGAAATAACAGAATTGTTTACTAACATAACATTAAAACATGATTGAGTGCTATAACTAAACTATAACTATAGTTTATAACTATAAACAAACTATAGTTATAACTAAACAAAATCTAAAGTACTTTAGTGGGGGAAAAAATGAACTTTAGTGAAAGAAATTTTGGTCAGCAGAAATCGCTGAGTTTAACAATTCGCAGTCTGCTTCAATTATGCTGAACAGAGAGTTGTGACTTTACTGAATCCACGCTCAACTAAATAAGTTGAAAGAAAAGCTTTTAATAACTTTTGTACGTCAGCATTAATAGGATCCATATATTTGCTTCTGTGGCCACCAATGTTGATAATCGGATTTAAGTTAAAATTAAAACGACGCTGGCTCAGATATTTACTCCACTTCGCCTCATACTCTTAACTTTCAAAGTAAGTTACATTAAATAGGAGGACAGCATCCCCAGTTTTCAAACTTTTTATCATATCATGATTTTGCACGCCTATATCTTATAATAATTAAAAATGAAAGCCCGGTAAGAATAATTTTATACAGGGTGGGGCAAAAGGTATGAACCGGTTTTAAAGGGATGTAAAACAAAAACAATTCAACTTACAGAAATTATGTTTATATTGTTTAATTCAGTACAGAATCTAGTTTTTTACATTAAGTTTGAAAGATGATATCACGTAGGTGGCGGCCGTCAGCCGCGATGCTCTCTTGAAGGCGAATTCTGAAGTTTCCAACCGCTCTTCTGCACATTTCGATGGGTATTGCCGTAAATCCCTCTCTGATTCTGTCCTTTAGTTCTTCCTGGGTATGTGGACGATGTTTAAAAACTTTTTCCTTTATGTACCCCCAAAGAAAAAAAATCACAAATGCTCAAATCTGATGAGCGCGCAGGCCACTCCACGTCACCCCTCAAAGTGACGAGGCGCTGGGGGAACACTTGCCTCAATCTCGCCACTGAAATCCTAGCAGTGTGGGATGTAGCCCCGTCCTGTTGGAACCAGATGTCTCCCAGTTTAGTTGCTTCACTCAATTCTTCCAGCTCAGGTTCAAAAAACTCTTCCAACATTGTCACATGGCGCTCAGCGGTGACAGTGACGGTTCGCCCATTATCCTCGAAAAAGTAAGGACCAATAATCACAAATTGGGATACTGCACACCATACAGTCACTTTAGGGGAGTTACGGCAATACCCATCGAAATGTGCAGAAGAGCGGTTGAAAACTTCAGAATTCCCCTTCAAGAGTGCAGCGCGGCTGACGGCCGCCACCTACGTGATATCATCTTTCAAACTTAATGTAAAAAACTAGATTCTGTACTGAATTAAACAATATAAACATAATTTCTGTAGGTTGAATTGTTTTTGTTTTACATCCCTATAAAACCGGTTCATACCTTTTGCTCCACCCTGTAGTAAATCCCTCTTGTAATTTTTCACTAAAATTTGAACGCCTTATAATGATTTTGGCATGTTCTTTTTTAAAATATATTTCAATTATCTTGGTCTTTAAATTT